>NC_137824.1:3418676-3923676 GCF_963921795.1 Nannobrachium achirus
GTAGGCTGTTGTAATTGCAGCTGGAGGTTTTTTTGGAACATAACTAAGTTTTGTCGCAGCGTGTTTCCGTCCGGACGTCTTCTATAGACGCACACAACAACACGGAGGCTGCGGCAGAAGTGCTGTTTACAGTAGATCGTGATTTCAAGGCTATAACGTGGCAAATACGTTTTTTTTAGGGGGATGTAGATGACCTGAAAATTATGGAAATATGAACGCGACTTGGGCCATAAGTAGAGGGCATTACCGTGATTGACGGCAAAGACTTATTAAAAAAATAGCTAACTGTTAGCTTACTTTGGAGGCACATGAGCAGTGCTAGCCAATCGACGACGCCTCCTAACTAACACACAAAGACCAACTAGCCGCGTGGACGCGGAATGGGTGTGGAATTAGGCTTGTTGTATAATAAGATAGTTGTGTACATTGTGTGTACATTGTGTATATAGATACAGTAACTAGCCTGAGGGTGTCTTCACCATGGAGTAGATGGCTTGATCTGCAGGAGGCTGATCTGAAATAAACATAAACATCCAAGTGTTACTACACTGACCTCATATATGGGCATAAAAGGGACAAGGACGGAATTCATTTGCAAGTGTGACTTGCGTAGCGACACCCATACTGGTTAGTGAACCAGTAGGTCACATTTAGTATGAAAACATGCAGATCATGTCCGTCCGTCACGCCTCATGTCACGCCTCATGATAACCAGTGTGGTTGTCATTCTAAATGTGACGTACAGTCACAATAATATCTCTGCTTCACAGTCACAGTAATAACTAGAACTGCACGTGCGCCAACTTGCATCTTGTGCACAAGTAGGCCATGTATGGCCTACTTGTCCACCAGCAGAGCGTGCCATGAGGTGCACTCACCATTGACATCACCACTGGCGGTGCCAGTGACATCACCACTGGCATCACCAGGAATGCTGGTCCCTGATGATGACGTTGCCAGAAATGCTGGTCCCTGATTGGGCTACGGGCTTAAACAAAGAAGGACATACATACATACGCAGCTGAACGCAGTACTTGCGTGCTCTGCTGGAACACGTAATAATAATAATAATAATAATAATAATACCTCTCTTCTTCTTGGGTCTCTCTGGCTGCTTCACAGTCACAGTAGAATATGTCACATCTCCACTCTGACTGGGACCTGGCTCTGACACACAACACAATAACACTGATATCACTGATTAATGACCAGTAAGACTCCCTAATCGGGAGATAAGCGACCGTTGGTCGCTTATCTCCACAAATAGGCCAAAAGTTTGTTTTACCAATTATTACACTCTATGTGAACATTTACATCAACAAATCCCAAGTACTGGTTTTTAGGGGTGCTGAGTGTGGCGCAGCAGCGTGTCATGCATTTTCTGCAGGGCCTTGTCACACCTTTGCCCTGCTCATATCTCCGCATCAGTATGACATCACACTGCTGACATCAGTATGACATCACACCGTACACAAATGACCCTTATATAAGACCGGCATTATCTACCGACAGATTAGTAACAAGATGTCAAAATCGTTGAAGGTTGAATCTCCAGATATGGAGATAACCAACACATCCCTCCATATATGGAGATAACCGACGAATCTCACTAAGTCTGACCTCACAAGCCCCATATTTGGACACGAACAACATATAACTCCATAATAGAGACATAGCTGCTGACATCAGTATGACATCACACTGCTGACATCAGTATGACATCACACCGTACAAAAATGACCCTTATATAAGACCGGCATTATCTACCGACAGATTAGTAACAAGATGTCAAAATCGTTGAAGGTTGAATCTCCAGATATGGAGATGACCAACACATCCCTCCATATATGGAGATAACCGACGAATCTCACTAAGTCTGACCTCACAAGCCCCATATTTGGACACGAACAACATATAACTCCATATATAGAGACATAGCTGCTGACATCAGTATGACATCACACTGCTGACATCAGTATGACATCACACCGTACACAAATTACCCTTATATAAGACCGGCATTATCTACCGACAGATTAGTAACAAGATGTCAAAATCGTTGAAGGTTGAATCTCCAGATATGGAGATAACCAACACATCCCTCCATATATGGTGTGATGTCATACTGATGTCAGCAGTGAGATGTCATACTGATGCGGAGATATGAGCAGGGCAAAGGTGTGACGTGTGACGTGTGACCGACGGACGGACGGACGGCCGGTGGAGGTTTTGATACCAGTAAGACTCCCTAATCGGGAGATAAGCGACTGTTGGTCGCTTATCTCCACAAATAGGCCAAAAGTCAGGAGGAAAATACCCATGTAACGAAGGCTCTCAATTGCGCTCAAGACATACGGGCAGTTGACAGTTTGCCATGGTTACTCATTGAAGTTGAATCTCCATATATGGAGATAACCTACGCATCACACCAAGTCTGACCTCACCAGCCCATATTTGGGCATGAATAACTTATGTCTCCATATATGGAGATATGATGACATCACACAGTCCTCAGCCGATGATGTGGCGTGATGTCATACAATACACAAACGAGCCCTACAGTATAAAGGGGCAATTCTTGCCAGGAAAGAAGTATTCTTCGACTCAGACCTTATCGCCAGGGTTGGCTTATAGCTTATCATCACATCCAACCATCTCCAATACTCAGCTAGTTCTCCCAACAAGACTTCAGAGCCTTCCATACGATTCAAGGCATCTCGGTTAAGTTCTTACCGGACACCATTGCGGCGGGTCCTCACCCTAGAAACCAGTCCCTTTGGAGTAGCAATTTTACAGCCGGTCTTATATAAGGGTCATTTGTGTACGGTGTGATGTCATACTGATGTCAGCAGTGTGATGTCATACTGATGTCAGCAGCTATGTCTCTATATATGGAGTTATATGTTGTTCGTGTCCAAATATGGGGCTTTAGTGAGATTCGTCGGTTATCTCCATATATGGAGGGATGTGTTGGTTATCTCCATATCTGGAGATTCAACCTTCAACGATTTTGACATCTTGTTACTAATCTGTCGGTAGATAATGCCGGTCTTATATAAGGGTCATTTGTGTACGGTGTGATGTCATACTGATGTCAGCAGTGTGATGTCATACTGATGCGGAGATATGAGCAGGGCAAAGGTGTGACGTGTGACGTGTGACCGACGGACGGACGGACGGACGGCCGGTGGAGGTTTTGATACTAAACTGCGACCTAACAGTCGCAACTAAACTGCGACCTGACGGTCGCAATCAAACTGCTTTATTATCAACTTCCAGAGGTCTGGAGTCTGGAGCTATGGAGACTGTCACTGTGACATGCATGCATGCAGCTATGGAGACTGTCACTGTGACATGCATGCAGCTATGGAGGCTGTCACTGTGACATGCATGCATGCAGCTATGGAGACTGTCACTGTGACATGCATGCAGCTATGGAGGCTGTCACTGTGACATGCATGCAGCTATGGAGACTGTCACTCTGACATGCATGCAGCTATGGAGACTGTCACTGTGACATGCATGCAACTATGGAGACTGTCACTGTGACATGCATGCAACTATGGAGACTGTCGCTGTGACATGTATGCAGCTATGGAGACTGTCACTGTGACATGCATGCAGCTATGGAGACTGTCACTGTGACATGCATGCAGCTATGGAGGCTGTCACTGTGGCATGCATGCATGCAGCTATGGAGACTGTCACTGTGACATGCATGCAGCTATGGAGACTGTCACTGTGACATGCATGCAGCTATGGAGGCTGTCACTGTGACATGCATGCAGCTATGGAGGCTGTCACTGTGACATGCATGCATGCAGCTATGGAGGCCGTCACTGTGACATGCATGCAGCTATGGAGGCTGTCACTGTGACATGCATGCAGCTATGGAGGCTGACACTCTGACACGCATGCAGCTATGGAGGCTGTCACTCTGACATGCATGCAGCTATGGAGACTGTCACTGTGACATGCATGCAACTATGGAGACTGTCACTGTGACATGCATGCATGCAGCTATGGAGGCTGTCACTCTGACATGCATGCAACTATGGAGACTGTCACTGTGACATGCATGCATGCAGCTATGGAGGCTGTCACTCTGACATGCATGCAACTATGGACACTGTCACTGTGACATGCATGCAGCTATGGCTGCAGGCTCTCACTGCAGTGTGACATTGCAAGACACACTACTTTATATTTTTTAAGGCAAACAAACAAATAATTAAACAATGTGGTGCACGTGTATTCCAGAGTTCAAACAGTTAACATAGTGAGTTCTGCAGGACAGAGATATTGTTTTTTTTTTGTTCACACCTTAAAACCACAATGCTGAACCTACTGAGGTGAACAGGAAGCTGAGTGGCCTCAGAGCCTGTTCTCAGAAAACACTTGAACATCTGTGGTTAACATGGATTAACATAGCCTCTGCATGTTGCTGTTGTATGTTCTGGGTGGGTGGGTGGGTGGGGGGGGGGGGGGGGGGTACAAAAGACATATAACGCTTCTATGGTTAAACATGGTTATGTTTTGTCTCTTATATTTGTAACAAGTGTGTGTTTTCACAAACTGCTTTGCCAAAACACAATAAGCTCTGAGTAGCCTGACGCCACAGGCTCAAGTCACGTTCCCGACGACCTTTGCTGCATTGATTAGACTGTTTCAGACTTAAGTGTCACCTCACTGCGCCCATGGGTGTCTCCTCTACACAGTAACTGACCTGAGGTCTTCACCATGGAGTAGATGGCCTGATCTGCAGGAGGCTGATCTGAAATAAACATAACAAACATCAAATGTTACTACAGTGAAATAATGTAAACACACACACATACTGTAGGCCTACACACTCCCTATATTGTGCTGATCTAGACTGGGATCCCTTCACTTTTCTGGGTTTGATGCGGTCGGGAGCGGAAACCACTCACCGTCATGTTGCAGTCAAAGGACTACAATTTGGCCGGAAAGATCAAATCGGATTATGTCAGTGAACCTGTGGCCCCCAGAGGCCCCTGATGTCATGGTGTGGCCCTCACAGGCCCTGATGTGGCCCCTGGGGTGTCCATTCTGATGGTAGGCCAATGAACAGTGTTTGTGCCATGTTGGTGTGGATTGGAGTACACCGGGCATCTGTCATACCAGCCTTATGCCTGGTGGGCCGACTAGAGTAGTGGGCCATGGGGCCAATGGGCCCCAAAAATAAAATACAATTGAGACATCACAGGATTGGCCCACTGGCTTGTCTATCATCTGAATACTGGCCTAGTATCCCATCATGAAGAAAGCATCATTGAAGGCTGCAGTTGGTGTATAACAATAGAAAGAAAGATGCAATTTGAAATTGCGAGTGTGGTTGCTGACGGTATTCTACACTAAATTAACTGTCATGTGAAGCTCCACTCCCATTGATTCCCTACTGATTCCCACTCCCATTGATTCCCTACTGATTCCCACTCCCATTGATTCCCTATTGATTACCCTAGAAGTCTAAGTTTCCCTAGGACTATAATGTGTTGCCCTGTTGGGCAACCACACTAATAATGTGTGTATTGTGTATGTGTCAGTGTGCTGTATACTATATAGAGTAATACGGTTCAAGGTTCAAGGTTGTACTTGTTACGTCTATTGTTAAGATAAAATAGTAAGTAATAATAACTTAGGAAAGAAAGAGCAAAGGCAAAAGAGCAAAGAGAATGAAAAAAGCATCCTCAGCTGTGCATGTGCATAATGTTGTGGTGTATTGTATACACCAATGGCATTATTTTCCTTTAGTAGCTACTGTGCTTTAACTTTCTGTAAACAACTTCACAGTGTGTTCTGTGAGTAAAATGTCGGTGTAGTTAAAAACTTCACAGTATATATACAGTATTTATGTACAATGGGTGCAGTTCAGCCTCACAGTATCTACTGTAGGTGAGGCTTGAGCAGGGATGGGGGGGCTAACGATTCCTTTTGCCCTGGACAGTTCTCGTCTTTGACAGTTTGTTCATTTGCCTGATTGTGTAAAGAAGCTCTTTTGCAGTCTGTTGCTAGTAGCTTTGAGACTGCGAAGTCGTGTTCCGTGCGGCAATGGGTGCGCTTGAAAATGTGCACTCAGCGCACTTGTGTGCCATCTTGTCGTTTGTTTATTCGGTGCGCTTTGTGCGCGTGTTTCCTAAACCCACCAGGATTGGGTTAAGACTCGCCTCGCGGAAATGCCCCTCTCAATAATCTTAAGTATGAAAGTGCATATGAACGTTAGCCTTAGTGCAAAGCATTACTGTACCTACTACCTACTGATCCATTATAATAATACACGCAGAATACGGCCAAAGCCATATCCAAACTAACAATTTAACTGATAATCAGTAAGAGTTTTTATTTAGAGCACAGTAGTGACAAATTAATAGCTTTCTCAGTTTTCTCTTTAGCAAAGTTACAAGGTTTTCCCTTTTTTAAGCACAGTACAAAGTAAGTTTCAATGTATTCTTTTTTTTTTAGCACAGTTTATTTTGAGCACTGTAGTGACAAATTAATAGCTGTGCATTGTGCAAATGCAGGCTTTTCTCAGTACAAGTTTTAAGATTGTCTTCATGCTTTTACTGACTTTATCCACCCTCCATGTGTCCGGCAAGGATTTCAGCCACTCCTGGAAGTTCTTGCGTTTCCGCGAGGCGGGTCTTAACTCAAGCCTGGTGGGTTTAGGAAACACGCGCTTTGTGCGGTGTCGTTCGAAAATCCAGTGCGCTGCACGCCTGGTGTGCTCAGTGTTTGATGTTTGGTCTGTGTGTGTGTGTGTGTGTGTGTGTGTGTGTGTGTGTGTGTGTGTGTGTGTGTGTGTGTGTGTGTGGGCTTGCAATTATTACTTTGTGGGGGCCCACAGGTGCCCACAAAGATAGTACAATCGGAGAAAAAAAACCTTGTTGGGACAAATGTTAGTGTCCCACAAGGTAAGGGTTAGGTTTAGGGGTTAGGTTAAGGGTTAGGGTTAGGGGTTAGGTTTAGGGATAGAGGTTAGGGTAAGGCCACAGGACTTGCATAAAAATGAATGGAATGTCCCCACAAATATAGTAGACTATGTGTAATGTCCCCACAAAGTAGTAATTGCAAACGTGTGTGTAATGTCCCCACAAAGTAGTAATTGCAAACGTGTGTGTGTGTGTGTGTGTGTGTGTGTGTGTGTGTGTGTGTGTGTGTGTGTGTGTGTGTGTGTGTGTGTACCTCTCTGCTGGTGTCTCTCAGGCTGCTTCACAGTCACTGTAGAATACGTCACATCTCCACTCTGATTGGCTGGTTCGGGGCCTGACACACACACACACACACACACACACACACACACACACACACACACACACACACACACACACACACACACACACACACACACACACACGTGCGCACGCGCACACACACACACACACACACACACACACACACACACACACACACACACACACACACACACACACACACACACACACACACACACTCACACACACACTCACACACTCACACTCTCTCACACACACACACACACACACAAACACACACACACACACACACACACACACACACACACACACACACACACACACACACACACAATGGAGGACAAAGTACTCACATTTCCACTTTTTCATTGGCACACACAAGTGATTTAAAGTAATAAGTCCATTTACTTAAAGGACGATTTTTCCACTTTTCATATAATATACATTTCATATACAGTATAACAATATTTTTGAAAAACTATTTTGATTTTTATTGTCACGAGAACAACAGCTTCCACTTTAACATTGCAACTTTTCAGGAATAGAAAGCCTGCAGTTTCTATTAGCTTGGATTCCCCATTGATGATGTCACTGGTGGATGGATTTGACCCGCCCACAGCTCTCCTATGAGACCCAGACTGAGTAGAAAAGAATTGTGCTATTTTATCATGAACATTATTGAGGACCTATATGAAGACAGGTTGAAAAGTGGTGAAGTCCTCCTTTAAGTACATTGTTGAGGTATTTGTACTTTACTTGAGTATTTCTAATTTCAAATACTTTTACTTCTACTCCACTACATCTCAGATCAGAATATTGTACTTTTACTCCACTACATTTATTTGAAAACTTTAGTTACTAGTTACTTTGTAGATTTTGATTATTATTACAAAACATACATTTACCACCCCTTTTTAAACTCGCTATTTGAAAACAACTAGCGACACGTTGTGAACTTTTGGTACTTCAAGTACATCTTGATGCCAATACTTTTGTACTTTTACTCAAGTACATTTTGAATTCCAGACTTTTACTTGTAAGGCTGCCCTGAGACCAAAATATGGTCGGCAGTGGATACACTCTTCTGGTGCGCAGCTGGCAAAAAACGCAGAGAGCATATTCCGTCCCAAAGCCAGTGACGTGCGCCTAGTGCGGGCTGCTTTGCCGGTGCAAAAATATTTCGGCAGCCAATAGCGTTTCCCCCCACTGCTAAATTCCGACTCCTCCCCCGAGCCTTGCGCCTGTGAAATTCCCCCCCACAGAATTCGTCCGACAACCCCTCCTCCCCACCAAGACATTAAACCAATGGGGGGCAGAGGGGGAGGTTTTTTTTTACGTCCCCCGACCAATCCCGTGTCACGGGGTTCCCCACACAGCCGTGGAATGGATTACGAGGAAGCGGAGCTTTTCCTTGTTGTCTATGTTTAGAATCAAGCGTCTGTTTCGCTGTCTGTACTTTACGTGTTGGACTCAGCGCAAGTTTTTTTACGGTGTGCTTGCTTTGGGCCACATATGATGTTTATTTTAGGTCGGATACTAAAGCGTGATTATTGCTTTTAATGTTTGTTTTTGACGTGATGCTGCTGTGAGCTGTGGCTGCGAGCGTGGGCTTATAGGAGCTCATCTCAACGCGAATTCACCTTGTGAATTGTGAAATGAAAGGTCCGATTGCGGGGAATATTTAGTTTATTGCACCAATCACACCATGGTGGGGTTTAACAAGCTAAAATGTTGCTCCACGAGTTGAGATTCATCTAGAAACGCCTGGGATCCTATGCTTTTAGATATGACATAATGAGCCTGTCAGCAGGCTGTCCTCATCAGATCACGTTTGACTCTTTTCAAGTAATAGAATAGAATATAAATATTTCTGCATAACAGTAGGCTATAGCCGAATAAAGGATAGCCTGCTGATTGTTGACACATAACAACAGCCATTGTTTAGCCTACTATATTATGCTGCATTTGATTTCATACAGCAGTATTGATTGATTGGTTTGTATAGCCTACTTTATTTGCATAGGAAAATGTACACGGTACATTGATACATGGTCAACTAAAAGGATAAACACCACAAGAAAGCTTTTGGGCTTGTTTTTCCAACCCATACCCATACAACATTAAATGACAGACAAAAAAGAAAAAAAAAAAACAGTAGACCTACTATGCAAACAATATCATCATAAGAAATAAAAGAAATAAATACAAATAAAAAATAAATGATAGGCTTACAGTAAAATGGGAGGGGGAAGCAGGCTATGTCAGAGATACTGTCTAGCGATCATCATCATAATGCTGGTGGTGATGATTAACAAAGAGTGCATAACTTTTTTGTGTTCAAATGAGGTTTTAGGGACATATAATAAGGGACAACACAGTCAAATAAATGCTTATTAAATTCACCTGTATGGCATTTTAGCGGGCATAAGCATTTATAACATACTAAATGGATATGCATATTAGTTGCCATTCAGGACGTGTTAAATGACTGGCTGACTGTTCGATTACATTCCTGGTTTAACAATAGGTGTTTTGACCTTATGTAAAATTATGGGTAGGCTATCTGCACTAATGAGCAGTGATTACACTGATAGGCCCATATCAAGCCAAGCCATTGTTATTTAGAAAGGAAAAAATAGCCAACCAGCACACATTAAACACCACTGGTAAACATAATTCTGTGTTCTTTTAAAACAGTAGCCAATAGCCATTTGTACAGTTTTAAAACATAGCTAAACCTGCTGATGTAGGCTAGCATTGCAGTTTCTGTCAGATCAATTGATTGTTATTAAGTAATATGTAATATGTCCTGTATCAATGTATTTGGCAAATACGCCTACACTTGAATAGATTAATGACAAGTTTTAACTTGAATGAATGAAAGGCTCTTGTTTTTGACATCCCCATTGCATACATGTGTCCAAACCAGAATCTGCGTGGAGAATTTCTTTGTCTGCGCGGAGCGCAGATATCCTCCACTGACATGAAACCGCCGCCTTCTCATTGAAATGCATTGGCGGAACGCGGATTCCACTCTTGTAGGTATTTTGGTCTGAGGGCAGCCTAACAGAGTAATTCTACATTGCAGTATTGATACTTTTACTTAAGTAGGCCTACAACATAACATGTCAGTACTTTTTCCACCACTGGCAACACCAACAAAGAACGCTTATGTGTTTAGGCTATGAGCCTTCATCAGAGCATAGTAATGTAACAAGTTAGTTTTATAATGCAGTAATGTAACTAGGTTAGTTCACTACTTTTATAATACAGTAAGTAAGTAACTAATCTAGCGCAGCGTAGTTCATTTGGACACGGAAGTTAGAGTCTAGATATAACCTGAACCCCCCCCCCCCCCCCTCTTCATTTGCTAACAGCTAATTAATTCATACGCCCACGTTCATTCTCATTCGCTACAAGCTACTTCACACACGCCCTCTTTGCTCAGTGTAGTCTTATAAGCAGCCTCTGCTCACTGCTCATTAAGTGTGCCTGCTATGCAATAGCAAAACACTTATTGTAATCCGCCATACTTAATTAAGTCTTTCGCCACGAATTTCTGCACGTAATAACTGCCGCACAATTTACGCGACCGCCGCAATATATACATCAAAACGTGCGGCTCGGCCGGGAATGGTGTGCTATTACTTTTCTTTCCGATCCGCGTTACCATTGCGACGTAATTCGCAAAAAACGACGCCAAAAAACCCCATTGACTTAGAATGGGGGAAACTTCGGCACGTAATAACTGCCGCACGATTTACGCCACCCCCGCAATATATACATCAAAATGTGCGGCTCGGCCGGGAATGGTGTGCTATTACTTTTCTTTCCGATCCGCTTTACGATTGCGATGTAATTCGCAAAAAACAACGCCCAAAAACTCCATTGACTTTGAATGGGGGACTCCGAAAAAAACCCAGAAACTTTGGCGCCACATAACTCTGCCATACTTTTGCCTAGCAACGTCATTTAAAATGTAAAATGCTCACACAACTTTGGTCTTTTTCCGACCAATAGGGATGAGCTGTAATTGATTAAGCCTCGCCCCCTCTTTAACAGGAAGTGCCCTTCACCAAACAGGAAGTGCCTCTATAACTCATGAACCGTTTGTCGTACAGACTTGCGGCTGGTGTCATACCTTTTCTTTTTTTCTCAATTTTTTTTTCTCAATTTTTTTTTTCTCAATTTTTTTTTTCTCATTTTTTTTTTCTCAATTTTTTTTTCTCAAATTTTTTTTCTCAATTTTTTTTTTTCTCAAAAAAATTTTTTCTCAAATTTTTTTTTCTCAAATTTTTTTTTCTCAAATTTTTTTTTCTCAATTTTTTTTTCTCAAAATTTTTTTTTCTCAATTTTTTTCTCAAAAAATGTTTTTCTCCAAAAAAAAATTTTCTCAATTTTTTTCTCAAATTTTTTTTCTCAAAAAAATTTTTTCTCAATTTTTTTTTTCTCAAAATTATTTTTTTCTCAAAAAATGTTTTTCTCAAAATTGTTTTCTCACATTTTTTTTTCTCAAGATTTTTTTTTCTCACAATTTTTTTTTCAAAATTTCTTTTTCTCAAAAAAGTTTTTTTCTCAAATTTTTTTTCTCACAAAACAATTTTTTCTCAAAAAACTGTCGTTAAAGTGCGACCCGTGATAACGGCCAAAAATGCTCCAAAACGCCACTAATTAGTCGAAATGGCTGACTTCCTGTTTGGTTTCTGATTGGCTGCTGGCCTTGTGACGTGGGTAGAGCTGCGAGGGCCTGGTCATCGCTGCTTGCAGCTTTAATTCATTAATCGTCCATGACCTTAATTGGGGCCTATTTCGCCAAACAGGAAGTGCCCCTCACCAAACAGGAAGTGACCCTTGATCTCGTGAACCGTTTGTCATACAGACACGCGGGTTGCGTCAAATGAAATAACGCTAATGCTAACACCAACCGCTACACAAGGTTGCACAGACTTAGCGAGCTGCAGGCACACTTAAAATTTCTTAGAAATTTTCTCTTCTAGTTCTACATGTTCAGCTGTCAAAGCAGGTTGTGTGATGTGTGTTAGAAAAATAGTCTGGTTTACTCAGCTGCATGTAGCATTTGGTTGGAAATCAGGTGGGGCAAGAGCCTAAACAAAACTGTTACGGAGGTCAATGGTTCGTCTTGCTTGAGTTGTTAAGTTAACCTGATATCCTCGATATTTGCGGTTGTTCTGCGAGTTGCAGCATAGTCATTCAATGGATTCTGACAGTTTCCAGGAATTAGCCTGCACCATATTTCTGCCCTGCAGGAGTTCAGTCTCTTCTTCGTACGATAAGTATGGTAATGAAGGTTTTACTTTGTGTCTTATAAATGTATGCACCAGTAAATTATCCAATGTGGTGGAAAGTTGATAATGAAGTGCCCCTCACCAAACAGGAAGTGACCCTTGATCTCGTGAACCGTTTGTCATACAGACACGCGGGTTGCGTCAAATGACAAGATTAAGAGTCCTTAAACTTAATTGGGGCCTATTTCGCCAAACAGGAAGTGCCCCTCACCAAACAGGAAGTGACCCGTTTTCTCGTGAACCGTTTGTCGTACAGACATGTGGGTGGTGTCATATGAAGAACAATAATGTTAACGTTTATGCAAAAAAATGCTAATGTTAATAACGCTAATGCTAACACCAACCGCTACACAAGGTTGCACAGACTTAGCGAGCTGCATGCACACTTAAAATTTCTTAGAAATTTTCTTTTCTAGTTCTAATTGTTTGGTGGTGAGCCAATGCTAGCATCCAGGTTGTTTGTTCATGCTAAGCTAAGCTAGCTTTCATCTATTCCGGTGCTTGTCATGTGATGGTGGCTTCATTGCTTGGTTAGCATACTGTATGCAGCTCTAAGCATTCTAGCATTGTATACTATTGGCGTGATGGCGTCTATCAGTTCAGCTTCATGCTTCAGCTGCCATGTCTGTTGCTAATATCATGTTTATCATGCTAAAGTTGCTAACATGCATGCTAGTCATTACAGCTAATACTACTTTACCCAGGCTGTTGCTATTATGGCAGCCAAACCTTAAAGCTTGATGCTTCCTCTGCGGTTACTATGAGGTCAGTCATGAGTCTGCTAGCACAGCAGATCGCATTGATACTACAGCTTCAGCTGCTACTGGGGATACCATGAGGTCAGTCATGAGCCTTGTTCATTGAGTATTTTCGAGTATTGAGTATTTTCGAGTATTGAGTATTTTCGAGTATTGAGTATTTTCGAGTACTGAGTATTTTCGAGTACTGAGTATTTCTAGTACTTTCGAGTACTTTCGAGTGCCGAGCATTTTGCTATTTTGAGCTTCTGAGCATTTTTGCTATTTCGAGCATTTTTGCTATTTCGAGCATTTTTGCTATTTCGAGCATTTTTGCTATTTCGAGCATTTTTGCTATTTCGAGCATTGCGTTTGCGACATTTCTGCTTTTGCTTAAGCATGGCAAATAATTATTTCTGTGCTGGCCTATCATGGCCTTTCTCTATATTCTGCATTGCAAATTATACATTTCTGCGCTGGCCTATCGTGGCCTTTATT
Source organism: Nannobrachium achirus (assembly GCF_963921795.1). NCBI lineage: Eukaryota > Metazoa > Chordata > Actinopteri > Myctophiformes > Myctophidae > Nannobrachium > Nannobrachium achirus. Next base: position 3,432,471 of record NC_137824.1, read on the forward strand.
CATATTTTCTGAATTGCAAATTATACATTTCTGCGCTGGCCTATCGTGGCCTTAATTCATATTTCTGAATTGCAAATGTATTAATTTCTGTGCTGGCCTATCGTGGCCTATTTCTGCACTGCAAATATATTTATTCTGCTCTGGCCTATCGTGGCCTATTTCTGCACTGCAAATATATTAATTCTGCTCTGGCCTATCGGGCCTATTTCTGCAATGCAAATGTATTAATTCTGCTCTGGCCTATCGTGGCCTATTTCTGCTATGCAAATGTATTAATTCTGCTTGGCCTATCGTGGCCTATTTCTGCATGCAAATATATTAATTCTGCTTTGACCTATCGTGGCCTTTCTCTATTTCTGCACTGCAAATTTATTCATTGCTTGATCTCATACTGCTCTGTTTTCTGTCTTATGAGCGATTGCCATCATGGAGATGTAATGCTGTCGGGACGACCTTCGGTTCATCAAGGAGGCTGGAAGGTCCAGGAGTGCGTGGTGCTGCGGGTTTTCATCTTTGCAGCCATGGTCATTGCCGAGCAGTAATCAAGCTCACCTTGGTATTTGGATCTTCTCCCGAAGCCATGAAAGGCAGGTCATTCGTTGATCAAACTATATCTTTCTCAAAATTAATTCTGTTCAAGTCTGTTGTATGCTATGGTGGCTGGCATTGCTCGAAATGCAACCTCGTAACCATTCACTCAATTCATTTCAAAGGAGCTTTATTGGCATGAGAAAACATACGTTTACATTGCCAAAGCAAGTGTCACAATTAAAAATAAAAACCGTTGGAAATGGGGAACATATATACAGTTGGAGGGGGTACAGCATTGTATAATCAGAGCAATGTCGCTTTGACACTTTATATACGTTCAGGGTATAAAGCTTCGAACATGGCATTATTTCGTGTCAAAATGCTTTAAAAGTAGCGCTGTTCCATACACTATGTGCAGTAGGTCTATAGAGGACTACGAGCCAAGAAGCTTGGCTCGTAGTCCTTAGGGCGGTCGTGTTCTAGCTTTGTCACAACAGTTCACAATCTTGCTGCTGTGTTCGCACATTCAATGTTTTCAAACTCGCTTCACCATGCATTTAAAGTCAGACTCATTGAATTCATAAACTCAAACCGTCGTCACACTGTCATGCAGCATTCATTCTCAATGAAGTCGCTTGCTCGTGTAAATGCACTATCATACTCAGACTCACACATAGACATACTCGCTCTGACTTTACTTGTCTCTCAGCTCATGTTTCAATTAATATTAAGCTGGAGCAATCATTCTAGCAGATATGATTATTTGTCATAAGATCTGATACCGCTGTTTTCTGTCATTCCTCTATGTCTCGCTACCTACAATGGCGACTAATCCTGGAGGTTGATCTCATCTTCACGGATACCGGGAAGGCCATGTCAAGGACTGGGTTCACTGCCAGGCGTGTTCGGTGTGCCGGAGATGTGGATTTCCCCTAAGCTGTACTCGGCAGCATTTCTGGTTCATCATCATTAAATCCACAGGACATTGGCATCTGCTGCTATGATTCTTCATTTAAATGCGGATGAGATTCTTCAGCTAAACATGGACGTTAACTCGTAATCAAGTAGCAAATAATTCAGGAGGTTCATTATTTATCCCAGTCCCTCCCTGCTAGGCATTCAGCATCAAGGGTTGGATCGGGGGTAAGTCCCTGCGTCATATTGGGGCATGTCCAGGGGGTGTACTTGTCTTCAAGCACTGAAGCATTGGTCAGACGTTGGCTGTCTGAAGCTCTCAAACGATATATCGGCTTAAAGGCAATGGGATCTTGCATCTCAGAAAGCACGAGCATTAACTAATGGTAATCTATCATTCAGATGGCATGATATTCTTTGTTAATTGGTCATCTTATACTCCTGCCGTAGTGTGGGTTGGGGGGTTCGGTGGTTATGGGAAGGCTATTACGTATTATTCCAGTAGTGCCTTAGATGGCATATTTATTTCATGACAGATATGTTCTCGCCGGAGAACAAGGGTTGCCATGTCTCGCCGGAGATCAAGGTTTGCTATTACGCACTTATTACAGTAGTTCCTTAGATAGCATATTTTCTTCATGTCAGATATGACTCGCCGGAGCATGATCTGCCCTAATAATTCATCTGGCTGTATCAGGATCAGTGCCTGAAACAGGGTCCACATGAATGGGGCGTCATCTCGAGCGCTCGGATGACGACATGAAGGAAATTACACATAGCTAGATCACTAGATAGAATATTTTGTTCATATCAAATCTGTTTTCGCCGGAGAACATGGTTTGCCGATCTATTCATATGATGTCTCGGATCGCTTCTGAGTTATCACATGAGTAGTAGGGCTGGGTCATCATCGGACCTTGCATATGAAGAAAATTAGACATGCTTGTCTATTACTAGTCTTATTTGTTAGATTTCCATTAATCCTCATTTACGATAATAACGGTCTAGATGAGGAGGGCATACGGCTCCTCGTGTAATGGAAATGGGACACTGCACTCATGACGTTATTTCATCGGAAATAACCCTATATAGTGTTCTACCACATTTCATTCACTTATTTATCTTATCTCATTCTTATTAAAGGTGTGGCTCTGCATGGATTATTCTCACAGCATGTGAGTGAGTGTTGGGGGTCTGAGATAGCAGATTCTGTGTCATGTTACGTTTACACAGATAAATCTGTATATCATCAGAGCAGAGCCCATCTGCCAAACTCAATGCAATATCATTGCATAAATGTATGTTATTTCTAATAAATGTCAATGGTCAACTCTAAGCTGAAGTGTTTAAATGAAATCTAGCGCAGCGTAGTTCATTTGGACACGGAAGTTAGAGTCTAGATATAACCTGAACCCCCCCCCTCCTCTTCATTTGCTAACAGCTAATTAATTCATACGCCCACGTTCATTCTCATTCGCTACAAGCTACTTCACACACGCCCTCTTTGCTCAGTGTAGTCTTATAAGCAGCCTCTGCTCACTGCTCATTCTACATGTTCAGCTGTCAAAGCAGGTTGTGTGATGTGTGTTAGAAAAATCCTCCACCTCCCCGGCCTCCTCCCTGTGGCATTTAGCTTCAGTTGTAATGGATGCTCCGTGATAGGATAACATGTGAATCGTACCATGGTTATTCTATGATCGTGGTATGATGAAATGTTGATTGTACTATGGTTATTCTATGATTGTGTTTTGATATGTCGATTGTACGATGTCGATTGTATGATGGTTATTCTATGTGATGTAATTGGAAGTTCATGTTTCATGTACATCTGTAACTTATGCTCTGCTCTGGGGGGTCTGAGATAGCAGATTCTGTGTCATGTTACGTTTACACAGATAAATCTGTATATCATCAGAGCAGAGCCCATCTGCCAAACTCAATGCAATATCATTGCATAAATGTATGTTATTTCTAATAAATGTCAATGGTCAACTCTAAGCTGAAGTGTTTAAATGAAACCCTATAGTAAAATAAATTAGTAACTCTATATTAAAGTAAGTTGTCCAACACTGACCTGTGTTGACGTTGACCTTGGAGTAAATGTCTTCTCCTGCAGAGCTCTGGTCTGGAAAACATCAACAACACAACCAGAGAAACTGATTTAGAATTTTAGATGATCTACACATGGTCTACACTGATTTCGAATCTATGTTTTAGATGGTCTATAGCACATGGTATCTTAAACTATGCACAAAAAGTAAGGACACTTCAGTCCATTATATCACTCCTTTATACCAATTGGTATTGTGTTTTATATCACATTACATTGTTCCCTGACACCGGTTCAGTGTCAGGGAAACCCAAAACGAGAGAGAATGCCAGCAGAACAGTATTACGAGCCAATTATTGTAAAATATTTGGTCAGCGCTACCCACACGTTTAGCTGTGCTGCTCATTCCACAAATGCTCGATGCTTACAAACTGTACCACGTTGTAAAGGTGACGAATCAATGATAAAAATGATATAGAACACAATACCAATTGGTATTATTAAAGGGGAGATATAATGGACTGACGTTAAAGGGCCAGTTCACCTCTCTGGGACAACCAGATCTTATTTTATTGTTGTTTGGGACAAGGTCAACACAATCGTGAGTCATCATGCTGCATCATATGATGCAACATGCATCATCATTCATGCTGAAATACTAAAATATCTCAAAACACAGATTGATCACAAAAAATAACTCAGGATTGTGTCGATCTTGTCCCAAACAATAATAAAACTAGAAGCAGTGCTCTTCCGAGCACAGGTCTCCACCAGGTCAGGCATGAAATGTGTTTTACATAAGTCGGCCTCCTGATGGCGCAAAAAAATGCAGGGAAAAGGTTTTACCTTGGCTCTAAGGAGTGCGCATACAAAGTTTGACACTAATCGGTGGAGTTATGGGTGAAAACATGAATCGGCCTGTTATATAACGCCACCATGAGGCTGATTTGATTTTTCTTAAGTGGCATTTATTCCTCTGCCTATTGGGAATGGGCATGCACAATTTCACCAAAATCGCACACTGCGTTCAGGATTTCAGGCATTTTATTCAAAACTGACCAATCCTGCAAACTTTGAAAGCCAGTTTTAGCCAATCAGGATGGAATATGGAAAATCTGACACATCCATGTCGATCACATGACTGTAGAGATACTGTCTACTGATTTACGTGATTTTTGGACAAAATCTGTAGGAGTACTGGCAAAAGTTAGTTTTGCAAAAGTCGGCCTCCTGGTGGCGCTAGAACAGGCCCATGTGAAATATTTGGGGCAGAGGTTCTGAATTGGTGTCGAGGGAGTGTGTGTGCACAGTTTGGCAGCGACCGGGCCAACGGCGCCGGAGATTAGCTGGTAACGGACAAACGGACGGACGCACGCACGGACGGACGCACGCACGCACGGACGCACGGACGGACGGACGGAGGGGAAAACATACTCTCCCTCAGCCTTCGGCTGGTGGAGACAATAAGATCTGGTTGTCCCAGAGTTGAACTGGCCCTTTAGGTTTTCTTACTTTTTGTGCGTAGTATATAGGGCTGCTCTTCAATCTAGCACAGTGACTGTGTGTGTGTGTGTGTGTGTGTGTGTGTGTGTGTGTGTGTGTGTGTGTGTGTGTGTGTGTGTGTGTGTGTGTGTGTATATATACTGTATATATAGACATGGATATATAGATAGTATAAAAGTGAGTATACAGTGAGTGTACCTCTGTTCATCCTGCGTTGAGCTGGCTGGTTGATTCTCACATCAGCATACGTCACCTCTTCACTCTGTGCTGGTCTACAGCCTGCCGCACACAAACACTTAATATCATCATCAGCTCATAATAATTATACATAATGACATATAATGACCTCCATCAAGGAGGAAATGTTTTGAGGAAAAGGGTAATTAGCAGGAATAGATACCACTCAACTAGATCAGTCAGGGTATCTCTACCAGTTACAATTTACAATTTACTGTAGTCATTTAGCAGACACTCTTAATCCAGAGCAATTTAGAATAAGCAGAACATATATAAATACATCAACATCTATAGGCTACATCAGATGCATAGAAATAGTAATCTAAGAAAAACTTGGTTAGAACAAGCACCTATTCAGTAATATATATATATATATATATATATATATATATATATATATATATATATATATATATATATATATATATATATATACCAGTAAGACTCCCTAATCGGGAGATAAGCGACCGTTGGTCGCTTATCTCCACAAATAGGCCAAAAGTTTGTTTTACCAATTATCAAGACATACGGGCAGTTGACAGTTTGCCATGGTTACTCATTGAAGTTGAATCTCCATATATGGAGACATAAGTTGCTCATACCATAGCAACCATGTTTTTTACAGGGCCTGGGATTGATGACATCAGAAATCTCCATATATGGGCATGAAAGGGATTTTGTTTCTGGAAATATGTCTGTGGGGTGCCACATTTGGAATAAAACACTTACATCACACATCTGGATATCCATACAGCCCATCTAGTTTGCCTGTGTCCATTTATGCCCATATATCTGATGACATTGGGACAATGATCTCCATATATGGGCATAAAACTTATGTTAATTAGTAAAGCCTGGGGATCTCCATATATGGGCATGAGGGGTACCCTAAAAGGGCATCATCTGGGAATAGCAAATATAGTTATACTAGAAAGTGAAAATCTTACATCAAAGGCCATAACTACCTACCTACCACCATACTGCATTCCTCATTAAACTACCTACCAGTAAGATGCCTATAGGGAGAAAAGCAAAGGGCGAGGTTGCACCATTTCTTGGTCTTCTGGCCAGTGATGTATATCGGACCATTTAACCATATATGGAGACATCTGGTACCCAAAGATATTCACAGATATGGGCTTAATATTGATGACATAAGGGATCTCCATATATGGGCGTAAAAGGGATTTGGTTCCCCTGGCAACACAGGGATCTCCATATCTCCATATATGGGCATAAAAGGGATTTGGTTCCCCTGGCATCACAGGGATCTCCATATATGGGCATAAAAGGGATTTGGTTCCCCTGACATTACAGTGATGTCAGTGGCTGGTTCTACAGAGGGGATCTCCATTTATGGGCATAAAAGGGAATGTATGTATGATGATGTCAGATATCATAGACGTCATAGGACTTTCACATAACGAATAACTGAGTAAGCATGTAAACCCGTAAAATCTATATTTGGGCATGGCTGATTTATGACCTCATCATGATGACACGAGCAAACACAGCTGAATTGTATAAATGATCAGTGCAGAAACCAACAGAAGTATTTGACCAAGACTCTTCGATTTAAACATCAACAAAGGTGTGACGTTTGTTGATGGTCACAAAGGTGTGACGGACGGACGGACGGACGGACGGCCGGTGGAGGTTTTCATAGTAAACTGCTCCCTGACGGTCGCAATAAATGCTATCAAAATTATATGTATGGTCATTGAGGCACTATGGGCTTGTGGAGTCTGAAGAGGTGAGTCTTCAGACCACGGTAGGGAGTGAGTATGTAGTTCTAATGGAAGCTAGGGAGTGAATCTGTAGTTCTGATGGAAGCTAGGGAGTGAGTCTGTAGTTCTAATGGAAGCTAGGGAGTGAGTCTGTAGTTCTAATGGAAGCTAGGGAGTGAGTCTGTAGTTCTAATGGAAGCTAGGGAGTAAAGCTGTAGTTCTAATGGAAGCTAGGGAGCAAAGCTGTAGTTCTAATGGAAGCTAGGGAGTGAGTCTGTAGTTCTAATGGAAGCTAGGGAGTGAGTCTGTAGTTCTAATGGAAGCTAGGGAGTGCGTCTGTAGTTCTAATGGAAGCTAGGGAGTGAGTCCCCAGATAGCAAAATATGGTTGAATCAACGTTCAAATATGGTTTGAGAGAAGTATTGAATCTACGTTGAAGCCTATCGTTGAAATTATACAGAAAGTGCAAAGTTGATAACATGTTGAATCAACATTTGCTTTTCAACCATATCTGACCCTATATCAACGTTGATTCAACCATCATCTAAACATGTTGAATCAACGTTTGCATTTCAACCATATCTGACCCTATATCAACGTTGATTCAACCATCATCTAAATCAGAATTTACATACACATTTTAGTCACATTTTAGTTGATTTTATATTTAATCAATGTTAAGGAATCACCATTGATTCAACCATCATCTAAATGAGAATTTACACGCACATTTTAGTTGATTTTATATCTAGTTCTAATGGAAGCTAGGGAGTGGGTCTGTAGTTCTAATGGAAGCTAGGGAGTGGGTCTGTAGTTCTAATGGAAGCTAGGAAGTGAGTCTGTAGTTCTAATGGAAGCTAGGGAGTGAGTCTGTAGTTCTAATGGAAGCTAGGGAGTGAGTCTGTAGTTCTAAGTGCGACAGGGAGTTTATTCCACAGTTTGGGGGCCAGGAGGGAGAAGAGTCTAGGGCGAGTGGATCGTTGTCCTGGGGTTTTTAGCGAGGGTTCTGTCAGCATCCCTGTGTCAGCTGATCTGAGTGAATGGGTGGGGGTGTAGGGGTTGATCATGTTTTGGAGGTATGGAGGAGCCGTACCTTTGGCTGCTTTGAAATTGAAGGCCAGTATCAGTGTTTTGTATTCAGTGCGGGCCGCAACCAGGAGCCAGTGGAGGGAGCGGAGAAGGGGGGAGACATGTGAACATTTTGTCTGATTGAAGACCAAGGGTGCTGCAGCATTTTGGATCAGTTGGAGAGGTTTAAGTGCACATGCTGGGAGGCCAGTGAGGAGAGAGTTACAGTAGTGGAGGTTACAGTCTGTAGAAGGGTATCTCTAACAGTTATACAGATAACACTAAACTAGATCTGAAGTAAGTCTTTAGCTGTAAAAGCACTGATTAATTCTTCACACTGATTGACCTAAAGGGTTTGTGACCTGTCAGTGTCACATAAATGCACATAACCTTTTTTTAATTTTTGTTATCAATTGTTTTTCTTTTTTTTTCTTTTTTTTTTACATGTATGAAACATGTACACAAAAACAATATGGACAAAAAAAACAAACAAAAAAAACAAGATGAAATAAACAACGACAAGACAAGAAAAGAAAAGAAAAGAAAAGAAGGAAAACCAAACCCATCCACCCCCTTCCCCCCGGACCAACATAAGATTTATAATGGTGCGTGCTTGTGCTAGGCTGTCACCACTATGTAGTATGTAGTGATTTCTTGGATCATATCCTTGAGCTTATCTGCAATATCTGACCATATAATAATGTTTTCCTCTTTCGCTCCGTAATCTTGCTGTGGACTGTTCTAAATATACTATATCTAGGAAGGTTAGAGCCCATTGACGAAATGATAAGGTATGAGGAGGTTTCCACCGCGTGGCAACCAAGAAGATGCGCATGCGTATATTGTTCAGATGCAACTGTGAGGCGTCATTTAACAGAAATAAGGAAGGAGAAGATGTGATATTGACTGTAAAAATTAAAAGTTTCGAGGCCACCATGTTCCAAAATGAGGACACATTGGGGCTTTCCCAAACCATGTGAAGAAAGGTACCAACACTATTTGAAGTGCAGAGAGTGCAGTTGGAATTACTCAAAATCCTCATAGCACACAATCTGTGGGGAGTTAAATAAGTTCGATGTACAAAATGTAAATTAATTTGTTGATGGTCTGGATTTCTAGACGACAACCTGATGTTAGACCATGCTGTGTCCCAACAAAAGTCAGGGTCCAAATTTGGTACATCATTCCTCCACACAGTATCAACAGATGAAGCCCATAACTACAGTCTAATAGAGAAAAAAAAACATAAAGGGTGGAAACCAAACCTCTTGATCTGTTAACATCACAGATAAACTCATGAAAGGGGTGAAATCTAATGGGAGCTTGCCATGGGACCCCATTGGTCCTCATGGACGTTCTCGTAGAACAAAAGGGTATTTCCAGGCAGATTGAAGATATCACACAAATCCTGAAAAGATCGTAAACCATTTTCATCAATTAAGTCCCCTAATGTACGGATCCCCTTTATAGCCCTCCACTTTGGAAAGCAAATGGGGTGATCCTCTAATAAAAGTCCTTGATTATTAAACACAGGGGAAAATAAGTTCCATTTACAATCAATTTTGCACATCTTTTCAGCTGCCCTCCATACTGCCGCTATCTGAGAAATGATTGGTCCAAAGCGAACTTTGCATTGATGTGTAGTTATGTTTGAATAGATAAGATCTCTCAATTCAACAGGCTGCACTAAACTCTCCTCAAGCTCTCTCCAAGAAACCTTGTTTGCTAGGTTAAACCAATTTAAAAGAGGACGGAGCGTGAAGGCCCAATAATAACATTTAAAGTTGGGCAGTGAAAGGCCACCATCATCTCTAGCACATTGTAATAGAGAAAGCTTAAGACGAGGACGTTTCCCTTTCCACACAAACTTAGATATTGTAGAGTGAAGCTTATTCCAATATTGCGGTGGTGGTGGCAAAGGGAGCATAGAGCAGGGGTGCCCAACCTTTTTTGACCCAAGGTCTACTTTGAAAATGTGCCACCTAGCTGAGGGCTACCAGCCCAAAATGTACCGTAACACCCATTCAATATACATGTAAAAAACAGAAAATATTAATAGATATTATAACATTGTACTCACTGTACTGTACTGTAATCATACTGTATAGTAGGAATTGTAATTGAATGAAACGATTGCAACTTCTCACATTGGGCATACAGACAGCATGACCATTTATTGCACACTCTGCATATTATGCACTGACAACACAGTTTAGTTTTTTTCTTTTTTTATAGTTTTTTTTATAGTTTTTTATAGTTTTTTTTTGTCCTTTATTCCATGCCAGTCTCTCTACCTTAGTGGGAAACCTGGCACTGGGAAGAGGAGGCTAGCTTGTCAAAGTCAGGGTTGTATGAGCTGGTTGCAAGTTTTAGGCAGGCCACAAGGTGCTCATCTGTCATTGTGGCTCTGTACTTTGACTTGATGAACTTCATGTGAGAAAAAGCAGACTCACACAGGTAGGTTGATCCAAATTCAAATGGGTCTGAGCGGCTTTGGAGCGAGGAATTTCCTCCGCTCCATTCCTCCGCTCCGCTCCGCTCCAAGCCGACCCTATTGGGGCCGCGCGCCGCATGTTTCCAACAAAACAGAGCCGTGCGCAGTAGCCTACTAGTGCAGTGAAGCCTTGTTGGCACCGCGGAGATGGAGAGGAGAACAGACAGAGAATTCCCTTTATCACGATTTCACTCATCCACACACGTAGGCTATGTTTATAATACATAGCCTACCTTGTGTCAGTTAAGTTATATATCACCAGCCAGTCAACGGATACGAATTCAAGTGAGACTGATTGAAAAACACACGCCACGACTCGCCTCCGTCTCTCGGTTGTGGTGATTAATCAATAACCAGCTGGATTTAATATTGCCCGTCTTATTAAAAAATACAATGCCTTAGATTAGATGGCGTCTTTTGTAACAGTGAACGCAGGTCTCCATCAAGCCGAGGCTCACGTAACGTTACCGCAGGCATTTGTGTTGGGAACACTTGTTGTGCAAAGCAAAGGAGAAAGTGTTTCGCATATGGTAGCAAAATCCTTTTTTTATTTTGGCTGGTGACTCTGATTGACGACCCTGAGCGGAGCGTGGAGCGAGCGCGGAGCGAGAAATGCGAAAATCAACGTGAGCGACGGAGCGGCGGGGAGCGGAGCGGTGCGGTGGCCGACCAGAGCGATGAGCGAGCGGGACAAGAGCCCTCTGGAGCGCGGAGCGGCTTTAGTTGCCGCTCCACTCCGCTCACATGCTCTGCTACACGTTGAGTTGAGTTCAGTCAACATCATCCACTCGCTCGGAGTCGTTTCACTGAAACGCCCGATGTATGTCCTCCCCCCCCGAATTAATAAATTATTTCTTTGAAATCATCTCGCGGTCCACTGGTAACCAGCCCGCGATCTACCGGTCGACCGCGATCGACTGGTTGGGCACCCCTGGCATAGAGCTTACAAAGTTGACCCTTGGAAGGACATTTATCTTTATGATTGAAACTCGAGCCTGGAGAGAGTTGGGCAGAGATGACCATCTATCCAAATCAAGACAGATCTATTTAGAGTGTCACCATAGTTGTTATTAACAATAGCCTGAAGAGATGGGAAAATATCTATGCCAATGTCAAGTTATTTTCATACTGTCATGAGTGTATTAAAATTATGGATGTCGAAGTATATAAGATTTTATCCTAAAATGACTCAGTCTGTGATTTGTAGAGGTTAACAGGGAATTAGACCATAAATGACCCCCGTAGCATGGTATGTGTGTCCTGTCTCCAGAAGAGGGAGGGGCCTGATAGCAGTGAATCGTAAACCCACACACAAACAGAGTAGCCATAAATTATAACTTCCAGGAGAGGGCGCTAATATTCGGACGTTATGTCTCTCCTGGAGTTATAAGGCAGAGTCATATGGCTCTCGCTGGTTGAGTCCCAACGTCCATACTAAGCTCAAAACATGTACAAATCAATAAGTTGCTCACCGAGTCGTCGAAACAGCTTTATATCTACCGTCCAGCACACTCGTTGGCATGTGTTAGTCCATATGTTTCTAATAGATTAATGTTTACTCAAACTTCTCCGAGTCTCATCGCTTTCCTTGTTTTTGAACTGCTTGGGTAAAAATGGCCGAACATATCACGTGACGTTGATCGCCGTTGCGATTCGCTCATACTAGTACATGACGTTTTTGTATGCGGAAGTATTCCAACGTTCTGTAGTTCTGAAGCGTTCTGTAGGCGGAAGCATTCCGACGAGGAAACGTGAGTCTCGGAGAAGTTTGAGTAAACATTAATTTATTAGAAACATATGGACTAACACATGCCAACGAGTGTGCTGGACGGTAGATATAAAGCTGTTTCGCCGACTCGGTGAGCAACTTATTGATTTGTACATGTTTTGAGCTTAGTATGGACGTTGGGACTCAACCAGCGAGAGCCATATGACTCTGCCTTATAACTCCAGGAGAGACATAACGTCCGAATATTAGCGCCCTCTCCTGGAAATAATTTATGGCTACAAACAGAGGTGTGAATGCTTCCCCAGACTCAGGGAGAGAGAAGAGAAATCTCAAGTTTTGTACTGTATGTATTGTTTAAGGGGGTCTTTAAACCAGTTCGCTTGGAAACGCTGCTGGTCTCGTTTTGCATTTATTACCCAAAAAACGTCGCATTTACACCTCGTTGTTGGTTTGTTTTTCTGTGTTTACAGGACAAGTTGACAACGCATGAATTAAAGCAAAATGTGTCCCCAGCCTACATATAGACCTACTGTGTATTTACCCTTCAACTATAAAATATATATTGTTTTTAATGAGACATGCATTGTAATTAGGCTATGCTCCCAAATCCATATTATTATCGCCTGTTCGCATATTCAATGAGTCCCGCGATGCAGCCAGTTGGCTGAAGTTAAATCATAGAGGTTTTTTAGCGAGGTAAAACGCCAACAAAAACCACCTGGAAGATGGAAGAAGACATTATCTAAGGGGATGGGCGATATAAAGTCGGAAAGAATGTTCTGTCTTCTATCTGCAACACAGAAGCATAACGTGCGAGGCAGCGAACAGATTACAGAGGCACACATGTGGGTATGGTAGCTACCATACCTCGATTACAGGGGAAAATAATAAAATGTACTTCTTAAAATAAATTCATCATGCTTGTTGCTAAGTATTGGCAACATGACTGGTGTATTGCATGCGTGCCTTCACACGTGCAAGACAACAGCCATGTTGCCATACCTTTGCATTTGCAGAACTCAGTGTTGTATAAAGTACTGGAAAACCCATACTTAAGTAAAAGTACCGATATCCCACTTGAAAGTTAATCAAGTAAAAGTAAAAGTCACCGATAATATTATTACTTGAGTAAAAGTATGAAAGTAGCTCTCATTAAATGTACTTAACCCTCTAAGGCCCACGGTTGTAATATTACAACGTTTGTATTTTATCCAAAAAAAGGTTTAAATCATTTTATTTTAGCTCCCCCTACCACCTAAACACCACCATTGGATTCTATTGTTTAGTATTACAATGCCATTGGCCACAATATTTGCATATAAATACCCCCCACAGTGGCTGACATTCACACCCGCCACACCCGCTGAAATTCCAGAGTTTTGACGAACAACATCTCACTTTTTCATGGAAGCTATACCTCAAAAAAACATAAGTAAAATGCCTGTACTATTCTTTTTGGTGATCATTAGAATGTCTAGAACATGTACATATGTTATTATTTTGAAAAATATCCCCCATATGTAAATTAGAGCATGATTTATGATTTTTGATTTATGGCTATAAAATCTTACAAAAACATTTTTTTGAAAAAAACATTACATTTTCCTCTGAATAGGACTCCTACAACACCATCTGATTTTTTTCAATTTTTTATTTCAAGTATTTCTTAATGCGGGCCTTAGAGGGTTAAGTATCAAAAGTACATAGTGTTAAAATGTACTTAAGTATAAAAGTAACTATTGAACCACTTTAATATACAGTACACAGGCTAAAATAGACGATCTACAAGCTCACAACATATCACTAAAGAGTGTGTATAGTGTGTATCTGCTATTTTCAAAGTAGTCAAAACATATTAATTTAAGGGTCCTAGAGTGAATTGAGAAATGCAAAACCGACTTTTGACTGCCTTTCATTATTTTCAAGGCAAAAAAGCAAACCTTTGTCAAATATCTGCTATTTAATTTTAACCTTAATAGGCTACTTCAAGGCAAAAATAATTACCCTATGACCTGGTCATTGCTAAGGATTTAGCTCACTGCTAAAGCAAAACTGTGGTTTATTTATGTGGTTTTGCTCTCTCTAAAGGGATTAAAATGTTATGCGTTCAAGTGCTGTTCCTCTCTGCTTCCATGGAATATCTACTGCTACTTTTTTCGGAGTTGCTCGTTTGCTTTGAACGGCAACGTTTCAAACGGAGTGCGATGGAGACGACCGAGGCGTCCAAACAAGTAGGATAAACTTTAATTTGTCGTTTCTTGACGTTTGATGGGATGGCGCAGCAGGTTAATTTAGGCTACAGTGTTGAGCAAGGGAGGACAGAGGAGAGTATCTTATGCCTGCCTGCCTCTCTCTGTATGTTTGCACAGTGAGTGCAGATCCTCGCGATGCAGCGAGTGCATGCACACACCGCACGCAATCGCACGGCACACACACACACACACACACACACACACACACACACACACACACGCGCACGCACGCACGCACGCACGCACGACACACACACACACACACACACACACACACACACAGGAGCCACGTGTTTCACAGCGCATCATTGTTTTGCCTCTGTTCTGTATCCTCTGAACATGATTGAACGGTGAAGCGATGACTTTACTGTTGAAGCAGTCGAACGCAGGCAAACTGTACACTTTGTCGTCTTTCTGTGACGGCGTGTCCATTTTGCAAGCAGTGAGCGACCCTGCCTCCCTTCCTTTTTTTTTTGGAGCCCCGCGTGCGCGGCTGAGGCGGCTGAGGCAGCGCTGCTGCTGTGTCTCCGTACTAATCAAACAGTATGAGACAGACTGCTATGATATTAAGATTTTCATGTAGTGGAGTAAAAGTACGATTTTTTCCTTTTAAATGTAACGGAGTAAAAGTAAAAGTTCAGGGTTGAAAAAATATAAATAAAAGTACAAATTCTCAAAATTTGTACTTAAAGGGGCACTCCACCACTTTTCAACCTATGTTCATATAATTGGTCCTCACTCAAAAATAGCTTTTTCTTTTTTTTTCCTCAGAGGAGGGCTGTGGGCAGGTCAGAAACCCATCGTCTTGTGACATCATCGATTGCCAATCCAGCTTATAGAAACTGCAGGATTTCTATTCCTGAAAAGTTAAAATTTTAAAGTGGAAGCCATTGTTCTCGCGATAATAAAAATCTAAATATTCTTTTCAAAAATATTGGTTAATTTTTTTTGGGGGAAAATGATGATGTCACAAGACGATGGATTCTGAACTTCCCACAGCTCTACTAGGAGACTTGGACTGAGTAGAAAAAAATTGTGATATTTTATCATGAACATTAGTGAGGACCTATTATATGAAGACAGGTTGAAAAGTGGTGAACTACTCCTTTAAGTACAGTAACAAAGTACTTGTACTTCGTTACTTTACAACACTGGCAGAACTGACGCTGCTGGCGGGAGCAGCCGGAGGAGGAGGACGATTTTCTTCTTTTTTTTGTGACATTATGAGCGAGTGTGTAGGCCTATTCGTGGACTCTGACTGGACAGTAAAAGTTAGGAGCGATAGGAGGACGTTTTTTGTGATATGAGCTGTGACAGGTTCATATTCATTACTCGTGTGAGTAGCCTAATGGCAAAGCATCTGGATAAATCACAATCATTACCTTGAGTGCGCTGCATCTGTGATGTGATGTAGTCCACATTTTGAAGAATTAATCCGGTGTTTAGGTGAAAACAAGGGGAATGCATTTAGTTGGCTGAGAATGGAATACCATAAGCCATAATGGTCCTGGACTATATGTTACACGATGAAGTGTACAGTTTACACCTCCTCGCCTGTCAATCAGCAGCGCACGGCAGCAGTGGATGGATCGGCACATGAGAGGCAGAGAGGCACGCACAACTATGGGCTTTAATAATCATTAAATGGTCGGGTCTCTCGGAAACTCGGAAATAAATGGATTTAATCATTAGTTGGCTGAGAATGGAATACTGGTTTAAAGTAACTTCTAGGAGAGGAGAGCTGTTGCTTATAGTAGGCTTGCGACTCCTGTCAAACAGCTGTAGTAGCCAGCTGTGACCCATGCACTAATTAATAATCAAATTGATCTGACCTAGTCTTTTACGTCTTTTAATTGCTGGCAGTAAGTTGTAATTGATTGTTTTGGAGAAGGATTCCAATAGTAGGCTATAAACATTTTTAAAAGGCTTTCATATACTCCTGATATTTTCCAAATGAGGTTTGGGCTAATAGATCGCTATGTGTTCAGTTTGGGCTATTTTCTGGGTTTTAATTACGCCTACAACAACACAAATAATAATAATACATTTTCGGTTAGTCTGACAGAC
This sequence comes from Nannobrachium achirus, assembly GCF_963921795.1. Lineage (NCBI taxonomy): Eukaryota > Metazoa > Chordata > Actinopteri > Myctophiformes > Myctophidae > Nannobrachium > Nannobrachium achirus. The sequence goes on from NC_137824.1 coordinate 3,449,044, forward strand.
TGTAATATGCTTAAAATGCATCTATGTTCCTTTAATCCAGTGTGTTTGTATTCAACTAGTACAAAATCCAGAGAGAAGTGTCTAGTGGCCTATCACAGTGTGTTGAAACCCCCGACCATTCCTTCACAATCCAGATAATTTAGACAAAGAGCTCGCCACAGGGAGACCCAAGTAATCTAACAGGCTTGAAAACCCAGTTTGACCACTAGCTCAAGAGGTGGGCTTTGACCTGATTGGTCAACAACAAACATGTGATGTCATTTGGCGGAATTAGATAGTCTGCCAACAGGAAGTGTAGAATCAGATTCACCAAAGACACAGCAGAGAAGACATCTTTAAGCAGTGCCGACCTCGCATGAGGCCCGTAAGAAACAACTGAGAGATGATCCCTTGGATATGCTATTGGTAATTATTCTCTGCCTGTGAAATGTATATTGTAATAATCCATGCTTATATGTATTTGAAACTAATTGTATTTGTATTGTGCTATTTGTGCTTTTTCCCTATGTAATCTACTAGTTTTAATACCTTTAATGTGTAGAGAAAGTTCCAGTGTAGTATGACCTTATCTTAAAGGGGAATTTCGGTCAAAAACAACTTTCCTACCTTTGAAATGATGTTTTTGGAAGCCTTCAGGGTGATCCAGGAGTTGTTTTGGCCAAGCAGCAATTTATTCCATTTTCGATTGTATGTCCAGCTCAAAACAGCACATATAGGATAATTTATTATTCTGGTTATTTTTCTAGCTTCAAAGTCCATTTTTTCGCTTTGTATCAGTCTCTGGTGCTCTTGCTAGCTACAGGAGATGTGGTTCCACGGGAGCATCCATGTTTGTTGACGAAACTGTGACCTTTCAACTCCGCCTAGTTGGTGCAATCCCGGCTCTCGCCACTAGGGCGCATACTAGACCAGCTCCCTTCTGCTGTTGTTTGCTTTGTGAAGAAAATCATTTGTAGAATAAACTGATGCAACCCTCAAGCTGTCTTTCGTATATGAAAAGTGTTGTCTTAGCCTCAACAAAGGGTATACAGAAATAACTCACACCTACAGTATGTAAATATCAGCCTATTGTATCCTTTTCAAAAGAAAAGGACATAGCTGGAGCTTTTTGATGGAATGCAAATTAGGGTCGTTGTCAACCCCAAAACAACCCCAAAACAAAGGTGTCTTGAATAATGTAACAAATGCTGCGGTAGAGATGATAATGCAAGTTAAAATACTAGACAAGCTAGTCAGATTAGGTTTACAAGAGGAGGATCTTCTAAATACATGTGTCTTTATATTTGCAAACTATAGTTGTAACTATGTGTTTGACAAGCTCTGGCTAAACTTATAATAGAAGCTAACGATTTAAAAGGTTTGTGAATAAGGTCAATCAACAAATCTTATTATGTCTGAGCTTATTTCTTGATGAGAGATAAGGGCATGTATTCATGTGAACGGAAATAACATATACTCCTTGTTACTTATTGCCAATTTATTTAAAAAAAAAGACACATTTAAAACAATACAATGAATATTTTTGGAAAAAATAAAAATAAAAAAATATTTTTTCAATGTTGGATATTCTATTGAGATCATGAGATGTATAGAAATATAGCATCACAGAGACAGGCTATCATGATACAAATAATTCAAATCTCTAATGCAATGTAATGATGAACAATTGAAAAAAAAAAAATGACATTTACATACTGTGTAAATAGGACTACATTTTCAAGGGGTTTGCATTTTCACAGCTCTCTGTAGGAATGTTGACTGACAATAGACTTGAGATAGGCCATCAATGAGCCATCAGTGTTGTTTTATCCCGATATTCAAATTATTCAATAAGAGATAGAAAAGACCCAGTGATACCGAAACAAAGCACCAGAGAAGTGGGGTGGAGAGAGTAGCAGCAGCAGCATAGAATAACTGTATATCTGTGGTCTAGTCATAGACTGGGTCTAGTATGCGGCGCGCCCCTAGTGGCGAGAGCCGGGATTGCACCAACTAGGCGGAGTTGAAAGGTCACAGTTTCGTCAACAAACATGGATGCTCCCGTGGAACCACATCTCCTGTAGCTAGCAAGAGCACCAGAGACTGATACAAAGCGAAAAAATGGACTTTGAAGCGAGAAAAATAACCGGAATAATAAATGATCCTATATGTGCTGTTTTGAGCTGGACATACAATCGAAAATGGAATAAATTGCTGCTTGGCCAAAACAACTCCTGGATCACCCTGAAGGCTTCCAAAAACATCATTTCAAAGGTAGGAAAGTTGTTTTTGACCGAAATTCCCCTTTAAGTTGATTCAACTGGAGTATAGCACCACAAACGGTCATGTAATCCTTGCTGTTGATAGACTATGTGTGAATGTTAGAGTGATTTTAATTGTCTCCGTAATACAATAAATCAAAAAAGACATACTTTTGTCATTATTACATTGGGACTCCAACACGAGTATTATACTTAAAGGTGTATTCATCTTGTCCCTTACTGGCCTTACATCGTGGAAATGTTTCGTTTTTTATAGATTTTTTACACCATTATAATGTTCTCGTTTTGATTATTAGACCCAATCACTGAATATCGGTATGTCTCCAGCTTCAGGATATGTATGATACTGATTTACTACAAGACTGTGGCATTTTATGAGTTCAGTAGTTTACAATCTAGGCATTTAGCAGACATTCTTAATTCAGAGCGACTGTGGTTCTCAAAACTTATATTTTGACCATCATAATTAAACATCATAACATAACTACGGCCATACTACCCTGATTGGTCGAAGACTGGCTGGCCACCTCTGAAAACCGAATCTAGCTATGCTCGTAACACGGGCCATGGTGGAAGTCCTTATATGATCAGCACACATTCTAGTGAGGAGAATGAATGGAAAATGTACCAATTATATGTTTATTTGAAGGAAATACAATCACTGAATATACCTTTAAACCTATCCAGGCTCATCTAGCCTTTTCAATAGGCGAAATCAATGCACACAAAAGTGCGTTGGTCTAAGAAATTGAGCAGCCAAGATACTTGAATTGTCTCACTACTGGGATTATGGGCGGCAGCGTGGCATATCTCATCTGATCATTTAAAGGTAAAAGGGCTGACTTCAATTAACTCCAATTAATTTTGTAACCTGAGATAGAACTGAACCGATCGAAAATGTGAAGAACATGAGTAATCGACTGCGGTGCATTCTCAATGTACAGCAGAATATCGTCGGCATATAGGGAAATGTGGTGCTGTGTGTTGCTAATTGTAATATCCGCCGACTGACGAAGCGTCTGAGCCAAGGGTTCGAGCGAAAGTGCGTACAGGAGAGTACTAAGGGGACAACCCTTTCTCAAAGATCTGCCAATTGTGAATAGCGGTGAACAGATCTTACCCGTTAGGACCATCGCTGTCGGATTCGAATAAAGCACTTTAACATAATGTATGAATGAGGCACCAAATCCCATTTTGTCTAGTACAGCCCACAGGTAAGGCCATTCGAGACGATCAAATGCTTTCATCGCATCCAGCGATAACACTGCGGTGGGGGTCCTCAGCTTCTTAGCCCTATCGATAATATGCAATAATCGTCTAGCATTATCAGAGGCTAGTCTAGTTCCTATAAAACCTGTTTGATCACAGTGAACCAAGGTTGTCATATAACCCTGCAAGCGTCGTGCAAGCACCTTAGCAAAAACCTTTAGATCAGCATTCAAAAGTGAAAGCGGTCTGTAGCTTGCGCAATCTGTGGAATCCTTGTTCTTCTTCAAAAGTAATGATATAATAGCTACATTGACATCCCTGGAGAAAGAGCCATTTTCAATTGCATATCGAAACATTTCTAACTCCTAACTCCTAACCTAACTCCTCCCAAAACATGGCATATAGTTCAGGTGGTATCCCATCCAAACCAGTCGACTTGCCCCTACGCATCCCGAGTACAGCTTCCTTTTAAGAGGTGGTGGCATTGACCTCTTTAGGTTCCTTAACCATGGTACCTGTTGTTGATTTGACACTAACAATATCAGCAAAGTGCTCATTGGATCTAAGACGTAAAGCCAGTAAATGACTGGGTCTAGCACTATTAAAATAGTAATTTTGTCTTGTGCGTTTCATTTAAAATTCTGAGCGGCGCTTGAGAATGGAGTTAATTTCTTTCTTAACTAGCTCCCTCTGGGTTGCTGTACTATCATCAAAGTTGTTTTGGAGAGAAGCATCCAAAGTAGAAAACCGAGTTTCCATTTCCACTAGTTTGGCTGATCTTAACTTCCTCTGAGTAGAGGGTTGCATTACTCCAGATGAAGCCTTTAATTGCATCCCAAAGAGGATCATCAACTGAGCCTGTATTAATGCCTATAAATTCACGCAAACCAGTTTGAAACTGAGCTACGAATGCTGTATCACGCAGCAGTGTGGTATTAAACCGCCATCTAGGAGCTCTATCTATGACCTTGTAACAATTGGCCTTTACTTAGAAAGGAAAATTATTCACTAAAGGAAAAAAACAACGGGATCGTTGGGTCTTGTGCAATCAAAATTCTCTTTTATATAGAATTTGAAATAAACTGAAGCCCTCAAGAGCACATTTCAATTGGCCAAAAGGTAAATTAAATAAATAACGACACTGTAAGCTCCTGTCCCTAACTCTCTCCCTATAAAAAAATAAATAAATAATCAACAGTTGGTTTGACAAACAACAGCCCACCCAACCCAAACACTTCCCGAGTCTCTTTAAACTCCCCTTGAGTCAGCACATCAACTCAAAACAATAAACAAAATACAGTTCAGAGCGGACGCCTCCGCACACGGACGGAGCAACAAGTCAATAAAGTCCGCGGCTCCGCGAAAACGTCCTCTTCTTGCCGCGACCGAAACGAAACGCACAGTCTTAGGCTTAGCGCACGTACAGTCTTAACGCACGGGGTACCCCTTTTAACAGAACGTTGCTTGGTATTGTCTCACCGGCCGTTGTTTTCTCCAGGTCCACGCGACACGCCGGCTGGCGTCTCGGTTAGAGTCCAACAACACTCACAGGATCCCACGGCAGCAACAAACTTTACCACGCTCTCCTCCTCCGTAGAATCCACGGTTCTTGACAGTTGGCTGCAGCCTACATTAGCGCTAAACTTTTTGCAACTAATTCATAAACTGGCGCCGCTCGGAGATCTCCTTTCACCTGTCACCCTCACTGGTTCCTGGTTCGGGTTTTTTCCCCCTCCCCCTGTACAACCACCTCCATACATAGACTCCGGTGGCATCAATCAGATATTCACCCCTCCCCAATCAGACCCATTACACCTCAATGGAAATATACATCAACTTTGTCAAAGTAGTTTTTCTCAAAGGTCATCACATGTTTCCCATACATTTAAATGAAATAACATGCATTAAATAACAAGTGGATTTATAATATAATGTGCTTTTGTCACAGTATAATGTGACCCGAAACACCCGTCGACCCCAGGCTACATCACTGATGATACGTCCCAGCTGCATCCTTGTGATGTTTTTTTTACACTATTAGTTCTATTTATAGTGGCTCATAGGAATAGACTATGTGACAACCAGGAATAGTTTGGTGACCACCGGAGACTCGGTTGACGGCCGGAATTTAGACGGCACCCGGGAGCAGGTTGGGTTAGCGCCCCAGCCTGTGTCTTCCGTGAGGAAGAAGCCCAACAAATCCACGGTGAGGCCTTTAGGAGGGCCATTCAACTGCAGCAGCTGAATGGAATGTTTGGATTGGGGTCTGGTGCAACGCACAGGTTCTGAACCTGGTGAGAGCAGGAGAGGACCTGGTAAGACGTAGGAGGAGCCCGGCCAGGAGTCAACCCATAGAGCCTAGTTCTTCCACGCGCCAGAATGGCTCCCCAATCCTGGCAGAGTAGTTCCGGTGCTGCACATTGAGTGACCCTGTCTTTCCCTAATAGGACTGATCGTGGATAGCTACTGGGACGTAAGTCGGGACTTGATCAACCCCGGCTGGGTCACCTGGGCGAGGGTGTATGATGTTGCGAGACCCGAAACACCCGTCGACCCCAGGCTACATCACTGATGATACGTCCCAGCTGCATCCTTGTGATGTTTTTTTTACACTATTAGTTCTATTTATAGTGGCTCATAGGAATAGACTATGTGACAACCAGGAATAGTTTGGTGACCACCGGAGACTCGGTTGACGGCCGGAATTTAGACGGCACCCGGGAGCAGGTTGGGTTAGCGCCCCAGCCTGTGTCTTCCGTGAGGAAGAAGCCCAACAAATCCACGGTGAGGCCTTTAGGAGGGCCATTCAACTGCAGCAGCTGAATGGAATGTTTGGATTGGGGTCTGGTGCAACGCACAGGTTCTGAACCTGGTGAGAGCAGGAGAGGACCTGGTAAGACGTAGGAGGAGCCCGGCCAGGAGTCAACCCATAGAGCCTAGTTCTTCCACGCGCCAGAATGGCTCCCCAATCCTGGCAGAGTAGTTCCGGTGCTGCACATTGAGTGACCCTGTCTTTCCCTAATAGGACTGATCGTGGATAGCTACTGGGACGTAAGTCGGGACTTGATCAACCCCGGCTGGGTCACCTGGGCGAGGGTGTATGATGTTGCGAGACCCGAAACACCCGTCGACCCCAGGCTACATCACTGATGATACGTCCCAGCTGCATCCTTGTGATGTTTTTTTTTACACTGCTTTTGTCACAACCTGTCGCAGTGAAGCAACACACAGCACTGCCTTGTAGTCTGAAAGAGATATTGGAAGCAGCTCTGCCTTGGCAATTTTATGAAACAAGCTAACAGGGGCAATCAATCCTAGAGAATGAAGCATGCCTACCCGACAGAAAATACAAACCTCTAACCGAAGGGTTCATTAGTCGCCAGATGTCAAGTAAAAAAAAGACAGAAGAGATTGTTTTTAGTGCACCACCAGATACACACAGATCTCCCATTACTATTCATGGTGAACAGATCAACCAGGTATGTTCGTATACATAGCTCGGAGTAGTAATAGACCATCTTTTGTCATGGAAAGTTCAGATTTAATCTGTGTGTAAGAAAACAAAGCAAAGAATCTACTTCCTTCGCCGTTTAAGATCATTTGGTGCTAGTAGACAGATTCTTCTTATGTTTTTCACGTATGTCATTATGAGTGTTCTTCAGTACTGTAGTACCACCTGGTATGGATGCTTGTCTGCAGCCCTTAAAGGCCTCTCCATACTTCGACCGAAATGTTCGGTGAGTTGTGTTTTCCGACGTGCAAATTTCCGAACTCTCGTTCGGTCCAATGCTTTTCAGAAGTCCCGAGGGATATAATTTTATGGTAGAAAAGGACCTTTTGACCGAAAACGGCGGTTTCGGTCGAAGTATAGACAGGCCTTTAGTCACAACTGCTGCAACAACTGAACAATTGTTCAAAGATAGTTGGACAACCACTTCAGAGGCTATATACGACTACGTATGATAACAGCATGCTAAGGTTGGCAAGAAATATTACCTCTAATAGTAGCCATGTGTTGCATAGAGAATATAGTTCTGCTGACGTTAATGCTTGTTCTCTGCTTTCCACAGCAGTGGATCTGTCTAGGTTATGTTGCCTTGCTGCATTGAAGTCAGCACCAACAATGATTTTGAAATCTGTCAATTCTAATGAGGTTTTAGTTAGTAATTTGTAAAACTCTTTGTCTAGAACATTTGGAGCATACACAGAGACTACTGCTAGCATTTTACCCTCCGAGCGGATCTTAGCAACAGCTATCCTCCCATCGCTATCAGACCAATCGCCCAAAAAATCTATCCTAAGTCTACGTCCAGCCAATATGGCTACTCCCTTGGTTTTGGAAGATGCAGCTGAAAAGGCTAAAACACGGTAATGTTTATTAGCCAATCGGTTGGAGTGCTGTTTTAAAAGATGAGACTCCTGTATAAAAGTAAAATCAATTTATTTAGATCGCAAAACCCCCAAAATGCTGGTTCGCTTATGCAGTATATTCGCTCCCCTTACATTGAGAATTTATATTCTGTTATAATTGTGGTTCAAACCGTACACACAGCAAGCACAGTGGAGCATTTTAGAACTTCCTAGTTGGTATAAAAATATCCCTTAAATAATATATTATATATTATAGTGTGATTTCACTGGGGGGACCCCGCCTCCCCAAAAATCATTTGGGACCCCCCTGGGTTCCCCCCCCAGTTCTCTTTGAAATGTCAAAGAGAACGCCAAAGCATCTCACAGGGCTCACCAAAGGTCCGCAGCACAGTGGTTGAGAAACACTGGTGTAGACGGATAAAAGGAGGGGGCCTGGGATAGAACCCTGAGTGACACTGAACCATATTAACTCATACTCCGCTATCCCCGTAGAAACCGTAGATTTCCCGCTGTACCGCGGTGCCATGCCCGTAGATCCCGGAAGTTTAATTAGCTTTAATCATTATGAAAGATGATTTTCGCTGATTATGGCTCTTTAGGCCCTCCCCCCTAACTGTATCCGGTCATTTCCGGTCTGGACCGGATCTAGCTTTCCGTCTGAGCCTGGGCCATAGTCCCGCCTCCGTTGGTTTACATTGTAACAGAAGAGAAAGCTACTCGGCGATGGAACACTCGTTTTTCAATCGGATTTTTGCGTTTGGAAACTTTGATCCAGTCTCTACACGCCTGGATTATGATCCCCGCACATATCGTGCGTTTTGTGCGCGAACGTGACCACTTGTTACCATAACGCACAGTTGGCTTTTTTCAATGTTTTTTTCAAGTAAACACTGGCGGATAAGCAGGGATACAGCGTGGCAACGGATATGTCTATTTCAATGGGGGTTTTTTTATTCGAAAGCTTGTCACCGAGTCTACACGTCTACTAGATGAGTCGCGCACAGATTGTGCACGATGCGTGCGCGTGCCCATGTTAAAAGGTAAGGACAATTTGGCAGCTGCTTACTACAGCTATGTTTAAAATGGCAGCAAAATTGTTCAGTTGTTTTAAGCGTGCGTGCGTGCGTACCGTTTGTGTGTGTGTGTGTGTGTGTGTGTGTGTGTGTGTGTGTGTGTGTGCGTGTGTGCATGTGCGTGTGTATACATACCTCTGTTCTTCCTCCACAGAAACAGACCCAGGACCAGCAGAAGGATGAGGGTACAGACCCCAGACACCACCAGAGCAGAGACATATGAAGGCACAGAGGGAGAGTCCTTCTTCTTGTTGGTTGGAGAATCTGAAACGAGACACAGATTCCTATTAAACACACCTTTATAAAGCTGTGAATCACTTTAAAAGTTAGCGCGCGTGTGTGTGTGTGTGTGTAAATGGTGCATTTTTACAGCGCTTTTATCCAAAGCGCTTTACATAGATTGTGCATTGCATTCACCCATTCACACACACATTCATACACCGGTGGCAGAGGAAATCATGCAAGGCACCAACCTACTCACCGGGGGCAATTAGGGGTTCAGAGTCTTGCTCAAGGACTCTTCGACATTAACTCAGGGGGAGCCCGGATTCGAACTGGGAACCCTTCATGTTCTAATAACTGTTTCTCTACCCCTGAGCTATGCTGCCCGTGTGTGTGTGCATGTTACAGTTTGTTTGAGGTACCAGTAAGATTGGGGTTGGAGCGCTTGTTTTAGTTAGGCAGTCCCTGGAAGAAGCCCATGTCTCAGTGGTAGAGCATTTGACTGCATTTACCCAGGGGGCAAACCAGCCTTTTTTTAGGAAACCTGCATTTGCCCCGACATACAAAGTTGTCCACCAAAAATATTATCTATGACCCAGTAGGATCACAACCTATATGGACAACCCGGTCAATTTGTACAACAAAGTCCCAATATGGCCGCCTCAATATTAGCCCCTAGTTTTAATGGGGGGTGAATAGGGCAAAATTTTAAACTGAGGGATATTTCCACGAAACTTCACAGGTTGATCAATGGTATACATATGAACATTTTTTGTATTGAAAGTTTCCATGAAATCCAATATGGCCGCCACAATATGGCCGCCATAATGTAAGGACCCAGAAAATAGGTTTTGCCTCTAACTTCTGAACCAGATGAGCTAGAAACGCAAAATTGGTGTCTATTTCATGGTGTCTGACCATGGGAGACTCAATGGAATAGCTAATTTTATTATTGGGTGTGTCTGGACCTTTATTGTGCATATTTGCAAGATGGTGGACTCCCATTTCTACCATGATTGTTGACTGCTTTTGCAAATACAAGCAATATGAATCCATTTGCTAAGATTTATGGCACAGAAGGGACTTATACCTGTATTATTCTTGAGTTTGCATGTTGTCAAAATGGCTGTAAACGAGATATTATATTTCCTGTCCGATTCTACTGTATGTAGTTGTAGCAATGACTTCAGATAAAATCAGAGACCAAAACAATGTATCTTAGAAATTATTTTTTAATTAAAAAAAAGAAAAAAAGAGAGAGATTATCTCAATGAAATGAATGCAACTGCCTTTTTGGGTCTTTCACACATAGACATGCACATGCTTTCCAACAACTTCAGCTTCAGGGAAATTATAATGAACACATGATTAAAACAGGCTGCATTATAATGCGAATAATTGCTAGTCACTATCACTGTCATGTGTACCTATCCTGCTGCATCTTGTCTCCAGTCCTTGGCAACGACACCCCAAGTAGCATGCAATTCCCTTCTTCGCACATGAACAGTTTTTCTGGCAGCCTTTGATACAGCTACATGATATTGCCTTGTCCATTGATATAGGCCAGGCTGGCTCTGTAGATGGACAGGGGACTGCCTTCCCATCACTGAGAGACCATCCATATTCAGTGAAGCAAGGGATGTCTGGCTTCGCGATGTGTGCAGTTTTATCTATTATGGCTGCTAGAGCAGCTCTTTTCAGGTGTAGGCCAAAGGCATTTTCTGTAGGTGGCAGCAGCTTCAACAGGGTTGATCGGTTATTTAGGAACTTGTACACTCTCAGCTTTGCCAGGTCAAAGTCCTCCGAATGGTCAGCTTTTGATGCATATACAGCTATTGTGAGGTCTCTAGCCTGATTCTTGACATCCTCTGAGAGGGAATAAGAGGAATTTTCACCAAACTCCTGAAGTGCAGGGAGATCTAGACCCATGCTGGTCTTGAACCATGCCTTCTTTCCAGTGAAAAGGGGATAGCTGGTGGTATCTCTGGCACTCAGGCTGTGAATAAAGGGCAGGGCACAACACTGTGCGAGTCCAAGGGCTGAGACCATGTGATGGATAGGAAGATATGCATCCTGCTCTGTTCTCACCCACAGCTCTGGAAGGTCTAGGAGGTGGGTGGCAGCATGATATAGGCACATGATGATGATGTCTGTGTCATTAGCATGGATGACAACTCTGTCAACTTTGTGAGCCTGGACACTGTAGATGGTGTGTAGAATTACCCTTGTGTCGGCCTCCTGTTGTGTTGACTCTAGTGCAGGGACATCAACAACACAACCCTCCTTGATCACCACACTCCTTGTCTCTTCTTTAAATCCTCCACTCAGGTAAAGATGGGTTGTACCAAGAGCAGACTTAAGTGTCTCATTTTGACACCATTCTTCACAGAGGAATCTTAGAAGGTTTGCTTTGTTTTCAGAGACAGCAAAAAACTCTGCCCTGCCCTTTATTCACAGCCTGAGTGGCAGAGATACCACCAGCTATCCCTTTTTCACTGGAAAGAAGGCATGGTTCAAGACCAGCATGGTTCATCTTATTCCCTCTCAGAGGATGTCAAGAATCAGGCTAGAGACCTCACAATAGCTATATGCATCAAAAGCTGACCATTCGGAGGACTTTGACCTGGCAAAGCTGAGAGTGTACAAGTTCCTAAATAACCGATCAACCCTGTTGAAGCTGCTGCCACCTACAGAAAATGCCTTTGGCCTACACCTGAAAAGAGCTGCTCTAGCAGCCATAATAGATAAAACTGCACACATCGCGAAGCCAGACATCCCTTGCTTCACTGAATATGGATGGTCTCTCAGTGATGGGAAGGCAGTCCCCTGTCCATCTACAGAGCCAGCCTGGCCTATATCAATGGACAAGGCAATATCATGTAGCTGTATCAAAGGCTGCCAGAAAAACTGTTCATGTGCGAAGAAGGGAATTGCATGCTACTTGGGGTGTCGTTGCCAAGGACTGGAGACAAGATGCAGCAGGATAGGTACACATGACAGTGATAGTGACTAGCAATTATTCGCATTATAATGCAGCCTGTTTTAATCATGTGTTCATTATAATTTCCCTGAAGCTGAAGTTGTTGGAAAGCATGTGCATGTCTATGTGTGAAAGACCCAAAAAGGCAGTTGCATTCATTTCATTGAGATAATCGCTCTCTTTTTTTCTTTTTTTTTAATTAAAAAATAATTTCTAAGATACATTTGGTCTCTGATTTTATCTGAAGTCATTGCTACAACTACATACAGTAGAATCGGACAGGAAATATAATATCTTGTTTACAGCCATTTTGACAACATGCAAACTCAAGAATAATACAGGTATAAGTCCCTTCTGTGCCATACATCTTAGCAAATGGATTCATATTGCTTGTATTTGCAAAAGCAGTCAACAATCATGGTAGAAATTATGTTAAAGCTCTATTTTGGGAGTCCACCATCTTGCAAATATGCACAATAAAGGTCCAGACACACCCAATAATAAAATTAGCTATTCCATTGAGTCTCTCATGGTCAGACACCATGAAATAGACACCAAGTTTGCGTTTCTAGCTCATCTGGTTCAGAAGTTAGAGGCAAAACCTATTTTCTGGGTCCTTACATTATGGCGGCCATATTGTGGTGGCCATATTGGATTTCATGGAAACTTGCAATACAAAAAATGTTCATATGTATACCATTGATCAACCTGTGAAGTTTCGTGGAAATATCCCTCAGTTTAATATTTTGCCCTATTCACCCCCCATTAAAACTAATAGGGGGTAATATTGAGGCGGCCATATTGGACTTTGTTGTACAAATTGACCGGGTTGTCCATATAGGTTGTGATCCTACTGGGTCATAGATAATATTTCTGGTGGACAACTTTGTATGTCGGGGCAAATGCAGCACACCTTCCTTTGCCCCCTGGGTAATTGGTCCCACTTCTCATTGTTCCTCCATTGTTCCCATTAGTCCCATGCTGGTGAATGCTAACCTGGTGAATGCTACCTAACCCTAATCCTAACCCTAACCTCAGTAAAACTATGCCTAAACCTAACCCTAACCTCAGTTAAATTATTCCTAGTTCCCCGAAAGAGGCACCGCTTGCTCCACCTTGCGCCCCAAAACGAGCGCTCCTCAGTCTCAATCTTACTGAATCTCAAAAGAAAACTGTGACATTTCAGTTGTAGTCGAATAATATTTAACCAGGAGTATCTATGCTTTGCCACTAGACTAGAGTTAATTGAATACTTTGTCCACCACTGCATTTAACTCTGTGTATTATCTGTTTATTAACTGATTATTACTTGACTCACTTGTCACTTCCATCCAGATCTCTGTAGACTGGAGGCCAGAGATGGAACACTTGTAGAATCCTTCATCAGACTTGGAGACATGGAGGATGGTCATCTGTCCCGTAGACTCAGCTCTGAGGGGGGATCCGTTTCTATAGAAGTCAGCTGGACGGTTGGAGGATGGTTGACCAGTTGTCTGGTCGTCGTACAGGCAATGGAACGTGGCTGTACCTCCCTCTGTCACAGGAAGTACAGGAGTCTCTAGGATCACACGTCCATCTAGAAGCAACAACAGTGAGTTATGAACATCTATAGAACCAACATACAGTAGCATTAAATTCATGCAGTGCAGCAGGTGCTCTGAGCATTTGATCAGACATTGGCCTGTTATAGAGCTGATCTAGCCTGCTTTATTGATAATCATTTGTTCTTTTCTGTTAAGCACTTCTGTTTCACTTCTGCTCTGTAAAGCACTTTGAGCTGCATTTCATGTCATGAAAGGTGCTGTACAAATGAAGTTTATTATTGTTATTATTAAATACCCTCCCCAGAAGGTTCATATAAACCCTCGACAAAAGCTGGATGCATTACGGTGGATTTACACCCATAAACTGCTGTTAACACCCACAAACTGCTGTGATAATTTATGTTTCAAATTCAAAATAATATTCTGATTATCCTCTTGTCAAGGTAAACACAACAACACAATAGACATGGACAAAACGTGTCATCATGTAACATCTGTTTTAACACAGTTTTAGCAAGGATATAACATGAATTAGTTCCTACAATACAACATATACACCAGTAAGACTCCCTAATCGGGAGATAAGCGACCGTTGGTCGCTTATCAAAAGTTTGTTTTACCAATTATCAAGACATACGGGCAGTTGACAGTTTGCCATGGTTACTCATTGAAGTTGAATCTCCATATATGGAGATAACCTACGCATCACACTAAGTCTGACCTCACCAGCCCATATTTGGGCATGAGCAACTTATGTCTCCATATATGGAGATATGATGACATCACACAGTCCTCAGCCGATGATGTGGCGTGATGTCATACAATACACAAATGAGCCCTACAGTATAAAGGGGCAATTCTTGCCAGGAAAGAAGCATTTCTTCGACTCAGACCTTATCGCCAGGGTTGGCTTATAGCAGCTGTCGGTAGGACCATATATGGATTCTGTTAGTGTGGATCTCCTAACAGGGCATCATCTGGGATACAATCCCTTTTATGCCCATATATGGAGATCCCTAACATAATCCCTTTCATGCCCATATATGGAGATCCCTAACAGAATCCCTTTTATGCCCATATATGGAGATCCATAACAGCATCCCTTTTATGCCCATATATGGAGATCACTAACAGCGTGGCTGTGCGGGTGTGTGCGTGTGTGCTGTTGTACTCATGTGTGTGCGGCTGTGCGCGGGCGTGTGTGCTTGTGTGTGGCGGGGCGAGTGTGTGCTTTCCGGTGCTACAGCTGCTGCGTGCGTGTGCGAGTGCGTGTGTGCGTGCCTGGGTATGGCTGTGCACGGGTGTATGCGTGTTTGTGCGGCTGGGTGCGTGCGTATGTGCGGTGTGGTGGTGTGTGTGTGCCTGCTTATTTGGTGCTGCTGTATATTGTATTCTTACTTGCTCAACATGAATGACTTAAATTTTGATATTGATCCAGAAAGTAATATTTTTACGAATATAAATGGAAACTGTTGCTATTACTGCCCACTGAAATGGAAAGTTAATACATTCATGTCTTGCTGCACTTATACGGACTTATATGGACTTATACCTCTACCTATGACAGATTTTGATGATAATCCTTTGCTCTCCTTCATGGACATCGATGACGATGACATTATTGATGGTGCTAATGTAAGAAATATAAATTTCCAACAATATGAACATTTTAATTTTTATAACTTTGATTATACCGACCATAAACCAAATGATATTGGGTATGACTTAGATCCAGAAAACAATTTCTACAATAATAAAAAATAACAACTGTCAATACTATACAGAAGACCAATTTAAAAAGGTAGAAAGGGAAGGTACTTTTTCAATAATACACTTCAACAGTAGAAGTTTGAACAAAAACATAGGTAAATTTAAGAAAGATCTGGCTAAATTCAATAAATTCAACGTCATCGCAGTCTCTGAAACCTGGTTAAACAATGAGAAAAACTACAGTGTGGATTTGGAGGGGTATGAACTGTACACCTCAAACAGGACCAACAAAACAAGAGGAGGGGTAGCAATGTATGTGGACACAAATCTAAGATGTAGTGTGATACAAAATATGACTTCTAACATAGACAACATACTAGAATGTCTTACAGTTGAAATTGTCTTTGAAAATAGAAAAAATATGGTCATAAGCTGTATATACAGAACACCTGGAACCTGCTTAGACACTTTCAACAACAAGATGGAGAACATGTTTGGCAGCCTAAATAACAACAAAGTGCACATAGCTTGTGGTGACTTTAATGTTGACCTCCTTAATCCTCACGGAAAGAAAAAAATAAAAGATTTTGTTGACCTAATGTTCAGTAACAGTCTATTCCCTGTCATCACCAAACCAACTAGAATAACTATAGAGACAGCAACTTTAATTGACAATATTTTTATTAATACAATTGAAAGCCAAGTAACAGCGGGACTACTAATTAATGACACCACCGACCATCTACCCGTCTTTGCCATTTTTCACCATCTTAAAACTGAAACTAAGATTAGTAACAGCACTTACAGGCTATCCCGACACAGAACACCTGAAGCCGTTGATGCCCTCAAGGTGGACCTCAGTAGACAGACTTGGAAGGAGGTCTTCGATACGTATGACCCTAATAAAGCATATAATGCATTTTTAACAACACTACTAGAATTATATAATAAACACTGTCCAATAAGAAAGACTTTGAATAAATATGATAATAAGCCTCTAACTCCGTGGATAACCAAAGGCATTGAAAATGCCTGTAAAAAGAAAAATACCCTCTATAGGTTATTTATCAAACAAAGAACAAAAGAGGCTGAGACTAAATACAAGACGTATAAAAACAAATTGACAAATATTATAAGAACAAACAAAAAGGATTATTACCACAAACAACTAGAACAGCAAAGAGGAAATATCCAAGCTACATGGAAAACCTTAAATCATATAATGAGAAAAAACAATAGAAAAGGTGAGTATCCAAAGTACTTTAATAAAGATAACATAACTATAAACACAGCTAAAACAATTGCAGATGAATTTAATCACTTTTTTGTTAATGTTGGACCAGGACTAGCAAACGAGATAGTTGATCCAGGAGACAAGGAAGGCTTGGACTACAGAATTATAAAGCCAAATCCACATTCTATTTTTGTAAAAACTGTAAATGAAAATGAAATTATTAATATAGTAAAAACACTTAAAAATAAAAAGTCGACGGACAGTACAGATATTGATATATTAATTAAAAGCATAGTAGATACTATAGCCACACCACTCACACATATCTTTAACCAATCATTTTTAACAGGCATTTTCCCTTCAGCTATGAAAATAGCCAAAGTCATTCCCGTATATAAAAGTGGTGATAAACACCAATTCACTAACTATAGACCCATCTCACTATTATCACAATTCTCAAAAATATTAGAAAAACTATTTGTTTCAAGGTTAGACAGCTTCATCGAAAAACATCAGTTACTGAGTAACCACCAATATGGTTTCAGATCCAACAGGTCCACCTCGATGGCAGTAACCGAGCTAGTGGAAGCCATTTCAACTAACATGGAAAACGGGGAATATACTGTGGGGGTCTTTATAGACCTTAAAAAGGCTTTTGACACCATAGATTTTGAAATATTGCTAAATAAAATGGAAAGGTATGGCATCAGAGGAGTCGCCCAAGCATGGCTGAAAAGCTATTTAAACTAGAAAAATATTGTTCCTTCGAAACAATTGTGGGCTCGCTTCAAGCCGGAAAACAATGGCTATAAAAGCACAAAATGTCAAGATCGCAGGCAGTGCTCTCTTTGACGTTACTGACGTCAAAGATTGGTCCATTTTGTTCCAAAAATGTGTTGTGCAAAAGTTGACCCGCTGGTGGCGCTATAACAGGCCAATGTGAGAAGGTTGGTATCTGTTCCTTGACCTATTGGGAATGTGCTTGCAAGATTTCACGCACATCCCAGGCTGTGTTCATGATTTGAGGTGTTTTTGGCTTTGGCCACTTTATCGCTGCTTGCAGCTATATTTATTATTATTATTTTATAATTTTTTTGTGTGCACTTCATAGGCATGTTAGATAAAGGTCCTTAGATTGCATGCAAATTGCAAAAAAATCCTAGAATAAAAACGGGTTTAAGCGTTTTACAAACTGCTCAAAATTATATAGTGCCCCCCTTTGGCCATTTGGGGTAAGATTGGTTTCAGTGATATTTGAACTAACCCTCTACACTATTTTGTCATGAAAATGTGACTTTGCATGTATGTTTTAGAGGCAGAAGAATAATTTGCATAAAAATGCAATATTGTTTGAATTATTTAAAAAAGCATGTTTCAATGTTAAAGAAATCCGATCTGACAGATCTTTAGATATCGGTCCAAAGTTCACGTAAAAAAAGTTTTGTGCACGTGATGCGAAAATTCCAGAATAAAAGCGGGTTTACGCGTTTTACAAACTGCTCAAAATGGCGGATAATTGAAGGGCGGAGCTTACTTAACAACGACACAGATGTCTTCCGCTTGAGTCAAAGCACGCGTGTAACAAGTTGCATGTCTTCAAACGAAACGAGTCATGACTTATGCCCGTTTGAAGTTTGAATTTTCAAACGCTTCGTATAGCGCCCCCCTTTGGCCGATTGGAATAAAATTGGTTTCAGTGATACTTTGACTAACCCTCCACATCTTTGCCAAATGCCATGAACGTGTAACTTTGCATGTATGATTTAGAGGCCGAAGAATAATTTGCATAAAAACGCAATATTGATTGAATTATTAAAAAATTATATTTCACTTTAAAAAAAATCTGGTTGATCAATCTGACCGTATTGGTCCAAAGTTCATGTGAAAAAAGTTTTGTGCACTTGACACGAAAATCCCAGGAGGAGATAGATTTTTACTGTTTTTCATATAATTCCGAATTGTGGGAGACCTAAAGGTCAGAGGTCAAAAGTTAGAGGGTAAAAGTTGTTCGGCATGAGGAGACGCATAAGTGTATACAGGTTTCATGGCTGTATGTATAACACAGCATGAGCTATACCTGTTCAAAGTTCGCACTTTCGAAGGCTTCCTACAGCGCCACCATTTGGCCGATTGCTGTAAAAAGTAATAGCACACGTCGCCACTGTAAGCTGAACACATTGATGTTTTTATTTTCATTTTCTCACTAAGTATGTAGGAGTAGAAAGGAACCGAAGTTCCCGTCTACTTACTAGATAAATAAACTAGAAAAATATTGTTCCTTCGAAACAATTGTGGGCTCGCTTCAAGGCTGAAAGCAATGGCTATAAAAGCACAAAATGTCAAGATCGCAGGCAGTGCTCTCTTTGACGTTACTGACGTCAAAGATTGGTCCATTTTGTTCCAAAAATGTGTTGTGCAAAAGTTGACCCGCTGGTGGCGCTATAACAGGCCAATGTGAGAAGGTTGGTATCTGTTCCTTGACCTATTGGGAATGTGCTTGCAAGATTTCACGCACATCCCAGGCTGTGTTCATGATTTGAGGTGTTTTTGGCTTTGGCCACTTTATCGCTGCTTGCAGCTATATTTATTATTATTATTTTATAATTTTTGTTGTGTGCACTTCATAGGCATGTTAGATAAAGGTCCTTAGATTGCGTGTAGAATGTTTCATGCAAATTGCAAAAAAAATCCTAGAATAAAAACGGGTTTAAGCGTTTTACAAACTGCTCAAAATTATATAGCGCCCCCCTTTGGCCATTTGGGGTAAGATTGGTTTCAGTTATATTTGAACTAACCCTCTACACTATTTTGTCATGAAAATGTGACTTTGCATGTATGTTTTAGAGGCAGAAGAATAATTTGCATAAAAATGCAATATTGTTTGAATTATTTAAAAAAGCATGTTTCAATGTTAAAGAAATCCGATCTGACAGATCTTTAGATATTGGTCCAAAGTTCACGTAAAAAAAGTTTTGTGCACGTGACGCGAAAATTCCAGAATAAAAGCGGGTTTACGCGTTTTACAAACTGCTCAAAATGGCGGAAAATTGAAGGGCGGAGCTTACTTAACAACGACACAGATGTCTTCCGCTTGAGTCAAAGCACGCGTGTAACAAGTTGCATGTCTTCAAACGAAACGAGTCATGACTTATGCCCGTTTGAAGTTTGAATTTTCAGACGCTTCGTATAGCGCCCCCCTTTGGCCGATTGGAATAAAATTGGTTTCAGTGATACTTTGACTAACCCTCCACATCTTTGCCAAATGCCATGAACGTGTAACTTTGCATGTATGATTTAGAGGCCGAAGAATAATTTGCATAAAACCGCAATATTGATTGAACTATTAAAAAATTATATTTCACTTTAAAAAAAATCTGGTTGATCAATCTGACCGTATTGGTCCAAAGTTCATGTGAAAAAAGTTTTGTGCACTTGACGCGAAAATCCCAGGAGGAGATAGATTTTTACTGTTTTTCATATAATTCCGAATTGTGGGAGACCTAAAGGTCAGAGGTCAAAAGTTAGAGGGTAAAAGTTGTTCGGCATGAGGAGACGCATAAGTGTATACAGGTTTCATGGCTGTATGTATAACACAGCATGAGCTATACCTGTTCAAAGATCGCACTTTCGAAGGCTTCCTACAGCGCCACCATTTGGCCGATTGCTATAAAAAATAATAGCGCACTTCGCCACTGTAAACTGAACACATTGATGTTTTTATTTTCATTTTCTCACTAAGTATGTAGGAGTAGAAAGGAACCGAAGTTCCCGTCTACTGTCTGACTGACTGACTGACTGATAGATAAATAATGACAATATCTAAAGTGTGCTCGCCTTATAGGCGAGCCCACAATAAATAAATAATGACAATATCTAAAGTGTGCTCGCCAGGTACTGGCGAGCCCACAATGATAGAAAACAATATGTGCATATGAGTGATGTAGACTCGGATCTACAAAAAATAACACATGGAGTTCCACAGGGCTCTGTACTAGGCCCCAAATTATTCATCATGTACATTAATGACATATGTAATGCACTGCCTATGCTTAAGTGTGTACTGTTTGCCGATGATACCAGTCTGCATAGGTCTGGTAATGATCTCGAGCAGCTCCTGCAGGAAGTGGAAAGAGAATTGGAGATTCTAAAGAAGTGGTTTGATATCAACAAACTATCTCTGAATTTAAAAAAAACCAAATATATAATCTTCACTAGCAGAAACATTCATTCATCAGTCACACTATCTATAAACGAAGTTGAAATTGAACGGGTCTATGAGCATACATTTTTGGGACTAATTATAGATAATAGACTTAACTGGAAAACCCATATAAACAACACAAAAACAAAAATATCAAAATCAATTGCAATTTTATATAAAATCAAACACATAGTGAATAAAAAGTCTCTCTACATTCTGTACTGCTCCCTCATACTTCCATACATAACCTATTGTGTGGAAGTATGGGGGAGTACATATAAAACCCTAACCACACCAATCTATATGCTACAAAAAAAAGCTATACGAATTGTAAACCAAACTGAGTACTTGTCACACACCAACCCTCTCTTTATAAACAGTAACACTCTAAAGTTTGAGGACCTAGTAGACCTAAATACAGCTCTAATCATGTATAAAGCTTATAACAAACTTCTTCCACCTACCTTGCAGGAGCTCTTCGAAGAAAGACAATCTCATTATGAACTTAGGGGTCTTGGTATATTCAAGAAAGGAAGTGCTAAATCTAACATAAAAGGCAGGTGTATATTGGTGAAGGGTGTTAACTTATGGAATAATCTAGATAATGATCTAAAAATATGCACAACTATCAACAAATTTAAAAAAATGTTCAAATATAAGGTATTAAATAAATATAGAACAATATCATAAATATGTTTTCCAATAGGTATTGTATAGAAAAAACTCATGAATGTTGGTGTAAGAACATTGGGGGGTAAAGCTGTAACCATACCCTGTGGCCAATTAGCCACTGAGGTTTGGTGAAGCTTGCCATTGTATGGAAGTGCAAAGTGTGGAATCATGCTGTATGGTCAAAAAGCCACATGGTATGATAAAGCACACCATGTGGGTACTTTTGCCAGAGTACCCATCAAAGAATGTAACTATTCTGCTTTGATTAGTTATACTAAACATATCGCAAACCATCGCAGTGACGTCTGCTATTAATATTGGTATTACTATTATTATTATTATTATGATTACTATCCGTATGAACATTATTATTGATCTTATTACTGCTATTATTTTGCCAGTGTTATTATTTCTCTAGTTTTGTTATGTTATTACTTCAGTAATTATTATATAACAGTTTTGTTATTAATCTAATCTATTATTGTTATTATTTCTCCTATGTGATACTATTTTTTGTTTTTAAAAATACTTTTTCTTACTTTTCAATAAGGGTAGGCATAATAAGCCCAGGCTTCAGCCTATTCCCTTTCGGTGCCACTATTGTCAGTGGACTACATTGTAATAATGTATTTTAATTTTTTTCTTTAATGGACCGAAATAAAGATTACTACTACTACTACTACTAACAGAATCCCTTTTATGCCCATATATGGAGATCCCTAACAGAATCCCTTTTATGCCCATATATGGAGATCCCTAACAGAATCCCTTTTATGCCCATGTATGGAGATCCCTAACAGAATCCCTTTTATGCCCATATATGGAGATCCCTAACAGAATCCCTTTTATGCCCAGTTGGTTGCTAGGGTAAAAAAACATGGTTGCTATGGTAAACAGTTGGTTGCTAGGGTAAACAGTTGGTTGCTAGGGTAAAACCATGGTTGCTAAGGTGGTTGCTAACGTACACTAACAGACCAGCAACAACAGACTGTTGCCACAGCAACGTACACAAAGGTTTGTGTACACATGTGGTGTGATGTCATACTGAAGATATATGACATCACACCGTATACAAACAAAGGTGTGACGTGTGACGGACGGACGGCCGGTGGAGGTTTTGGTAGTAAACTGCTCCCTAACGGTCGCAATTATGATGTACAGTAAACATATTGATTGTACCAGAGATGGCAATGTTGATGGATGGGCTGACTTCTCCTGATCCAGACTGACACCAGTAAACTCCACCCATCTGATGAAGCAAGGTTAGGCTACAGACTGCTCCTACACACAATGACAATGAAGAGAGAGATCAATTAGTTAGTTCTCTCTCTCTCTCTCTCTCTCTCTCTCTCTCTCTCTCTCTCTCTCTCTCTCTCTGTCTCTCTCCATACCTGGGGGTCCAAAGTCTTTGCCACAGGTTCCAGGCTCCCCATCACTGCTCTGCTGTCTCACAGACCATCCCTCCGTAGAGTTTCCTTCTTCCTCACAGGTCAGTGAGATGATCTCATATTGGAAGAACTGTGCTCTTTCAGGAGAGACTCTGATAGACACTGGAAGTAGAGAGGTTGAAGACATGGAGAAATAACAAAGAACACATGGATGAGAGGGAGAAATACAAGCAGACATGATGTGTTGTGATCATATCAGCTGCTACTGTATGTATCTGTAAATACCATTAACATGAGATGAAAGAACAACTGCAATACATCTGACTGAATGTAATATACTGTTGAGGAAGTCTGCACATGAGTTAAATCTTTATCCTGAGAAATCAACCTTTGTTTTGTCAGACAAAACATTCGAAACTACAAGGACTGCTGTATGGTTCTCCTCAACGTGAAAATCACTCATTCTATCAATCAATAGTCAGTCACACAATTGCTGTTTGTTTTATGTTGATTTCATGTGATCACAACGTGAAGCTTGTCCACTGTGGACTCACTTCATCACAGAGGTGTAAAAAACATGGCATAAAAAGATCACCTCTACTAAATGACACACAATGTTATACACACTATTCATATAAAACGTATAGGTTCCGAACGGAACCATGTTTATTTAATACCGGAGGACAAGGTCCCCCTATGGGATAACCAGCGCCATCTGGCGC
Source organism: Nannobrachium achirus (assembly GCF_963921795.1). NCBI lineage: Eukaryota > Metazoa > Chordata > Actinopteri > Myctophiformes > Myctophidae > Nannobrachium > Nannobrachium achirus. The sequence goes on from NC_137824.1 coordinate 3,472,631, forward strand.
TGCAACAGAGTAAAACTCATAAGCTCCCGTACGAGAAATATCATTTGTCGGTAGGGCTGTCAATCACAAACGAGGGCGCCGCCCCCGAGTGTATAAAAGCCCTGCGGGCTATCATAACTTCCTCTAAAGCCGCACCTCTGCGCCCGCAACTAGCGAACCGAGGGGCTTTATTCGGGGGACCTTGTCCTCCGGTATTAAATAAACATGGTTCCGTTCGGAACCTATACGTTTATTGTCATACCTCCAGACAAGGTCCCCCTATGGGACTCATATACTCCCCGAGAAGTCATGAACCGACAAGACTGTCGTGCACACCGACCACACCCGGAAAGGAGGTCCTGTCAACCGACGTGACCCCTTTCAGGACTGATCCGACCCAGACCCACAGGGCCTGGGCGTGTTCAGACAGAAAAAGAGACCCTGACAGACCGAGGCCCGCCTTATGCACTAAGGGCAGACACAGGTCTACCTTATAAAATTGCAATAAAATAAGGGAAAACTCAGGGTCCCCCCCCACGTATCCTAGAGACAGCAGCATGCTATCTCCGGAAGGGGAGAGAGAGCCGCCCCCCTACGTAGTAGGAAAGGCAGCAGCACCCAGAACCGTATGCGCCATAGCAGAAGGCGCAACGTCCAGGTGATAGTAGGTCGCAAAGGTGGACGGCGAAGACCAATTCGCCGCTGCACAAATCTCCTCAATGGAGACACCTTTGGACAAAGCCCAAGAGGTAGACACACCCCTAGTACTGTGGGCCTTAAGTGCTTCCGGCACTTCAGACCCAGACCGGGTGTAAGCCAACCTAATAGCATCCACAAGCCATCTCGACAGAGTGGGCTTGGACACCGCTTTCCGTTGACGGGCATTCATGACCACGAAAAGCTGAGAAGTAGACCTGCTGTCCACCGTCCTATCACAGTAGGCCTTCAGGGCCCTGACTGGACAAAGACAATGAAGACGCCTATCCTCCTCTGATGCAAACGGAGGAGGATGGAAAGCCGTCAAAACAACAGGTTCCTTCGGGACCACCCGGTTCTTAGGAATAAAACTCAAATGAGGTTTTAGAAGAACCTTGGAGTCATTATTGAGAAACCTCATACAATCAGGGCTCACAGAGAGCGCACGAAGGTCGCTCACACGCTTAGCCGTAGACAAGGCAAGCAGAAGAGCTGTTTTGAAACTTAAATGTTTCAAAGAGGTCCTCCCAATCGGTTCAAAGGGTGCCTTGCAAAGGCCCTCAAGAACCACTTGTAGATCCCAAACAGGAAACAAGGCTCTGGTCACAGGTCTCAAATGGTCCACACCATGCATGAACTGGACCACCTCAGGGATTTTAGAAAGGCCTTTACCTGCCACCCCCAGGTGGCAGGCATCAATAGCCGCTAAATAACCCCTCAGTGTAGAGAACGCCAGACCAAGGTCCAGGCGGTCCTGCAGGAAATCTAACACCCTCTGGGCCGAAGCTATATGAGCCACCACAGGTGGCTCCTGTAGCTCACACCAGTCCAAAAAGGCATTCCACCTTCCATCATACACAGCCCTAGTAGAGGGGGCTCTAGCACTCTGAATAGTGGCTACAACCATCGGTGAGAAGCCTGCTGCAAGCAGGTTCTCCCTCTCACGGGCCAAACCCACAGGTCTAGGCCCCGTGGGTCTGGATGGAAGATCTCGTCCCCTGCCTGGCGCAGCAGATCCCTGAGCAAGGGAAGCCGCCAAGGGGGTCGAGAGAGCAGTGGGGTGATCAGAGACCTCCACACTCCCCTGGATGGTGTCACCAGAAGAACCTCCTGGTTGGAACATCTGATCCTCTCCAGAGTGGGAAGAATCAGTTCCAGGGGTGGAAACGCGTAGAGAAGACCTTGTGGCCATTCGTAAGCAAACGCGTCCATCCCCAGAGGAGAAGGTCCCCTCACTGAAAAGTAAAGGGGACACTTCGCGTTCTCCTGGGAGGCAAAGAGATCGACTCGCGGTCGACCGAACCTGGAGAAAATCTGCCTCACCACCGCAGGGTGGAGAGACCAATCCTCGTAACGAGGCTCCCCCCTGGACAACAGATCGGCGCCGCCGTTCTGAAGGCCCGGGACATGGGAGGCTCTGATGGACCTCAACCGAGGCAAGCACCAGAGGGTCATCTCGCGCGCCAGCTGATCCAGCGTACGCGAGGAGAGGCCGCCCTGTTTGTTGAGATAATACAGGGCCGCCGTGTTGTCCGTCCTGACCAGGACATGGCAACCCCGGAGAAATGGTTCGAAATGCTTGAGCGCCAAGTAGATCGCCATTAACTCCAGATAGTTGATGTGGTACTCCAACATGGCCTGGGTCCAAAGACCCCTGGCTGAGCGCCCCTCGTGGGTGGCGCCCCACCCTGAGCGGCTGGCGTCTGTGGTGATCACCTTGCGTGACACCACTTCGCCCATGGAGACCCCACTTGTCAACAACGCCTGGTCCCTCCATGGGACCAGAGCGTCCATGCAGACCTGGCTGACTGTCACCTTCCTGTACCCTTGCAGGGAAGGAATCCTGAGCGCCAGCGACCACCGCTGGAAAGGTCTCATATGAAACCTGCCCAGACGCAGAAGTTGCACTGCTGAAGCCATCAGCCCAGTCAACTTCATGCACTCCTTGTACCTGACCACCTGGTTCAGTCGGAAGGAGCCGAGACAAGTCAGAAACCTGTCCACCCTCTCCGGGGAGAGGCGAGCGGACATGGTGGCCGAGTCCAGAGATATTCCTATAAAGGAAATCTGCTGGGAGGGTAACAACATGCTTTTGCCAAAGTTGACGTTGAAACCCAAGGCCTTCAGGTGTGACAACACCAGATTGGTATGGCGCGCCGCTTCTGAGCAGGAGGCGGCGGAAATCATCCAATCGTCTATGTAGTTCGCCAGCCTGACTCCCTGATGCCTCAGTGGAGCAATGGCTGCCTCGGTCACTTTCACGAAAACCAGAGGGCTCAGAGAAAGACCGAAAGGGAGGACCGTGTACTCGTACAGGCGCCCCTCGAAGGCGAACCGCAGGAACTTCCTGTGTGGGGGATAAATGAGGATGTGCTGATAAGCGTCCTTCAGATCCACTGAACAGTGGAAATCCCCCTGTCTCACTGATTTCATCAGTGACTCTGACGTCAGCATCCTGAATTTGAACTTTTTCAAGTGCTTGTTCAGAGCACGTAAGTCCATAATCGGACGCAGACCCCCTCCTTTTTTCTGAACCAGAAAATAACGGCTCCAGAAGCCTAAACGGCCTAAACGGCTCTGGTCGCGTGATAACTCCACTATATATAATAGTGAGCTTATCTCCTCCCTCAAGGCATCCGCCTTCAAGCCGCGGGCTCGAGTATAAATAACCTTGCTGGATAGGGAGGGTTTTTTCGCGAACTGTAGTCTGTAACCCCGTGTCACCGTCCGAAACACCCAGTGATTCGGATTGCAACGTTTCCATTGCTCTGCACACTGTGCTAACGTGTTGCTGAGCAACGGAGAAGCCTTGGGGTTGTACCGCCTGAGCGGAACTACTGGGCCGGGAGGGAGAGGTTCCGTATCCGGGCACGTATCCGTATCCGCTAGACGCCGGGCCGGAAGGCGCGGAGTCACCGGCGGAAAGAGCGTTTCCGTTTCCGGTACGCTTATTTCCGTATCCGGTGGGAGACGAACACGTGACCTCCAAGAAGCCTCGCTTGTTAATAATACATGCGACACACAACGTGGAGCCCGGGGGACAGGGTTCATCGCATAAGTAACATAATCCCCGGCTCGGGGAATTGTATTTACGTTTATAACCTGTGCTAAGGCCTTTATATGCTTCCTTGCGGGAAGACGAGGCCGACCCTGGGTGATATGTGTTGGCTTCTTCCCTGACGCTAAGACCAAACTCCTGTCCTGAACTAGAGTCGGCATAACAGTGCCGCTCGGTGGAGACAGAGGGGTATTGCACACTAGTGAGACCATACCACTGTGAATAGGAGTTAGCTTGTCTGGGAACATTTTGCAAAGAGAAATATTCTGCTTGTAACCTGTCTGCATGACTGGAGGAAGCGATATTTTCTGAGTGGAAAGAAATTCCAGCCTGGACTTCTCTACACTGGTTAAATTCATGCAAAATGGGGTCGTCTGTAGTAAAGCAGGTGGGTTTGAAATAAACAGGCATTGTTTTATCAACACACTTTTTATTACAGGCACTGGAGGAGAGCACAGAGGAGGAATAAACATTGATTTCTTGGCATAAGAAAAATTGTTCGTATTGTCCAAACGTCTGCGCTTGCAAGGGGGGGTCCCCTGAATTTTCAGGGGGACCCCGCCAGAGTCCAGTGTCACTTTCGCGGCGGCTTCCCACGGGCTTTGTGGGAGCTGGCCGGTATCCCGTGCCTGGGAGGGTGGCGGGATTGAGAGCGGGCCTGAGCCCCCGCTGCAGTGTGAGGGGGTCCCGCGGAGGAAGAAGAGGGGGTCCTAGGGGGATTGTTCTGTTTCCCCTGTTTGGAGGAAGAGCGCCCCCTGTCAGCCTGACCAGGGGCCTTGCTCCGTCCCTGTCTCTTTTCCTTTCTGGGTACCTGGGGGTCCGTCGTGGCTCCCAGGAGCTCCAGAGTGATCTTCTTATCCGCCACCTCCTGGCGGAGAAGCTCCAGTCCACCGCCCATGAGGGAGGAAGGGTGGCCGGGGAGGTCTTGCAGGACCTTCTCGGTCTCCTCTCCGGAACTGCCAGGACACTTTACCTTGTCCAGCCACCTGGCACGTTCCGCCTGGATGCAATAATCCATGCCGTGTCCAAGCCACTCGATTGCGTGGACACTCAGGTCCATCAGCATGCGCAGCGACTTGTGCATTTCCTCCACCAACACGTCAGGCACCTCCCGCATCTCGCTAAGGAGGCGCCTGGTGGAGAAAAGCAGCAGCTGGGTGGCGTTCATCGTCCTGGCTGCCAGCGCGGACGATCTGTAAGAGTTCCTCACCCTTGAAGACTGCTTGTCGTCAAAGGGGATGGCAAACCCAGGAGGCTTCTTACCCACGGCCAGATTGAGGGGAGGACGGCCTCCAGGACCGGTCCGCTCATGACTAGGCTTGAGGCTCCCTACCAGGGACTGGGCCATCAGCTTGTCCATGGGAGGGCACAAGGGGATTCCCGCCTTCTCTGCGTCGCGGCAATCGACCAGGAAGGGGAGCTTGGGGGGGTCCTTGTGTGTAGTCCAGGTTGAATGCAGGGCCTCTGCAAAGCCTGGGACCAGTGGGAGCTTTTCCATCCGAAGCGGGGGAGAGGAATCCACATCCTGGCCAAGGAGGGGAATCCTAGCCCGTGGTCCGAGTGGCGCGTCTCCGAGTGGCAGCTCCAGGCCACAACGGATGGTGGCGCGTTCCAGCACCGAGAGCTCGTCCATAGGGATGGAGTCTGGGTCTTGCGCCGCTGCCCCTCTCGCCCCAGCCGGCATGGAAGGGGGGAGAGAGGCAGAAGGGGCTTGGGAGGACGCGGCGGAGATGGAAGCCTCGGCATGAGGAACCACCCTGGCCGCGCCTCCGCCCTGTCCGGAGGGGAAAGAGGACTCGTCCTCCTCCGAGTACTCACCCTCCGTGTCCAACTCCTCCATGTCGCAGTCCTCTAGCTCCGGTTCGTCTCCGTCGCTAGCATGCCAGGAGAAGGGGCTAGGTGGCCGCATAGCCCGTAGCTGGGGGACGGAGAAGGAGAGAGGAATGTCACCGACGACTAGAGGGTGGAATTCCTTGGGGGGGACGGTCCATGTTGCAGCTGGCGGAGAAACAACGTGGGCGGTCTTGCATGTTCTCTTCTTGGGCACGGCACCAGTCGAGCCCGTCGGAGAAACAGCAGTGGAAACAGGGGCCGCAGACCCGCTAGCAACGGGGCTACCGAAGCTAGCTGAGGGCGAGGCCGCTGGAGGCCTAACCACGTGGCGAGAAGCAGCGCTGTGGCGTACAGCGCTGTCCGGCACACGAGGAGAGGTGTCTGGGAGGGTTCCGGCGGAGACCGTGGTGTGAAGGCCGTAGCCTGCGGCAGCGATCTCACATCGTGCCTCGAGGGCTGGAACATCGTACTGGAGGCATTCAGCACAGTTCACCCCCGTGGCCGGGGCCGGAGGGGACAGAGAGGCCAAGGCGTGTCCTACCCCCATGCAGACAATGCAGAACGGATGAGTATCTTCATTGGCGATGAGGCCTTTGCAGCTGGGAAGGCCGCACTTCTTCGGTACCCTAGCTAGCAGGCTGCTAACTGTAGGTCGACGAGCTGCCATCGTGAGCTAACCGAAGCTAAGCGAAGCTAAGCTAAGGCAGGGAGACACGTGGCAGAACGTACAGAGAAGAAGTAAAGACTCAAGCGAAAGTGAAGAAAAAGACCGAACTGTTAGGAAGAATAGAAGTAGAAACGTACAGGAGAATAATCTATAAAGGCCAGTGGCCGACTTCCTAGTCAACGCTTAGGCTAAACTTTACAGAAAAATATACTTATATGGCTGAGTTCGCGACACTCTAGTTGCAGGTAAGCAGAGGTGCGGAAGAGGAAGTTATGATAGCCCGCAGGGCTTTTATACACTCGGGGGCGGCGCCCTCGTTTGTGATTGACAGCCCTACCGACAAATGATATTTCTCGTACGGGAGCTTATGAGTTTTACTCTGTTGCAGCGCCAGATGGCGCTGGTTATCCCATAGGGGGACCTTGTCTGGAGGTATGACAATAAACAATGTTGTCCACTCATTTTCAAAATGTATAACAATTATCAATGTATTTGTTGAAGTGATAGTGGTGAGGTTTGAAAACCCCAGAATTAAAGTTTATTATTTATCGACAGAATTCATCTCTAAACAATCAGAGGCTTGTGTCATACTACACTACCCATAATGCAATGCATTGAAGTTGTCTCACCTTCTGGCTGAACAGGTCCACAACAGAGGACGAGAGACACCACTGTAGAGAGAGAGGAGGGGGGGGGGGGGGGGGGGGGGTGAGACGAGGACAGAGAGTGCCACTGTACCTAATTTCAGTACCACCAGGTAAGAGGTCACTCTTTCCAGATAGTAAGTTATGTTACAGGGTGATGTGTGTCTTGGCTCCGTCCCTCGTGGTTTGTAAATCTACTTTTCTATTCATTTCACATTCTGCTCTGCTTGACTTCATTTCAACATTGAACGATGTCATTAATATACCTTAGAGGAATTAGAAATCTTTCCCTAAAATAAAATAAAATCCCATACTTTCCTCCTAAAATATATGAGCAAAAAAACGCACTTCTGCTACCTAATCCACATCATGGATCAAAAAAAAGGTGCATGTTCTCAGGTTTAATCCCAACCCTCCATAAATCCTCCGAATTATTCAGTCGCCTGCACAGTGCTGACAACTGGATCCGGAATTTCTGTGTTGCCTGTGGGTATGGCTACATCGACAATTTCGATTTGGTTTGGAAGATCCCTAAGTTATTTCAGGACAAGCTCCACCTGAATTATAACGGGAAAAAGGTACAAGCCACCAACATCACCGTCAGCTGTCAGTCACTAAGTGACGCCAGTCACTAATTTCCAGTTACCCCCTTCCACCTAGTCATTTTCATTCCCCCCCACCACCACAGTTAAATATTCCGCTTTTAATCACTAACAGATCTAACAGACATCCACCAGCTGCCCCAAGGCACATGGTTAATTCCAACAACCTAGTCAGGCCTTCTACACATCTCAAACCAGCCCCCCACCCCATCTGCACCCCCCCAGTTACTATGTGTCTCTTAAATGTTAGGGCATTAAAAGAAAGGGGAGTTTCATGTCAGGATTTTATTATGTCCAACAATGTGGACTTTCTTATGATCACCGAGTCATGGATGAAGCCCCAGCACCTGGCAGCTGGCCCCTCTTATAGAGGCCGGCCTGCCCTCCTGACTACTCCTATTTAAATCAACCAAGACTGACCCGTGGAGGCGGTCTTGCTGTGATTTATAGAAATAATTTTAAATGCTCCCAATTAAGTTTTGGCAGCTTTTCCTCCTTTGAAAGTTTTAGTTTCTTAATCAACGGTAAGTCCCCCCTCCTATGTGTATTAATCTATAGACCTCCTAACTACAACGCAAGGTTCATAGATGAATTTTCAGAACTTGTATCACTTATTATGCCTCAATATGACAGGGTTCAAATTCTCTGGGATTTTAACTTGCAAGTCTGCTGTCCCTCGGAATCTGTGTTAGCAACTGATTTTTATCAAACTCTATGAATCTTTTAATTTTTTGCAATCGGTCACTGGTCCCACTCACATTAATGGCCATACACTGGATCTGGTGCTCTCATTTGGCTGTTCTCTAAATAATGTGGTAGAGCGTTTCCGCCATCTGATCACAAGCAGTGATCGTTCAAACCCTGCTCCCCTGTCCCGCTCCTAAGCCCCTGTCATCCTTTTATTCCCGTGTTTTCAATGTGAACTCAGCCTCTCGATTCCATCTCCCCTCAGTCTCAACATTCTGTTGATGACCTTGTAGGGTATTTTAACAGTATTAGCACAAATATACTTAACAAAATTGCACCTTTTAAAACCAAATATCAAAAACCAAATGCCCTCCACTGGCTGAATGATCACATAAGGGAAATCAAACAACAGTGTAGAAGAGCTGAACGGAGATGGCATAGATTCATCCCTGAACATACTTAGAAATTGCATGGCCACTTATCAGAATGCCGTCAAGGAGGCAAGAAACCTATATTTCTCTAAGTTAATCAGCTCTCAGAGTTCTATTTCAAACCATAGACTCAGCAATCGGCCCACCACCTAGGCCCCTTTTACATTAAGCTTCGTGGAAAACAGCTAAGAGCCGTTTAGTTTTCATTTTTTATGTGGTCTTTAGATGAAAACGCAATTTGTCTGTAAACGCGGTAATTTGCATGCCAGGTCGCTAGGTGGCGCATGTCGGCATGACTGCACTGCCGAGGTTCCGTTCTACTTCCTAGCAGCCAGCAAAGAAGGTGCAGCCAGCTCAATGCTAGTCCTCCCATATCGAGTCCTCCTCAGTCAGTCAACAGAACGCACTGCCGTCACACAGCACAGGCAGGCTGGCTGGCTAAATGCTTTTTCCAGACGGTCGGAACAGACACATGTACCATACACATCACGGGACTATATTTATTCCTTATGATACGATACAGAAAAGGGCGTTCACTTCACGTTTCGTTTCAACACAGGACTGGAGTCAATGCCTTTACTGCAGCTTATGGAGGGGATGATGATTACACACAGACGGCGACGAGCTATAGATGTTGGATCGTGTCATGATAAACATTATAGGCTACTGTCGCTATTTTCAGCATCGGCTATTTTTGCAGTTGTCTGCTATTTTCACAACGCAACGCGACGCCTTGTGAGCATGTAGATCGGCTATTTTCACAACACACCGCGACGCGTTGTGAGCTTGTAGATCGGCTATTTTCACAACGCACCGTGACGCGTTGTGAGCTTGTAGATCGGCTATTTTCACAACGCACCGCGACGTGTTGTGAGCTTGTAGATCGGCTATTTTCAAATAGCTACGGTATAAAATAGGGCTAACGTTAGCAAATAAATGTACTTAATAGTTACTTTACAGTTTACACCACTGAACTGATGTTTAAAAAGCAATTAAATTGCTCTTCATTTAATAAGGTACAGTATGAGTATGAGCTCAAAGCTATTTATCATAGTGGCATAAAATGAAGGGGGGAAAAAGATGATATATTCGTCAATCGCCGATTATTTGTATGACAATTAATCATCTGGAGAAATTCCTAATCGTGACAGCCCTATTAGGACGTCCCACATCTTATCATTTTCAGTGGTTTGCTGTGTTTACGGTATTTAGATGAAAGCGGGAGATACAAAGCGTTTTTACCTTTTCCACTTTCAAAGGGGTTTTCATTTTGTTACGGTTTCACCCCCCGAAGACACCATTTTCGTCTAAATGACCCCCCACAAACGACTATAAATCATTACGTTTACAGTGAAGCCCGTTTTAATGTAAAAGGGGCCCTAATCAGCCACTGGAAGCTTCACCAGAAAAATGTCAGGAACTTCTCAACCACTTTATAACAAAAATTACAGTTATCAGACAACAGATCATCCCAGAGCCCAAAGTATTTGGATTTTGCCCTGCTCCTCCAGCTATTTTAACCACCTTTAATCAGGTCCCTTTACTCAGCCTAGAAAAAATCATTTTCCGGATGAAATCTTCGACCTGCGCTCTGGATATTATCACTAGCAGATTTTTTAAGGAAATTTTACAGACAATTGGACCCAATATTTTAAACATTTTGAACTGCTCCCTGTCCAGTGGCATTTTTCCCTCCACCCTTAAAGGAGTAGTTCACCCCCAAAATGGCTTTTTTTCCTATCGATTAGTCACGCCATGGAGAGTAGAGTTCAATAATATTTTTAGTTTTTTTGTCGCATTCCTAAGACAAAAATGTGATAACAATAAATTTACCCCCATTCGTTTTCGAAACGGGTCCCCATCCGGAATCAATGGGGGTAAATTTACTCAAATCAAATTTTTGTCTTAAGAATATGACAAAAACCAAAAAATATTATTGAACTCTACTCTCCATGGCATGAGTAATCTTTGGGGGTGAACTACTCCTTTAAAGCTGCTCTAGTTCAACCACTCCTAAAGAAACCTACTCTCGCCCCCCTGATTTTAAGTAATTTTAGGCCTATCTCAAAGCTGCCTTTCAAAGATTTTAGAAAAGATTGTGTCCAATCAGCTGATATCTTTTATGAATTTTAACAGTATTTTTGAGAACTTCCAATCCGGTTTCCGCGCATTCCACAGCACAGAAACAACCCTTTTAAAAGTTACCAACGACCTTTTACTTGCAGCTGATGTTGGTAATGCTATATTTTAATACTTTTAGACCTCAGCTCGGCTTTTGACACTATAGAACACTCTATTTTAATTGACCGCCTGGAAAATGGGTTGGTGTCAGGGGCACAGCATTAAATTGGCTGCGCTCCTACCTTACTGACAGAAGCTTCTCAGTAGTGATTGGGGAGGCGTCATCTTCTCAGGTCCCTCTGTCCTGTAGTGTCCCCCAGGGATCAATTCTGGGCCCACGTACTCCTCTTCTCAATATACATGCTCCCACTCGGCCATATTATCAGAAACCACAACATCAATTTCCACTGTTATGCAGACGACTCCCAATTATACATACCACTTAAACACAACGACGCAGGCAATATATCCAGGATCCTTGCCTGCCTTTCAGATATAAAGTGCTGGATGTCCCAAAACTTCCTCCAACTAAACAAGTCAAAATCTGAGATCCTCCTATTCGGCCCACTAGATTCCACCTCTTTCATTCAGACACAACTAGGCAGCTTATCGAACAATGTTAAACAGCCCGCAACCTGGGGGTGTGGTTCGATTCCGAACTGTCCTTTGATGGCCAAGTGACTAAAGTAGTTCAATTCTGCTTCTTCCAGTTGAGAAACATCTCTATAATTAAGTCATTCCTCACCTTTACAGACCTTGAGAAAGTAATCAATGCATTCATCACTTCACGTCTAGACTATTGTAACTCCCTGTATTCCGGACTCCCCAAAAAGACCATCTCTCGCCTCCAACTCATACAAGATTCAGCAGCTAGACTACTCACCAACACCAGGAGGCGTGACCACATCACACCAGTCCTGGCCTCCCTGCACTGGCTGCCAGTGAGTTTTAGAATTGATTTTAAAATTTTACTTATAACTTTTAAAGCCCTGCGAGGCTTGGCCCCCAGTTACATTTTAGAAATGCTGAATCCATATGAGCCTGGGCGTCCTCTTAGGTCGTCGGATAGGGGTCTTCTGACCCCATTCACAGCTAACCTTGTCACCAGGGGTGATCGGGCCTTCACAGCCCGGGCACCTCGCCTCTGGAATGCCCTACCCCAGGAACTGAGGGATGCAAACTCGGTAGCATCTTTTAAAACACTTCTGAAAACCTACCTTGATTACTTGTTTATTGTTTTTATTGCTATTTTTATTATTCTTTTGTTGTAATGATTTTATTGCTGCTTATTTGATATTTTTTTGCTACGGTAAAGCACGTTGTTTTGAAAAGCGCTTTATAAATAAAGGTTATTATTATTATTATTATTATTATTACCCGTAAATAACTACATTTTGTAACTGCTACAACTAGCTACTACTATATTTCTATAAAGCATTATTATATTATTATTTCAATAATTGTATGACAGTAATTCAAAAAGTTCCCCATTCTGGCCATTAAGATTAGATATCAAAATATCTGGATTTTGTTTTATTATGCACTTTTTGCTTGCCTGTTATTGTTAGCAGGTAGAATATTGTTATTGCAATATTCTTAACAGTATATCTTTCTCCAGATGATAATATTAGGACAAAATATATTTTTGGATCAACACTTGTTAGCTCTATAAAGCTGGTGTCTAAAGGTTGTCCCTGGTTGTGTGATTATACATACTTAACATAATTAACTCCTCATACATCATTTCTAATGATGGCTGTGTGGTTATACATCTTAACTCATCATACATAATTCCTAATAAATATTTATCGTAGGATGGTTAGACGTCTGTCTAAATTATAAATATTATAAATGATTTACACTTAAGTTGTGTGACTATTTATCAATTATTGTGTTGTATCAGCTAACCTATGAATCTGCAGTGCAATCTTCTACATATTCTCTGTATGATCCTGACTGTTCTGTCACTAGACCTAGACGGTGCAGAATGAGCCTGATTTATACATTTTCCCACGGTGGTGCCGCACGGTTAACTTCAGTGATCTACAAGACTGCAACGCGCAGCAGCACAGATGCAACGTATTGAGGGTTTGTAGATTGTCTCTGTTTGCCACACAACCTTAGTACGATGAAGCAAACATCTGGCAACAGTCAAATAAATGGCACTCGAATATTAGTGAAATAGTGATCTTTAGTGATGTATTAACCCTTAACAGTAATAGTAAAAGTGCACAACTACATTAAGAACAGGTCATATCTGATGACTGTATGCAGTAGCGCTTTCGGGGCCGGACATGACTGGACACCGTATGGCCAATATATTTCCCACATGCACGGCAAGGACAGCACGGAGCAGTGCTAGAACCATAGAGTTATAGGTTATACGAGTGACGACCATGGTAATCAAATGGCTATTTGCATAGGTTTACCAGGCAGGCACTAAGTGGTGGGCTTGCGCATCCCCCTTAGATTCAAGTCCAGAGGCTACCCTATCCATATGGGTGGGCTACTTTAACACCTGTAGGTTTCCAGCAGTGACTGTATGTGCATTATGCGTGTGTCAGGCTACATGGCTCCATTACTGTGATAGATGAGATTCGTTCAATGCAAACTTTTAGTTTCTCTACTGCATCGCAGTATTTTCTATTTGTTCCATGTGCACATGTAGGCGCACGCACACATCTAAAGGTGCGCATGCACGTGACGTCAATAAATGACCGTCCGCCCTGAAAAGAAAACCCCAAAGCACCACTGAGTATGTCAAAAAACACCCTAGAAAGTTTCAACACCTGAATTTACCGTGATCCACTAAGTATAACAGAGAACTTTTAATATGTTAATTGGATGACCCTAAGGATCATACAAAACCCTGAATGATTACTATTTCAATTTCTTTTGGGTCAAACCACAGATTGATCTGATTTATTTAGCACAATATAAACATTTATATGTGGACTCAACCTGTAACACGATACAAGTATTGACAGAACATTATTTGCAACAACGAAATATAAATATATAGAATTGACAAATAACATAATTTCAGTATAAAAATACATATAGAACCTGATTGAAATACCTGATAATCCATAACAAGATTACTGATAATAATGTCAAATAGAGCAAGCAAACAAATTATAAAAAAAAAATGACAAAAGGTTTCAGGTAACGTGTGATGAAAGAAGTGACATCAAGTGACCTTGTGAGAATCGGTGGCGCTTGACACCACTGCTATGGTTGCCGCTCTGAGAAATCAGTCTATAAATGAAGTGAAGAAAGTTGTAAACCAGTTAGAGTACTTGTCCCAAAGTACCTCTATATTTAAGGGAAACTGACATGTAGCCTGTCTAGTGTTGTATTTGAGAATTTGAGAATGTGTTTGGAAGTAGTTACTAAAAGGTTTATTAAAAGGCTGTTAAATACATTGCACCTGTGCCTCCTCTGTACCTCTATAGAATACTAGGCCTGTGACTCTGTGTCTAAACAAGAGAATTCCATTCCAAATGTCATGACTAATTTTTGCATTTTTTTTCCATAATGAGTACAAGACTCATTATGGCACCCCATCAGATTATATAGGCCTACAGTTTTGTACTTGATGCGAACAACGTGAACTAGGGCATTAATAAAATAAATCGACAAGTCGACTTCATTACACAAGTTGACTCCCACCAGAAAAAGTCGAAGTTGTAAAAAAGAAAATCCTTTGTATTTAATTTAATATTACAGTCTTTCTCAATCTTTTCAGGCCGTGACCCCCAGAATAATCATATTTTAACTGGGGACCCCCACCCTGATGAGCACTAAGAATTGAGGCGTTACATTTAGTATAACACCGTTCTATTGTGAAAATAGCAGATCGAGGCGTTGTGAGCATGTAGATCGTCTATTTTCCCAATTTCTGCCTCTATATATTTGACAATTTTGACAAAGTTTATTTTGTCATTTTAGAGGTATTAAAAAGTCCTTAATTTGGCACTTTAGAAATGTGCAGATACCCTCTATATAATTAAACTTTATGTTGGTTTGTTTACAGTTGAGTGAGAAAACAATGTTGCACATTAAGTTAATCATCTGGGGACCCCCTAAAATAATTGGAGGGTCGTGTGTGATGTGATGACGTCATCAAACGATAAAGTCGACTTCAACTCAACTTTTTACTCGGTCGAGTCGACTTGCAAAATTCACAAGTCGTTAATGCCCTAAAGTGAACAGACATTTCACAATATACTGTATATATATATATATATATATATATATATATATATATATATATATATATATATATATTTATATAATCACCTTGTTTGGTAACAAAATATTGATCTCAGTCTCATTTAAGGAACTGATAGTCAAATAAAATAAAGTAAGAATTTAAATAATATACTCACATGTTACTAGGTAGGTTGGTGGAAATGGCATTGTGAAGAACGGCATGAAACAGACTAACAGACAGACTGACTGACTGACTGACTGGCTGGCTGGCTGGCTGTAGAGTGAGGACCCCTCTGCTCTGTGTTGTAATAAACGCCCACTTCCTGCATGCTTGGCAAGACGCTCAGACACACATAAGCACAGACGCACGCACGCACGCACGCACGCACGCACACACACACACACACACACACACACACACACACACACACACACACACACACATTTCAATTTCTTTATTTGAGTCCACATTTATAAAATACATTACAAGGGACACAAATATTTTCAGTTGCTTCTGATGTCCCACATGCTTGAAACAACCTGTATCAGTGCGTAAATCCAGACTGTACATAATCTACACATGAGCTTATTCACAGTCAATATTGGTCATACATTTCAGTCTGTTATATTAACACCGGATAACTTAAGTAATTATGGGTACAAATATCACCTTCTCCTCCAAATGGATCGACTGCCTATAATGGAGGAGATTGAGCAATAGGTTGCAAGCTGCTTTGCCCTATACTTGGACAGCCCCAAAATCCTCAGGCCCCTGACCACCAGCCTGTGGGCATGGCCCAGGCTGCCAAATATAAAAACAATGAGCTGACACTTATATCCTAGATGTATAATGGCCTGTACTAATGGTTGGTATTTAACCTGTTTACTAAGGAAAGCTTCCTCCAAACTTGAATCAAAAGTACAGCCAACTTCCAATAGGAAAAGTCATGGGTTGTTGAAGGAAAGATGTGGCCAGACCAGCCTTAGAGTATTTCAGGGAGAGGAGTAGCTTGAGTGAACAGAATGGGCTGCTAAAAAGAGCGAACCAAATTGTGATTCCACAGACATTACTATTGGAGATGCTGCAGAGAATCCATCCTGGGCACCAGGGCTTAAACAGATGCAGAGCAAGGCACAGAGATGCCATCTGGTGGCCAAAGATCAGCCAAAAGCTTGCTATGGATTTGTGTGAGTCTAACCAGGTTTGAGCAGAGAAATAATCAGTCACTTGGTGCAATAAACAGATTTATTGCTAAAATACTAATTAAAACATAGAATAAACGGGCAATGACACAGCTTTTTCTGGCTTCACAATGTTCCAGGCAGTCCTTTTGGGAAAATGCACAGTCCTTTGATCCTTTAATGTCAAATGTTCTTCTCCTCCCTCAGGTCTCTTTAGGATTGTAAGGGTCGTTTCACACTCTAATAAGGAACCTAACTAATTTCGGTTCGGGAGGTCTCCCCGACCCGAAATTATTTAGATTCGGGGGGAGTTCATCCATACTTTCTTAACGGCTAGTGCCGAAGTCGCTTGTAAATATTGGAGGTCCGTGGCATGACAACGTTTGTGGCCGATGAATGAGCATTGCAGGGCGGATACATATTTGACTTGCCCTCGCGCTGCACGCTGAATGACTGGATGTCCAGTGAGTAGCAGCTCCAGTAGGCAGCAGCACCAGCGGGGTCTCTTCTCTCTCTCTCTCTCACTCACACTCACAAATGCTCGAGCTCTGTCAAAAACATTTAATTTACAAGCTCACATTATAGACGTGCCGCCTCCCTTGCTGCATGCATGTCATCACACAGTCACAACTCGTCGTGGAAAACCTATCAACACGGAACACTAGCAATTAGCAAAGTTGTGTTTAAGCACTTCTTTTGTCTTTAAAACGGTCGGCGACGCGTTAGCGATACACGCAGCAAAGCTGTGTGTGTGTGTGTGTGTGTGTGTGTGTGTGTGTGTCTCTCGCGCGCGCGCCTCCCAGCGAGAACCTGACAATGTATCCGCTCTGCGACGATCAATACACGGCCAGACAAGCCGTGCCTCCCTCCCAAACGACCGCTGTTTCATTGGCTTCACAGCCGAGCATATGAACTTGGAGCCGGAATGAATGAATGAGAAGACACCGCTGAGTACCGAAATTAAGTCGGGAGGTCACAACATTTCTCCAGCACCGTGGAGCCGAATTTAGTCGGTTGACGCCCCCCCGAACCGGGGGATGCGAACCATATTTGGGTTCGCCTAGTGCCGAACCGAAATTAGTTAGGCTCCTTATAACGGTATGAATCGACCCTAACACGACCGTGGTTTCTGAGCTGCTGCCGCCGCTGCCAAACAACAGCAGATCACCGGAGTGTCCTGGCGAAGTCCCGGAGGACCTGTGGACATCCAGCCGGCTCCCTCCCTGTGGACACCCAGCCGGCTCCCTCCCTGTGGACACCCAGCCGGCACCCCCTCTCTACATCGAGGCGGCTGGTGACCAGTTCAGGGATCGCCTGGAATCCTCCCCCCAGGAACACGCTAGGGCTCAATCATGAATAGCAGCATGCCTTGGTTGGTAACCGACCTACACCACCACCCCCAACCCCCGCGCCGAAGAGCGGTCCTGGATTGCTACCTGCCTCGGTCTTCAGACAACAAAGAAACCTGACACCCCCGCCCCTAGCGAAATAGTCAACTACACTATCATCAGGAATGATAGAAACAGGAGGGGAGGTGGCGTTTGCATGTATGTACATAATGATGTAAATTTTATCGCTCGCCCAGACCTACACTACAGCTCTCTTGAAACTGTATGGGTTGAGATAATTTTTGAACATGCTAAAAACATACTAATATGCGCTGTCTATAGACCCCCTGATCAGAATTATTTCTATGATCTGCTTGAGGAGTGCTTAGCAAAGGTGGACAGTATTGAGAAATACCTTATCGGAGACTGGAATACCGATGTTTTACATAAGAAGCACCCGTGTTCAAGTCCTTTGATGGGTTTTGTGATCAATATGGCCTCACTCAGCTCATCACCGAACCTACCAGGGTGACAGAGAACTCCCAAACTCTCATAGATCTCATTGTAACCACGGACAAGTCCAAAGTCACCACTAGCGGGGCTATTGTATGTGGCCTAAGCGATCACTACATGATCTACTGTACCCGGAAAATACACAAACCCAAGGCCAGTGGCCATAAAACAGTCGCACCTAGAAACATTAAAGGTGCACTTGCAGTTTAAACACTACTCTTCAATAGTATACAGTGCACACCTTTGTTATTTCAATTCATTATTTATGTTTTGTCCAAATGACGTCGGAAATACCGCTAAGAAAGGGTTAAAACGTCTCACACACGCGTACGTGTATGCAACGTACTGTATGCTAAGCTAAGGTATGACATGCTAGCTACTTTTTTACAGTCTAGTACTGTCAGTAGCCTACTAAAGTGATGGGTTACATGTCAATAGCCTGGCTTAGCCTAATACTAATAATACTGCTCTTTTGTGTTGGCAATTGCAGCCAGATAGTTTAGCTGTGCTAGGCTAATATATATCACGTTCGGTTTGTTCATGTAAACAATGCAGTGGTGTAAAGTACACTTCTCATTTCCAATACTTTTACTTCTACTCCACTATACACCTACATCTCAAATATTGGTGCTTTTACTCCACTACATGTTCTACCTACTAATGCATTTGTAGATTGATAATCATTACAAAACATACATTGCCCACTTCAGCCATTTGAAAATAGCCGATCTACAAGCTCACATTTGACAACTTGGGACATTCTGCATAATGATTAATGAGTACTTTCTATAAGGGTGCCCTCACACCAAAATACCTAGAGTGGAATCCGCCAATGCATTTCAATGAGAATGGAGCGTTTTTTGCCAGTAGAGGATTTCTGCAAAAAAAACGTTCCATTCTCTTTGAAATGTATTGGAGGATTCCACTCTAGGTATTTTGGTGTGAGAGCACCCTTACTTGTTTTCTACTTATTTCTATTATTGCAGTATTGATACTTTTACTAAGTAAAACATTTGTGTCCGAGGCTGGAGGAACCGTCCAAATGTCGGCAATTTTAAAAGTCAGAAAACGCGAAAACAAGAGTGATTTAGTTTTTTCTTTGTTTTTCGTTTTTTTGATATAAACACAGTTTGAATATATTAGAGGGTTTTCATTCCATAAGATATCTTTGTTAAGGTTGCCAAATGTTAACACTGGTGTAGTAAAGTTGCCTTACTTTGGGAGAGATTACAGACCGTTTCTGGAGGCGGAGAAGTCAGCTCTTTAGATTTGCATAGCGTTTCGATTGGCCGACGGAATCCATTGTTCCTCAGGTTTCACTCGTGTTCACGCTCTGAGCACCGCCCTTAAATACAAGCGTGTATTTGTTTACAAACACTATCCTTCAAAATGGCTAGCAGCAACAACAGCTTGTCATCTCGCTTGGTTAACGGATTGAATGGAGGAGCCCATGACAGTATCTTGGAGGGATTCATTTTGGATTTTATTAACGATGGCAGTGAATCCGAGTGGCTCTCGGACGAATCCGATGATGATGATGATGATGACGAAGATGGCATAGTTTTTGATCAAATCAACAGCAGTGTGTGTTCTGACAACGAGGATGAGGAGACTGGTGGAACAGCTGCTCCTGGAGGCGTTCATGTGGGCATCGCACCGCTGTTAAAGTTACCCGAGGTGGAGAATATTTCCGTGGACACCGATCGACCAGCAGAGTTGCAAAAGATCTGAAACTTTCATTGCAAATGCAATGAGATTCGTATAGAGAATTCAGAACGCCCGGCTGTGTCTTGCAGTCAAAAATTGGACCCTGACACGATTTGTGACATATGAAGTGACACAGCAGCCTTGACAAGGGAGCAGAGAGACATGTTTCTCTTGGGAGTTATAAGTACGTGCGTGAATATCTCAGAAAATACTCAAAGGACAAAGAAAGTGAACGCTAAGAGAAAGAGAAACAGAACGACATACATGGTGAACACTATTGTCGTCTGTCGCCCCACATTCCTCTTCGTCTATGGGTGAGTTACATACGTTTACATTGCAAAAGCAAATGCTATTGATACCTATGTCTTGTTAAATAGTGTAGTGGCTCGGCGGCGTGGCGCTATTATGTTATGTTTGAGCCCGCAGCCCACGTCTAAAATACACTAGCTTATTTTCTATGTTTAATACGGACGACAGGGCAGCTGTGTTTCACGCTAGCGTCACATCAAACATCCGCTGCAGAAAGGATACGGAAACAGATCCTGTGCTGTATGTATATGTATGTGGAAATTAGCGGATACAGTGGGCCGAGTTTAGACCGGATATAAGCCCTGTGCAGCAAATAGAAACCAGGCTTTCCACAGGTACAGTAGGTACTGTATGTGGTGGAAAGTATCAATAATGCAATGTAGAAATACTCCATTACAAGTTCGGAATTCAAACTGTGTTAACGTTGTTTGACTTTCTTTTCTCTCTTTTCTCCAGGATCAGCAAACACCTTTTCCAAACCCTTTTGACTCACTACAAAGAGAATGGGGTGACCACACGCCAGGCTCAGCCGGCTCCAAGGACAAACAAGAATTTCCTGAGTAGTGAGGACATCAATAGGGTCATCACATTCACCTCAAACTACGCAGAGGTCCATGCCATTTCATTGCCTGGACGCCACCCCGGTCACAAGGACTACAGTCTTAAGTTGCTGCCAAGTGATGTCACCAAAGCCTCAGTGTGGCGTCACTATAAAGCTGCTGTGGAAGATGGTATGTAATTGTTTTTGTTTACCTAATACATGTATTCTCATAATAAAGACATGCATGACAAAAAATGCGTGTTACACTTGGTGTTCCAGTGCCATTTCAAAATAGCAGATCTACAAGCTCACAATCTGTCGCATCAAGTATGCATGACAACACTTAAAAAATGCTTGTTACATTTGTCACTGTAGAATATTGTCTATGTTTATAACCATTATTTGTAAATGTATGTATGTTTTTATTATTAATTATTTTATTCAAAACATTGTGTCTCTGCAGGACAACGTGTTGTTCGTCTGGGATGTTTCAGACGGCTTTGGAAGGCGATACTCCCTCAGATAACGAGCATCAAAAAGCAAAGCATCACTTACTCAGCATTTACCATTACAAATCATTAGTTCAAAAGTGAGCTGCTCTTGGAGATCTGTTATTTACAGCGCAGCACACTAGTGCGTGGTCGTGGACAATGACGCTCACAACTGTGTGACCACCGGCTGTAAACAAATCAACGTGATGGATATAATTCCAGTGGAGAAACAAAGATTGGATTTTATATTAAGGATTGGATATTACACAACACCTTTTCCCTGTAGCCTACCGTCATAAGTTCAGAACGTGCCGACAACTATAAAGGTAATAAATCGCGGGGGCATCCGTTTTTTATTGCAAAGCTGGGATTACACAGCTTAGAGCCTGGTTCTCTAAGTGCTTGAGGGAGTTCTAGGGGGTCCCCAGCTAAATGTTAGGAACACAATGGACCCTTATGGGTATGGGTACAAATGGAATGGGTCCATTTGGTTCCGTATACACAGCAGAGCCTGATGCATGACAAACTGAGGGTCCTTGAAATGTAAATGGTTGAGAATCAATGATAGAGCCTTGCACATTATAATGGGGGTCCCTGGCGTATCTTTTCAAGTGGGGGTCCACGGGCTAATGTGTCCATTTGGGGGTCCTTGACATTAAGATTACAAGTAGACCAACACATGATGTGTGCCATCTAAATGATAGGAACCAAATGGACCCTTATGGGTATGGGTACAAATGGAATGGGTCTTGGAAATTATCTCTAATGGGGGTCCCTGGCGTATCTTTTCAAATGGGGGTCCGCGGGCTAATGTGTCCATTTGGGTGACACATTGTGAGCTTGTAGATCTGCTAAGTGTATATGTTTTGCAATAATAATCTAAATCTACTAAATAACTAAATAAACTAGTTTTAAATAATTGTGGTGGAATAAAAGTACAACATTAGAAGTTGACAGCTATACCACTGTGGGGGTGGTTTGACTTGGGGGGAGTGATTTAGGGGTGTAGACAAGTACCTATTGTCCCTCCCATTGTCATACCCACTTCTGGCTACCCAGAGGTGACAAAATGTTCCTTGCATTCAAATGGCTTTTTAAGCACTTTGGGCTTTATGGTGCAACAAGTTTAAAATGTCCATAACTTCTTCAAATAAGCTCCAATTTCAACAAATGATACATCATATGAAAGCTTAGATTCTGTACTTGGATAATCTGTACAAAAAAGAAAAATGACCAATGCAGACATAAGGAACAAAGTACCAGACCTAGTCACATTTGTGTACTTTTTCCACCACTGACAATATGTTGTATCAATAACTTCATGATTAGTTCATAATATGACATTCAGTAGCAGCATCAATGTGTAAACCATGGAGATAAGTGTTTGTTGTTAGCCTAACAGTTCCCCATGACAGAGAAGGGACCCCCACTACATACACATATAGAATTGTGCTGCATATCAAACTTTTTTCATAAATAGGACATGAGTGTTAATTCATCTACATAATATACAATTGTTTGTTTCAAGGTGCTGTCAACCTTGGACCATAGTAATGCACGGGGAGAGAGCCCTTCTGGAACTTTGAGACCGGCATCCCGTTTCCTGGACCACCATGGATTCTGCTTCCAGGAGGAACCTTCTCTATGCAACCTTCTAATAAACTCTTAATCAGTCAAAACCTACAAATGATAACTCCTTTGATGAAGTGGCAAATACAATTATGTAATTTAATTTACTGTATTCATGTTTCCTTGCTTAGATGCTAAGAAAAACATTGTTACTATAAGGATACAAAATACTATATGACATCTATATATTTAACACCGCATATGGCCATATGGATTGATAATACAATGGCAAAACAATTGGAGATTAAGCATGCAACCCAACACCATTTTAATTTGTCATCTATTGCTTGCACATAGATATGCATGTGTTGATCTATCTAAATTGAATCCCCTTCACCTACAGTATTTGTGATCAGGTTGTCAAAATACATTAACAAAGTTTCTTATCTAAAGATTAAACAACACAAGTATAATCTGCCAAATGTAAAACATTTTATTGACTGGGTTCTCGTGGAATGAAGGATGTCAATATGTGCTTCTGTTGTCCTCATCATCTTTTGCAAATGGCATGAAGACAATCCTCCGGCAGCATTCTGAAGGTCTGCAATTCTGCACTCAGCAGCAGGCATGTTTCTGTGAATATATGGAATATAGATCTGTTGTAAAAAATGTGCATGTCAAAGATTCAATGAATGGAGTTTCACCACTAAGGTTGGGGTAGTAGGCTACTTGTTTGTCCCGCTATATGTTTACTCAATGAGAGGATGTAATTATTAATCTACCACGATAGTTCCAGCATTATATCTCCCACTGTAATATTATAGATTTGTAGGTGTACTAAATCTAATATAATAAATATATGGTCCCCAAAATAACCGATAAGCATGTAGATCTGCCATTTTCAAACATGTTGAACTTTTACCTTTGGACTATAAGTACATTTTGATGCCAACACTTTCGTACTTTTACTTAAGTAGATCTTGAATTCTGGACGTCTAAGTAATTCTACAATGCAGTAGCCTACCTCATCAGTCCAGTAAGCTGCCACAAAATCAGTAATGTATTAAATGATCACTGCCTACAAGTATCCTTGTTTTCATCCAAATTACTATAGCATTCAATTCAAAGGAGCTTTATTGGCATGAGAAAACATACATTTACATTGCCAAAGCAAGTGTCAAAAATAAAAACGGTTGAAAAGGGGGGACATATAATAGTTGGAGGGGGTACAGCATTGTGTAAAAGAGCTACAGTATGTCGCATATTGCCATTTTATATAGGGTATAAAGCTTTTGGAACAAATAGCATTGTTACCCCCAATACAATTGAGATAGTATACAAATAAAGTCTCGGATGTAAAATGCATTTAAAAGTAGCAGCTCTGTTTCATATTGTATGTGCAGTAGCCGGTCTGGATGTCATTGTCAATCCATGGTTTGTAGTAGCCTGGGGCCAGTCTATATGTAGGCTACTAATGCAGCTAACTAGTAACTGCAGTATATCCCCTCCTTGTTTTAACATAATGTATGGATGATGTCTAGCTGCAGCTAGGCTAGGTTTGTAGCGCTTAGGGTGGTTGTGTTCACGTCCTCTGCTAAATTATGCTAACATGTCATCCTCCTGTGCATATCAGCAGTTCTTTTCACACTGATCATTGCCGTTTGCCGTCTGAAATAATTGTTTTGCCCACGACAAGGCTCCCGCCCCTCCAGCATGGTAAACAAACTGTAACCCCTAACCCGGAACAAGAAGAGTCAGTGTTGGGCAACAGAGCTGAGCAGTGGTGCCATAGAGCAGCGCCACCTGCTGCACAGGAACCTTGTATGACGTCATCTTCACATAGACAGGAAATGGCGTGCCAGAATAAGGTCCTGACAGTGAGCCAGTGAGGAAATGCGAAAATATCCGATAAAATCGTGAAAACTGGGTCAATTTTGATAAAAGTTTTTCTATCTTCATGAAAATAACTTCCGGTTATGCCTAAATTGTTCATTTAGCAAGAAAACAACCTAAAAGCTGTCCTTTAAGACCTACTCCAGTAAGGCCTTTAATCACAAACTGGCGAGTTTAGACTGGTCCCAAGAACTTCTGAGTCTCAGAAGTATGGTTTGGTTTTAAAACCAAATATAATGATACTTTAGACAACGCGGCTCCCTTGAAAACCACCAGGGTTAAAGCCACTGGCGTATACGCAGTAGGGCGGGTCATACCTTTTTTGTTGTTGAAAATCTAAAATATTTGGTGTCTGTTTTATGTGTTTTTTGATGGGGAATTCAAATATGACATTATTTTTTGTGATTGGACAACTCTAACCTACATCAATTTGCATTTTTAAATTGCTAATCGTACCAGTTCTATCTCATTTATTAGATGAAATCTCATTTCATTTATAAGATGAAATCTTAACATGTGGGGTGTCTAAACTATGTGTTTCTTGATGGGGAATTCAAATATGGAATTCTTTTTTGGATAGAATAACTCTAACCTGCCTAATTCTCAACTTTAAAAAGGGAGAAATGTGCGATTTTGACCTTGTTTTAGGATATTATAAGGAAAATGATTTATAATGATAAAGCCAAATCAAATGTACATATTTATTAAGCATTTAAGTGCATAACAGTGAATACAATTATTGATATCAAATATCACTTCTTGAATGTTGCTAAGTTGAACAAGTCCTGCTTTGGTCAGCCTTGGACATCAGCCTCCTAGCTGGTCTCCTGATCCCTGATACCTCCATCCCTCTTTTCCTGGGAGAAGAACAGTATCTGGAGGAAGCTTCAGTCACCATTTTGACAACCCTCACAATACTTTGGGTGTGGCAATTGCCAGTGGGGTACCTCCATGGGGGTGTTGATAACTTTATTCAACTCTGAGGTGTTTATTGTACAGGTGAGAAGTGGCTCTGACACATCTTCTGACCAGCTAATCAATCAGCAATGCTGGAGGCATCATCATTGATCTCAGGTGTCTTTCTGCTTCTCACTGAGGAGTCCCCCAGCTGAATGTCTGAGTCTCCTTCTCCCCTGATGGCCAGGATTCTGACTGTCCACCCCCTCAATCATGCTGATGTCCAAGGCTGACCAAAGCAGGACTTGTTCAACTTAGCAACATTCAGGAAGTGATATTTGATATCAGTAATTGTATTCACTGTTATGCACTTAAATGCTTAATAAATATGTACATTTGATTTGGCTTTATCATTATAAATCATTTTCCTTATATCCTAAAACGAGGTCAAAATCGCACATTTCTCCCTTTTTAAAGTTGAAAATTAGGCAGGTTAGAGTTATTCTATCCAAAAAAGAATTCCATATTTGAATTCCCCATCAAGAAACACATAGTTTAGACACCCCACATGTTAAGACTTCATTTGGATTTTAATATCTTATAAATGAGATAGAATTGGTACGATTAGCAATTTAAAAATGCAAATTGATGTAGGTTAGAGTTATCCTATCACAAAAAGAATGTCATATTTGAATTCCCCATCAAAAAACACATAAAATAGACACCAAATATTTTAGATTTTCAAAAAAATAAAAATTATGACCCGCCCTAATACGCAGTGTCAGGTGGACTAGGCGACCGCCTACCAACTGAGATCTGATCTCGCTAAATTAGAAAATAGAAATTGAATGAAAAAAGACCTGACTGCCTTCCGAAAGAATGTCGCTCAGCCAGTTCCTTCTAGTAGGCGGCCGATAGCCTAGGCCCAGGGGCGCTGGAACTCCCAAATCCCAAGGGGAGCTGAGCCTGGAGGAGTTCATGCGTGCGGCCGAAGGCCGCACGCCGAAAAATTCACGTTTTTTATCCGGTTTTGGGTTATTTTTATTACGGTTTCGGGTGCTTATTCCCCGCACAACGGTGTAACAAGGAGCTATATAGTTACTAGTTATTTTAGCACACACACAGCACGCATGCACACACACAGTCACTCACGCACACACTACAAAATCGGGTATTATTTTTGTAACAGTTTTCTACTGTTTTTTATTCCCCATATACAACGGTGTTAGTTTGCAACAATGAGCCTATAGACAGTTTCTAGTTCTCAAATAAATAGACTTTGGTGTGCCATCAAAGCGGGATTTAAATTTGACTTCCCTTCCGGAAGTGGCAAGGTGACCATGTGATTAGGTCACCATGTGATAATCAAATACCTTTTTTCAACATATTTTATTACCCAAAGTCAAATACATTATTGTTTTAATATAGCTCTGTGTGTGTGTATATATAGGCTTATTTAAAAAAAAAAAAAAAAAAAAAAAAAAGAACGTTTTTTTTTTTTTCTTTTTTCCTCCCCACCACCAGGGGAGCTGCAGCTCCCTCAGCACCCCACTTCCAGCGCCCCTGCCTAGGCCTACTCAACTCGCTTATAGAGATGTACATTTTCACTATTGTTTTCATTGGATCACATGGGGTTTACTTTGGGCCATCACCTGGCTTTACAAAGAATCAAATGTGCATGCAGAAGTAGGTCTACAATGACAACCGTTCACCTAAATGGTCTGTGTCTCCTGTGTACCATTTTTACAGTCTATGTGTGTACTCCACATTAGACAACTTAGAATACTTATTTAGAATATTATTATAAAACATAGGCCTACATTAATCTCTTCAGCCATATACGTTTTGTCCATTTGAAAATAGCCGATCTACAAGCTCACAATGTGTCGCGATGCAGCGCATTGTGAGCTTGTAGAGTACTTTTACTTTTGGTAGTTTGGTACTTAAAGCTCCACTGTCACGCCCCGAAATTATAATAGTATGATACAGTAGGATACAGTAGGTCACGTGGTCTTTTTTAAAACGGTCTGAAATCTCTGAATCAAATGATCCCATCCCCCGTAGCGCAGCCCCCTCCACTCCCGGGGCGGGGAGGAGGAGTAGAGACAGACCTGAGACAGACAGCCTCAGTCTGGAGAAAATTGCTGCTAAACATAGCGTTTCCGTTTCATCAATATATAGGCTATATCCTTCTTCAAATCACTTACTTACCCCAACACATAGCCCCAACATCGTTCCTTATATTGAAACTATTAACGTTATGGAGAACGCATTCTAGTAACGTGATTGACCAGAGGCTCTCAGCTGTGTGTGTGTGTGTGTGTGTGTGTGTGTGTGTGTGTGTGTGTGTGTGCGTGTGTGCGTGTGTGTGTGTGTGTGTGTGTGTGTGTTTGGCATTCTATGTGCTGTGTCAGGCACTTCATAGCCTCGTGAACCAGGCTTTTATTTTGGCGATCGGAAAAAAAATAAAGCGCCTGGTAAGAAACGTCTATTTTTCTGGCCAAAGGAAGTTGGCCCCGCTCTGTATCTGAGCCTCCAATCATGTCTCGGCCAGCTCGGAGCAAACCCGCCCATACCGGATTTGCCAAAATAAAATCCTGTGTTCCCGAGGCGAGGGTCCGTGTAAACAGTTTGTAGATAAACTTTCGCTCACTCTGTAGCATATAGACGTGAAGGATGCACGTTTTGTTTTAACACAGAACGCTGCCAATGTATTTATTGACTCCCAGCCGTGTACTCATGACTTGTTTTTTGCATTGAATCGGTCGCTAC
The DNA here is from genome assembly GCF_963921795.1 of Nannobrachium achirus. Classification (NCBI taxonomy): domain Eukaryota; kingdom Metazoa; phylum Chordata; class Actinopteri; order Myctophiformes; family Myctophidae; genus Nannobrachium; species Nannobrachium achirus. The sequence continues at coordinate 3,500,766 of NC_137824.1, forward strand.
CTAATTGGAATGGACGAGAAAATTTACTTTGTTTGTGTTTCACCGGATTGAGGATTCACTAGCATCCAGCAGCTACATCGAAGCTAAAGGATACCATACAACGTATTGGTAAGCAAATCAATGTTATTATCTGTCTGGCAGTGGTGTAAAAAAGGGCCCAAAATGTATCAATACTGCAATGTAGAAATCCTCCGGAAAGTATTGCCATCAAAATCTACTTAAAAGCATCAAAAGTAAGTCCAGAATGTTTGAAAATAGACTACAAGCTCACGATAGTGTTGCATCGCGCCGTGTAAATCCAGACTATGTATAAAGTAGGGCTACAGTGCTCAATGTAATATTTATTAGGCTATAATGTCTGCAAAGTACAGTACTGGAGTAAATGTAGCTACTTTACACCATTGTCCGACCATATCATGCAAACAAGAACTGCTTTAATCACATTCAACCGATCACAAACAGTAAAGCATCATTCCCACATGGGCCACTATAATAACTATATAGGTCCTATCTTTCAACCACTTATGGCAGTTGAATGTGATGATAAACAGTTCTTGTTGGCGTGGTATGGCCGGACATCAATGGTGTAAAGTAAGTACATTTACTCACTGTACTGTAGGTTTTGTAGACATATTTTTATTTCTACTCCATCCCGGATCCAAATATTGTAATTTTATTCCACTATATTATTTGAAAACTTTAGATGCATCCATTAATACATAATATTATAAAACATACATAGAACACGTTAGCCCTATTTTATACCTATAGGCTGTTTGAAAATGGTTGATCTACAGCTCGTTTTATATTAAAAGGGACCATCAGTCAGAGGACATTAATTTGCAACACAATATAGTAGACCTGACACCATGATTCCTGATACTCAATAGCTACACAGAGTAAGCCTTAGAATTAGATGATGTGGTGCTAAGTGGTCTAGGTGTGTGCCTGGCATTCCAGGTACTTTATAGACAATAGATGTTTTGCCCTTGTGTAAATTTAAGGGTATATAGCCAAACAAAGGGTGCCAATTTACATTGATATTTTAATAGCAGTAACAAGAATGCTGTCAGACACAGTTTCCCATTTGTTTTAAGTAAAGGGACTGTTTGAAAACTTTTGCTTATTTCTAATTGTAAAGGGTTCATAATTAGCTCAATCATTGTTGTTGTTTCAGTGTTGTGATGTTTGTTTTTTCTCTTCTCCCACAGGGCCTGTGACAGCCAGGGACAGAAGTTCCTTTTAGGAAGTGCCATGGAGAGCTGTATTCCATCCTGTTTGCATCAATACCAGTGCACTCACAGCATCAGCGTCTTAGGGAGAACATTCATGTAGAAATGAAATGCAGATTTGGTGTTGGACACACTTGCATTCTGGTCAAAATGCAACCTCTGGGTGTACAAATAAAGCCTGTTATGACACTTGCGTGGACATTTATTTGGATATGCACTATATGTAGAATGTTTTACCTAGCTTAATGTATCACCTGTGCTGTGAGTATTACTATAAAGGTTCAATATCAGTCTGCCGCTGGATATTATGACAAATGTAGATTTCAGGTTATTTGTATAATGTATGAGCATATAATAAGGAACTGCTCTTGCAAATATTCCTTGACAGACCTATTTATGTTTTGTTCAAATATAATCCCAACTACATCAAGTAGGGGCTATAGAATTATTATGTTTAATGATTGAGCAAATGCATACATAGACAGCTCTGCTGTTTGGGATTTTCATTTACATTTCTAAAATTAGCCATGGATGCCGTTTGTACAGGCTGGGTAGTAATACAATTTCTGTGGAAGTGCTGGGCCATTACAGAGATGTAAGCCTACTGATTTGATTACTTTTATATTCAAGTCTAACTAACTTTACCTCTGTAAGAAATAAAGTAACAGAATATTATGATTGTTGGGGCCATATGCTACTATTGGATTTCGTGTTTAATATTACATTATTAGTAGTAGGCTATACTACTAGCTGTAAAACAACTAAACCAGTAAGTCATATCCTCACCCTATGAATGCCTGATTTATGCGTTTTGGTGGTGTTTTCATGAAGGCTATTAAAACGTACGGCATATCTTTCCATTGTTTGATTGCTGCTTATTCTGGTAACTCAGATTAAACTGCTCGACAATCACAGACGACAGTTTATTATGCTAACGAGTTCGGTACTTAATGCTTTCTGTCGGTAGCATTAGCATATGGCTGGCTGACACATTAAGGTGAGTTGTATGTTTAGGCCTATTTGAAATCACCATTTTGGCTGCATACATGCATGCACGTTGCACTGGACTTGGACAACAACAACAACAAAAAGATCAATGAAACATGATAATGTAATCGGTGGTGGTGACTTTGGTCAGTCAAATGCACTAGAATCAGACCATTACACAAACAATTCACATTCATTGAAATCCTTGACCCTTTATAATAACATTGCTATTTCTAACATGTAGGCATATAAATGTATGTTTAAGGATTGGATTGTTATTTGAACTGGGTGATTCAAAGTAGATTGGGTTTATTTTGTATTGTAGCGACCCTGCAGGAACGTTCCCACTTCCCGGTAGGGGTTTCCTACGGTCTCGTTTTACACTGAGCACCCACTACTGTGGGCGACGCCTCCTTTTCTTCATTGGCTGTTGATTTGTGAAAAAAATCACAGGGCAACGCCCCTGCAGACCAGGTTTCAATGCGAATCCCTCCAGACTAGGCACTTCATGCATTGCAAGTAGGTCTGTAAAATTTCCTCTCCCCCATCTCAGAGAGAGATGGTGAGGGACCATAAAACTCTTATCAGCATCCTTCATCTGCTAAGGAATGTGTTGCACTGTGAGCCACTTCTCTTTTTCTTTGTGAGTGAAATAACATGCACTTTGAGTCTGTGTGGGTTCTTGGTGGGGGTGTTTCCACGTGGGACAGTCCGGGTGACAACAATGGTTTGACCCGTCCAGGGGAGGTCCCCATTTTATAAAAGGTTTTAAGAAGTCATGTACTGACCAAGCCTAGTCAGATTCTGAAATTATACCAAGCCGTGCCGACCTACCAGGAGGTCCGAACCAAAGCATCTCTGGATAAGCCAATGGTAGCTATGCCTGTAACGTATGTTAGTGTGTATTATCTGTGCTGTAGTGTTATGTACTGTATGAAACTAATGCATCTGTATGTGTATCATTGTGCTTTTTCGTGTTTCAATAATGTTTAGTAATAATACCTGTTGCATTTGGGGTGGTAAAGTTCTATGGGGGCTTTTATTTCCAAATATAGTGTTAGTTAGGTCAATATAACCTTTATCTCGAAGTCTAAGCATTAAAGAGTAAGTCTAGCCATGGTGCAGGCAAAAATACCTCATATAACTAATGTAATAGGCTGAGATTCTGTAGTAAGTGTTTGTGTTTGTTTGTGACCTACCAAATAAAGACTAAAAGGCACACTAGTATCGTTATTGAGACAATTAACATTATATTAAACCAATTGCTGAGTATTAACCTCTTGAACCCCATTGCCCCCGCCGGCGGGGGCAAAAGGTGTTGACCTCTGAACAGCTGTCAATAAATGTCAATAAATCAATAGAGACCAAATAAAAGTACAATTTCATTGTTGATTATTGTTACAGTGGTCCTACAGTATAGTAATCAGCTGCCATTGTACTTTTCATCCATACATTACTCATATTACAGTGTTATTACTACTTATTGTTACTCGTTTTTATCATTTTTCACCCTATACTTTAACATTACTAATATTACAGCACTACTCTCACTAAAACATCTGTAGAGTTTACATAGTTTGGAATATATTCATACAATTTTGCCTATCAATTGATGACACCTTGGTGAACAATTTCTCTATTCAATATTTATGTTTTCAATGAGGTCTTGAGGCTCATTCACTATTCAGAAGGCAAATTTTCCATAGGCGGAGGTCTTTTTCAATCCTCTTTTCCTAGCTAAATAATCACAGCAGGACAATTTGGTAAGAAAAATGTGATGTTTTACACTGCATTTGTGAATTTTCAGGGGTTAGCTGACATTTGGTGGGACAAGATTAGCCACAATCATTGTAGTTTTGTGTCCACAACTGTTCCAATTTGGGCATACATTTTAGGCGGATTTTTCCCCTGGACCCCCCTGGGGCTTACAGACAAACTATTCCAGAGGTGTCCGTCCGACGGGGGGCTTAGCTTGTTCACAAAAGGTGGATTTGGCTAAAAAAACGTACAGTGTGTGTGTGTGTGTGTGTGTGTGTGTGTGTGTGTGCCGCCGTGCTAGGCGAGAGTGAGGACAGAGCTGGCCAGCAGAGATGGGATTTATGGCTATTTGAAGTGAGCTGGATCTCTGAAATTGAGTACTTTTCCCACCACTGTTCATTAGAAAGGAACGGCTCCCTACTGTGAACCGAATCATATCGTTCATTTCAAAGAGCCGTTCAAAAGACTTGATTCGTTCGCGAACGTCACATCTCTACTGGCCAGCCCCACGGAGTTAGAGCGCAGCTGCCCTTCTCAGTGAAAACATTGTATTTTCCATTTCAACCATAAAACATAAACAAGCATATTCACATGAACAATGGGGAAGTAACAACCAGTAACCACCGGAAATATAATTTTTATATCCACAGATTTATATATAAATTTGTGTCTTTAGCTTTAGCTTTAGTGCTAGCCCAGCTAGCCCTGTGGGAGCAGAGAAGTCAGACAACCGCCCTAGTTGAATCCACCCAAAAAACTACTTCGATGACAAAATTGACGAATACAAAAACAAACCACGTGACCTATGTAAGTTACTTAACAATCAATTAGGCTTAAAACGTAAAACCATATGCCACAACATAAACACCAAAACGGCCGCCGCTTTCATTTCTGACAAATGTGAAGTGGCTACCCATCTTAACAAAACCTTTACAACCACAGCCCATTCACTGGTCCAAAGACTGGTCGCCCCATCTGGGCAGTATGGTGTAGACTTTGTTAATAAATACTACAAAAAACTAGTGGTTAGTAAAGATAATTTTAAACTTACCACGGTGACAACTGATGTGTTTAAAAAATGTAGTGCCCTACCTCAACACAACCACTGGCCTTGATAAAATTCCTGATAGATTTCTCAGAGACTCAGCCGCCTCCATTGCTCCAATCATTAGAATCTGAAGGAGTAATATCCAAAAATGTGTCTTATAGTCAGTTTCATTATGTTAAAGTTGTACTATGTAACTTTTTTTATAAAACAAATCTTAAAATTCTCCTAACTATTAAATCACAAAAGTTTTAGAAGATCCGCGCCGTGAATTTCAGCCTGTAAAGCCTTCTCTGTATGTAAACTGAGATCCTTGCCGTGGACCGGATCTCGCGCCAAAATTGCGTCATCACACTACCGGCCAATCACAGCGAGGGTTATACAACTGCCGGCCAATCACAGCGCATCTTGAAGTGGGGTCGCTATGGCAGCCATATTTGTTGTCGCCCGTTTGTACCATCCCTTCTCTAGGTAATTTCGCCTACCAGGCAGGGTGAAGGAGTCCGTATCTCTGGAATTACTGAACGCACAGGAACAAGGGACCCCTTAAAAGATAGATCTCAGCGAGGTGGAGGCAGACGCGGGGGTCTGAAGGTACGAAAAACGTCCGAAAGACGCGGACGCGACCGCGGTTTGCTATAGGGCTAATGACCACTAGTTGGGCATCTTACACAGTATGGCTTTAAGAAATATAGATTTGTCGGAATTTTTTGGAGATTTGTAAAATTATACATTTTTGGAATCTTCAGAGCATGGGGAATCCAACAATCAATGTTCCCATTTGCACAGACACCTGCAAAGCCGCCATTTTGGACGTTGAAAATGGCCGACATAAAATACATAATTTGTGCTATCTTGGCTTCTAGACAACCTCTGAGTCAAGGAATTGAATGAGAATGATGGGTGTAAAATGTTCCGGACCCCGATCCTCTTTCTGGGGGGCTATCTATTTAGGGACCTCCCAGAAAAGTACGCCAGCCAGTTAATGTCCGATTTTCATAATATTAGAGTTGTTTTGTAGGTTTTAAAACATCCAGAGTTCATTTAATACACTTTTAAAGCAGCCAGAATAACCCTTCTGACTTTTGGTTGGGGTCTTTCCTCACCTGGGACCCCCCAGACAGACCCCTGAGCCTATCTCAGTAATCGCTCTGCTTCTGCTCCAGAACAATGTTAAATTGGATCATAATTGAAGCATACAAGTTGTAGCTGGGCTCTGAAAACAAAAAAGGAGTAGTAGCAAATACCAGGGGTCTTCCGGTCTTCCACGGGGGGTCCGGGACCCCTGGGGGGTCCTCAGAGTTACTACAGGGGGCCCGCCAAATCTTGATGGGATTTGAAACTTTGAATGTTTTTATGTATCCTGGGTTGTTTATGTATGATGGTTTATTAGTATTCTCAGTATTATTTATAACATTTTTGTGTTGGACAGTTATGGTTGACAGGTGTTATTGCAGGGATTGCAATAATTAAGGTATTGCAACTTCTTACTTTGGGCGCGCAGACTAATGTGTCCATTTATTACACTGCACTCAAACTGACAACACAACACACACACACACACACACACACACACACACACACACACACACACACACACACACACACACACACACACACACACACTTCTTTGTTATCGTCACCCCAAAACCTGCACCCTATCCTCTTAAAGAGCTCGTGGTGAATTATGCCCAAAGACATTCACTACAATGTATGTCCTCCCTAATAGTGTTGACACTTCTAATAAATACTTCAATCAAAATCAATAAACAAAAAAAAAGTCTTTGGAGAAGGGAGGGCAAGACACCTGACTGGAACATACTGTACCCTCCGGGGACTGCCCATAAGTCCTACATCTCATTAGTCCTCATTTGGTTAGGGTTAGGTTTAGGCATAGGTTTACTGAGGTTAGGGTTAGGTTTAGGCCTAGTATTTTCACCAGGTTAACATTAACTCATTTGCTGCCATTTTAACATTGTACTGTTACTATCTATCCATGTTACCCATTTTCAACTGTTTTTATTTTTTTCTGCCGTTTTGTATAATGATTTTTTTTTTATATTTACATTTTTCCTAAATTCTGTTTTTGCATGACAATGTCGTACAGTAATGAAAATGAAAGAGGACAAGCTCTAGTTTCACCCAAAAATAATAATTTTGTATGTACGATGTACCATTCTATAGTTATAGCCATTTCAAAACTCTTGTTTTTTGATTTTCCAAGCTTGAAAATCAAATGAAATGGAGTTATTTAGGTTTTTGTGAAGGGTCTCTTTTCAAGCAGATAAGTCACTTGATATCTATCTTTATGACCTCAGGCCTTATCAGATGAGTGTACTAGTGTAATACGTGTAATTGTGTATAACTGGAATTGTGTAATAGTGCTGTAATAGGTCACCTCTTGCCCTTAGGGCGTCTTACTTCACACAAAGAGAAATACGCTTTTTATATTGGACTGGCCCACGATGGTCTGCAGTAGCCTGACACTTCAGTCCGCACATCACCCCCCCCTGTTGGTGGGTGGTTTGTAGTGTGGACTGAAGCTGCACATATTTTAATCTATTTCAAACGCGCCTGAAGAGCGGGCGCATTGAATGGGCCAATCAGGGTTGTATGCTTGGGGCACGTGAACTCTATGCTCCGGTCCCAGCCCCCTCCAAACAGAGGCGTATACGCAGTAGGGCGGGTCATACCTTTTTTGTTGTTGAAAATCTAAAATATTTGGTGTCTGTTTTATGTGTTTTTTGATGGGGAATTCAAATATGACATTATTTTTTGTGATTGGACAACTCTAACCTACATCAATTTGCATTTTTAAATTGCTAATCGTACCAGTTCTATCTCATTTATTAGATGAAATCTCATTTCATTTATAAGATGAAATCTTAACATGTGGGGTGTCTAAACTATGTGTTTCTTGATGGGGAATTCAAATATGGAATTCTTTTTTGGATAGAATAACTCTAACCTGCCTAATTCTCAACTTTAAAAAGGGAGAAATGTGCGATTTTGACCTTGTTTTAGGATATTATAAGGAAAATGATTTATAATGATAAAGCCAAATCAAATGTACATATTTATTAAGCATTTAAGTGCATAACAGTGAATACAATTATTGATATCAAATATCACTTCTTGAATGTTGCTAAGTTGAACAAGTCCTGCTTTGGTCAGCCTTGGACATCAGCCTCCTAGCTGGTCTCCTGATCCCTGATACCTCCATCCCTCTTTTCCTGGGAGAAGAACAGTATCTGGAGGAAGCTTCAGTCACCATTTTGACAACCCTCACAATACTTTGGGTGTGGCAATTGCCAGTGGGGTACCTCCATGGGGGTGTTGATAACTTTATTCAACTCTGAGGTGTTTATTGTACAGGTGAGAAGTGGCTCTGACACATCTTCTGACCAGCTAATCAATCAGCAATGCTGGAGGCATCATCATTGATCTCAGGTGTCTTTCTGCTTCTCACTGAGGAGTCCCCCAGCTGAATGTCTGAGTCTCCTTCTCCCCTGATGGCCAGGATTCTGACTGTCCACCCCCTCAATCATGCTGATGTCCAAGGCTGACCAAAGCAGGACTTGTTCAACTTAGCAACATTCAGGAAGTGATATTTGATATCAGTAATTGTATTCACTGTTATGCACTTAAATGCTTAATAAATATGTACATTTGATTTGGCTTTATCATTATAAATCATTTTCCTTATATCCTAAAACGAGGTCAAAATCGCACATTTCTCCCTTTTTAAAGTTGAAAATTAGGCAGGTTAGAGTTATTCTATCCAAAAAAGAATTCCATATTTGAATTCCCCATCAAGAAACACATAGTTTAGACACCCCACATGTTAAGACTTCATTTGGATTTTAATATCTTATAAATGAGATAGAATTGGTACGATTAGCAATTTAAAAATGCAAATTGATGTAGGTTAGAGTTATCCTATCACAAAAAGAATGTCATATTTGAATTCCCCATCAAAAAACACATAAAATAGACACCAAATATTTTAGATTTTCAAAAAAATAAAAATTATGACCCGCCCTAATACGCAGTGTCAGGTGGACTAGGCGACCGCCTACCAACTGAGATCTGATCTCGCTAAATTAGAAAATAGAAATTGAATGAAAAAAGACCTGACTGCCTTCCGAAAGAATGTCGCTCAGCCAGTTCCTTCTAGTAGGCGGCCGATAGCCTAGGCCCAGGGGCGCTGGAACTCCCAAATCCCAAGGGGAGCTGAGCCTGGAGGAGTTCATGCGTGCGGCCGAAGGCCGCACGCCGAAAAATTCACGTTTTTTATCCGGTTTTGGGTTATTTTTATTACGGTTTCGGGTGCTTATTCCCCGCACAACGGTGTAACAAGGAGCTATATAGTTACTAGTTATTTTAGCACACACACAGCACGCATGCACACACACAGTCACTCACGCACACACTACAAAATCGGGTATTATTTTTGTAACAGTTTTCTACTGTTTTTTATTCCCCATATACAACGGTGTTAGTTTGCAACAATGAGCCTATAGACAGTTTCTAGTTCTCAAATAAATAGACTTTGGTGTGCCATCAAAGCGGGATTTAAATTTGACTTCCCTTCCGGAAGTGGCAAGGTGACCATGTGATTAGGTCACCATGTGATAATCAAATACCTTTTTTCAACATATTTTATTACCCAAAGTCAAATACATTATTGTTTTAATATAGCTCTGTGTGTGTGTATATATAGGCTTATTTAAAAAAAAAAAAAAAAAAAAGAACGTTTTTTTTTTTTTCTTTTTTCCTCCCCACCACCAGGGGAGCTGCAGCTCCCTCAGCACCCCACTTCCAGCGCCCCTGCCTAGGCCTACTCAACTCGCTTATAGAGATGTACATTTTCACTATTGTTTTCATTGGATCACATGGGGTTTACTTTGGGCCATCACCTGGCTTTACAAAGAATCAAATGTGCATGCAGAAGTAGGTCTACAATGACAACCGTTCACCTAAATGGTCTGTGTCTCCTGTGTACCATTTTTACAGTCTATGTGTGTACTCCACATTAGACAACTTAGAATACTTATTTAGAATATTATTATAAAACATAGGCCTACATTAATCTCTTCAGCCATATACGTTTTGTCCATTTGAAAATAGCCGATCTACAAGCTCACAATGTGTCGCGATGCAGCGCATTGTGAGCTTGTAGAGTACTTTTACTTTTGGTAGTTTGGTACTTAAAGCTCCACTGTCACGCCCCGAAATTATAATAGTATGATACAGTAGGATACAGTAGGTCACGTGGTCTTTTTTAAAACGGTCTGAAATCTCTGAATCAAATGATCCCATCCCCCGTAGCGCAGCCCCCTCCACTCCCGGGGCGGGGAGGAGGAGTAGAGACAGACCTGAGACAGACAGCCTCAGTCTGGAGAAAATTGCTGCTAAACATAGCGTTTCCGTTTCATCAATATATAGGCTATATCCTTCTTCAAATCACTTACTTACCCCAACACATAGCCCCAACATCGTTCCTTATATTGAAACTATTAACGTTATGGAGAACGCATTCTAGTAACGTGATTGACCAGAGGCTCTCAGCTGTGTGTGTGTGTGTGTGTGTGTGTGTGTGTGTGTGTGTGCGTGCGTGTGTGCGTGTGTGTGTGTGTGTGTGTGTGTGTGTTTGGCATTCTATGTGCTGTGTCAGGCACTTCATAGCCTCGTGAACCAGGCTTTTATTTTGGCGATCGGAAAAAAAATAAAGCGCCTGGTAAGAAACGTCTATTTTTCTGGCCAAAGGAAGTTGGCCCCGCTCTGTATCTGAGCCTCCAATCATGTCTCGGCCAGCTCGGAGCAAACCCGCCCATACCGGATTTGCCAAAATAAAATCCTGTGTTCCCGAGGCGAGGGTCCGTGTAAACAGTTTGTAGATAAACTTTCGCTCACTCTGTAGCATATAGACGTGAAGGATGCACGTTTTGTTTTAACACAGAACGCTGCCAATGTATTTATTGACTCCCAGCCGTGTACTCATGACTTGTTTTTTGCATTGAATCGGTCGCTACCTAATTGGAATGGACGAGAAAATTTACTTTGTTTGTGTTTCACCGGATTGAGGATTCACTAGCATCCAGCAGCTACATCGAAGCTAAAGGATACCATACAACGTATTGGTAAGCAAATCAATGTTATTATCTGTCTGGCAGTGGTGTAAAAAAGGGCCCAAAATGTATCAATACTGCAATGTAGAAATCCTCCGGAAAGTATTGCCATCAAAATCTACTTAAAAGCATCAAAAGTAAGTCCAGAATGTTTGAAAATAGACTACAAGCTCACGATAGTGTTGCATCGCGCCGTGTAAATCCAGACTATGTATAAAGTAGGGCTACAGTGCTCAATGTAATATTTATTAGGCTATAATGTCTGCAAAGTACAGTACTGGAGTAAATGTAGCTACTTTACACCATTGTCCGACCATATCATGCAAACAAGAACTGCTTTAATCACATTCAACCGATCACAAACAGTAAAGCATCATTCCCACATGGGCCACTATAATAACTATATAGGTCCTATCTTTCAACCACTTATGGCAGTTGAATGTGATGATAAACAGTTCTTGTTGGCGTGGTATGGCCGGACATCAATGGTGTAAAGTAAGTACATTTACTCACTGTACTGTAGGTTTTGTAGACATATTTTTATTTCTACTCCATCCCGGATCCAAATATTGTAATTTTATTCCACTATATTATTTGAAAACTTTAGATGCATCCATTAATACATAATATTATAAAACATACATAGAACACGTTAGCCCTATTTTATACCTATAGGCTGTTTGAAAATGGTTGATCTACAGCTCGTTTTATATTAAAAGGGACCATCAGTCAGAGGACATTAATTTGCAACACAATATAGTAGACCTGACACCATGATTCCTGATACTCAATAGCTACACAGAGTAAGCCTTAGAATTAGATGATGTGGTGCTAAGTGGTCTAGGTGTGTGCCTGGCATTCCAGGTACTTTATAGACAATAGATGTTTTGCCCTTGTGTAAATTTAAGGGTATATAGCCAAACAAAGGGTGCCAATTTACATTGATATTTTAATAGCAGTAACAAGAATGCTGTCAGACACAGTTTCCCATTTGTTTTAAGTAAAGGGACTGTTTGAAAACTTTTGCTTATTTCTAATTGTAAAGGGTTCATAATTAGCTCAATCATTGTTGTTGTTTCAGTGTTGTGATGTTTGTTTTTTCTCTTCTCCCACAGGGCCTGTGACAGCCAGGGACAGAAGTTCCTTTTAGGAAGTGCCATGGAGAGCTGTATTCCATCCTGTTTGCATCAATACCAGTGCACTCACAGCATCAGCGTCTTAGGGAGAACATTCATGTAGAAATGAAATGCAGATTTGGTGTTGGACACACTTGCATTCTGGTCAAAATGCAACCTCTGGGTGTACAAATAAAGCCTGTTATGACACTTGCGTGGACATTTATTTGGATATGCACTATATGTAGAATGTTTTACCTAGCTTAATGTATCACCTGTGCTGTGAGTATTACTATAAAGGTTCAATATCAGTCTGCCGCTGGATATTATGACAAATGTAGATTTCAGGTTATTTGTATAATGTATGAGCATATAATAAGGAACTGCTCTTGCAAATATTCCTTGACAGACCTATTTATGTTTTGTTCAAATATAATCCCAACTACATCAAGTAGGGGCTATAGAATTATTATGTTTAATGATTGAGCAAATGCATACATAGACAGCTCTGCTGTTTGGGATTTTCATTTACATTTCTAAAATTAGCCATGGATGCCGTTTGTACAGGCTGGGTAGTAATACAATTTCTGTGGAAGTGCTGGGCCATTACAGAGATGTAAGCCTACTGATTTGATTACTTTTATATTCAAGTCTAACTAACTTTACCTCTGTAAGAAATAAAGTAACAGAATATTATGATTGTTGGGGCCATATGCTACTATTGGATTTCGTGTTTAATATTACATTATTAGTAGTAGGCTATACTACTAGCTGTAAAACAACTAAACCAGTAAGTCATATCCTCACCCTATGAATGCCTGATTTATGCGTTTTGGTGGTGTTTTCATGAAGGCTATTAAAACGTACGGCATATCTTTCCATTGTTTGATTGCTGCTTATTCTGGTAACTCAGATTAAACTGCTCGACAATCACAGACGACAGTTTATTATGCTAACGAGTTCGGTACTTAATGCTTTCTGTCGGTAGCATTAGCATATGGCTGGCTGACACATTAAGGTGAGTTGTATGTTTAGGCCTATTTGAAATCACCATTTTGGCTGCATACATGCATGCACGTTGCACTGGACTTGGACAACAACAACAACAAAAAGATCAATGAAACATGATAATGTAATCGGTGGTGGTGACTTTGGTCAGTCAAATGCACTAGAATCAGACCATTACACAAACAATTCACATTCATTGAAATCCTTGACCCTTTATAATAACATTGCTATTTCTAACATGTAGGCATATAAATGTATGTTTAAGGATTGGATTGTTATTTGAACTGGGTGATTCAAAGTAGATTGGGTTTATTTTGTATTGTAGCGACCCTGCAGGAACGTTCCCACTTCCCGGTAGGGGTTTCCTACGGTCTCGTTTTACACTGAGCACCCACTACTGTGGGCGACGCCTCCTTTTCTTCATTGGCTGTTGATTTGTGAAAAAAATCACAGGGCAACGCCCCTGCAGACCAGGTTTCAATGCGAATCCCTCCAGACTAGGCACTTCATGCATTGCAAGTAGGTCTGTAAAATTTCCTCTCCCCCATCTCAGAGAGAGATGGTGAGGGACCATAAAACTCTTATCAGCATCCTTCATCTGCTAAGGAATGTGTTGCACTGTGAGCCACTTCTCTTTTTCTTTGTGAGTGAAATAACATGCACTTTGAGTCTGTGTGGGTTCTTGGTGGGGGTGTTTCCACGTGGGACAGTCCGGGTGACAACAATGGTTTGACCCGTCCAGGGGAGGTCCCCATTTTATAAAAGGTTTTAAGAAGTCATGTACTGACCAAGCCTAGTCAGATTCTGAAATTATACCAAGCCGTGCCGACCTACCAGGAGGTCCGAACCAAAGCATCTCTGGATAAGCCAATGGTAGCTATGCCTGTAACGTATGTTAGTGTGTATTATCTGTGCTGTAGTGTTATGTACTGTATGAAACTAATGCATCTGTATGTGTATCATTGTGCTTTTTCGTGTTTCAATAATGTTTAGTAATAATACCTGTTGCATTTGGGGTGGTAAAGTTCTATGGGGGCTTTTATTTCCAAATATAGTGTTAGTTAGGTCAATATAACCTTTATCTCGAAGTCTAAGCATTAAAGAGTAAGTCTAGCCATGGTGCAGGCAAAAATACCTCATATAACTAATGTAATAGGCTGAGATTCTGTAGTAAGTGTTTGTGTTTGTTTGTGACCTACCAAATAAAGACTAAAAGGCACACTAGTATCGTTATTGAGACAATTAACATTATATTAAACCAATTGCTGAGTATTAACCTCTTGAACCCCATTGCCCCCGCCGGCGGGGGCAAAAGGTGTTGACCTCTGAACAGCTGTCAATAAATGTCAATAAATCAATAGAGACCAAATAAAAGTACAATTTCATTGTTGATTATTGTTACAGTGGTCCTACAGTATAGTAATCAGCTGCCATTGTACTTTTCATCCATACATTACTCATATTACAGTGTTATTACTACTTATTGTTACTCGTTTTTATCATTTTTCACCCTATACTTTAACATTACTAATATTACAGCACTACTCTCACTAAAACATCTGTAGAGTTTACATAGTTTGGAATATATTCATACAATTTTGCCTATCAATTGATGACACCTTGGTGAACAATTTCTCTATTCAATATTTATGTTTTCAATGAGGTCTTGAGGCTCATTCACTATTCAGAAGGCAAATTTTCCATAGGCGGAGGTCTTTTTCAATCCTCTTTTCCTAGCTAAATAATCACAGCAGGACAATTTGGTAAGAAAAATGTGATGTTTTACACTGCATTTGTGAATTTTCAGGGGTTAGCTGACATTTGGTGGGACAAGATTAGCCACAATCATTGTAGTTTTGTGTCCACAACTGTTCCAATTTGGGCATACATTTTAGGCGGATTTTTCCCCTGGACCCCCCTGGGGCTTACAGACAAACTATTCCAGAGGTGTCCGTCCGACGGGGGGCTTAGCTTGTTCACAAAAGGTGGATTTGGCTAAAAAAACGTACAGTGTGTGTGTGTGTGTGTGTGTGTGTGTGTGTGTGTGCCGCCGTGCTAGGCGAGAGTGAGGACAGAGCTGGCCAGCAGAGATGGGATTTATGGCTATTTGAAGTGAGCTGGATCTCTGAAATTGAGTACTTTTCCCACCACTGTTCATTAGAAAGGAACGGCTCCCTACTGTGAACCGAATCATATCGTTCATTTCAAAGAGCCGTTCAAAAGACTTGATTCGTTCGCGAACGTCACATCTCTACTGGCCAGCCCCACGGAGTTAGAGCGCAGCTGCCCTTCTCAGTGAAAACATTGTATTTTCCATTTCAACCATAAAACATAAACAAGCATATTCACATGAACAATGGGGAAGTAACAACCAGTAACCACCGGAAATATAATTTTTATATCCACAGATTTATATATAAATTTGTGTCTTTAGCTTTAGCTTTAGTGCTAGCCCAGCTAGCCCTGTGGGAGCAGAGAAGTCAGACAACCGCCCTAGTTGAATCCACCCAAAAAACTACTTCGATGACAAAATTGACGAATACAAAAACAAACCACGTGACCTATGTAAGTTACTTAACAATCAATTAGGCTTAAAACGTAAAACCATATGCCACAACATAAACACCAAAACGGCCGCCGCTTTCATTTCTGACAAATGTGAAGTGGCTACCCATCTTAACAAAACCTTTACAACCACAGCCCATTCACTGGTCCAAAGACTGGTCGCCCCATCTGGGCAGTATGGTGTAGACTTTGTTAATAAATACTACAAAAAACTAGTGGTTAGTAAAGATAATTTTAAACTTACCACGGTGACAACTGATGTGTTTAAAAAATGTAGTGCCCTACCTCAACACAACCACTGGCCTTGATAAAATTCCTGATAGATTTCTCAGAGACTCAGCCGCCTCCATTGCTCCAATCATTAGAATCTGAAGGAGTAATATCCAAAAATGTGTCTTATAGTCAGTTTCATTATGTTAAAGTTGTACTATGTAACTTTTTTTATAAAACAAATCTTAAAATTCTCCTAACTATTAAATCACAAAAGTTTTAGAAGATCCGCGCCGTGAATTTCAGCCTGTAAAGCCTTCTCTGTATGTAAACTGAGATCCTTGCCGTGGACCGGATCTCGCGCCAAAATTGCGTCATCACACTACCGGCCAATCACAGCGAGGGTTATACAACTGCCGGCCAATCACAGCGCATCTTGAAGTGGGGTCGCTATGGCAGCCATATTTGTTGTCGCCCGTTTGTACCATCCCTTCTCTAGGTAATTTCGCCTACCAGGCAGGGTGAAGGAGTCCGTATCTCTGGAATTACTGAACGCACAGGAACAAGGGACCCCTTAAAAGATAGATCTCAGCGAGGTGGAGGCAGACGCGGGGGTCTGAAGGTACGAAAAACGTCCGAAAGACGCGGACGCGACCGCGGTTTGCTATAGGGCTAATGACCACTAGTTGGGCATCTTACACAGTATGGCTTTAAGAAATATAGATTTGTCGGAATTTTTTGGAGATTTGTAAAATTATACATTTTTGGAATCTTCAGAGCATGGGGAATCCAACAATCAATGTTCCCATTTGCACAGACACCTGCAAAGCCGCCATTTTGGACGTTGAAAATGGCCGACATAAAATACATAATTTGTGCTATCTTGGCTTCTAGACAACCTCTGAGTCAAGGAATTGAATGAGAATGATGGGTGTAAAATGTTCCGGACCCCGATCCTCTTTCTGGGGGGCTATCTATTTAGGGACCTCCCAGAAAAGTACGCCAGCCAGTTAATGTCCGATTTTCATAATATTAGAGTTGTTTTGTAGGTTTTAAAACATCCAGAGTTCATTTAATACACTTTTAAAGCAGCCAGAATAACCCTTCTGACTTTTGGTTGGGGTCTTTCCTCACCTGGGACCCCCCAGACAGACCCCTGAGCCTATCTCAGTAATCGCTCTGCTTCTGCTCCAGAACAATGTTAAATTGGATCATAATTGAAGCATACAAGTTGTAGCTGGGCTCTGAAAACAAAAAAGGAGTAGTAGCAAATACCAGGGGTCTTCCGGTCTTCCACGGGGGGTCCGGGACCCCTGGGGGGTCCTCAGAGTTACTACAGGGGGCCCGCCAAATCTTGATGGGATTTGAAACTTTGAATGTTTTTATGTATCCTGGGTTGTTTATGTATGATGGTTTATTAGTATTCTCAGTATTATTTATAACATTTTTGTGTTGGACAGTTATGGTTGACAGGTGTTATTGCAGGGATTGCAATAATTAAGGTATTGCAACTTCTTACTTTGGGCGCGCAGACTAATGTGTCCATTTATTACACTGCACTCAAACTGACAACACAACACACACACACACACACACACACACACACACACACACACACACACACACACACACACACACACACACACACACACTTCTTTGTTATCGTCACCCCAAAACCTGCACCCTATCCTCTTAAAGAGCTCGTGGTGAATTATGCCCAAAGACATTCACTACAATGTATGTCCTCCCTAATAGTGTTGACACTTCTAATAAATACTTCAATCAAAATCAATAAACAAAAAAAAAGTCTTTGGAGAAGGGAGGGCAAGACACCTGACTGGAACATACTGTACCCTCCGGGGACTGCCCATAAGTCCTACATCTCATTAGTCCTCATTTGGTTAGGGTTAGGTTTAGGCATAGGTTTACTGAGGTTAGGGTTAGGTTTAGGCCTAGTATTTTCACCAGGTTAACATTAACTCATTTGCTGCCATTTTAACATTGTACTGTTACTATCTATCCATGTTACCCATTTTCAACTGTTTTTATTTTTTTCTGCCGTTTTGTATAATGATTTTTTTTTTATATTTACATTTTTCCTAAATTCTGTTTTTGCATGACAATGTCGTACAGTAATGAAAATGAAAGAGGACAAGCTCTAGTTTCACCCAAAAATAATAATTTTGTATGTACGATGTACCATTCTATAGTTATAGCCATTTCAAAACTCTTGTTTTTTGATTTTCCAAGCTTGAAAATCAAATGAAATGGAGTTATTTAGGTTTTTGTGAAGGGTCTCTTTTCAAGCAGATAAGTCACTTGATATCTATCTTTATGACCTCAGGCCTTATCAGATGAGTGTACTAGTGTAATACGTGTAATTGTGTATAACTGGAATTGTGTAATAGTGCTGTAATAGGTCACCTCTTGCCCTTAGGGCGTCTTACTTCACACAAAGAGAAATACGCTTTTTATATTGGACTGGCCCACGATGGTCTGCAGTAGCCTGACACTTCAGTCCGCACATCACCCCCCCCTGTTGGTGGGTGGTTTGTAGTGTGGACTGAAGCTGCACATATTTTAATCTATTTCAAACGCGCCTGAAGAGCGGGCGCATTGAATGGGCCAATCAGGGTTGTATGCTTGGGGCACGTGAACTCTATGCTCCGGTCCCAGCCCCCTCCAAACAGAGCTCTTGAGCTCACGTGAGACTCGCTCGTGGACTCTGATTGGTGTCCTCTGCCCACGTGAGAGTCTAGTGGACTCTGATTGGTCCGTGAAAACTGTCATGGCGGAGTCAGACTCGACTCGTATTATTAATAAACTATGAAATAGTGCCGTTTCCTCACGTTTTAATACCATTTTGCACGTAAACATGCAGACATATAATAATTATGTTATGAGAAATAACGTATTTTTGCAATGTCACGCCACGTCGCGTGTGTGTGTGTGTATGTGTGTGTGTGTGTGTGTGACGTCAATAGGCTTTAGCCCGCCCACGCCGAAATAGAATCTGCCCTGGTAATCTCAGACTCTCCCGGAGTGAAACGTAGTGAACGTAGTGTGAGATGTCTGGCGCTCGCAGTCAGGCAAGGTCTGCAGTACCTCCTCACGCACGCACGCACGCACGCACGCTCACGCACGCACGCACGCACGCACACACGCACGCACGCACGCACGCACGCACGCACACACGCACACACACACACACACACACACACACACACTGTAGGCTATACACACATGTACATAATAGCAGATCTATATATCTATATATATATCTATATAGATTATATATCTATCTATCAATCAATCAATCAATCAATCAATCAATCAATCAATCAATATCTATCTATCTATCTATCTATCTATCTATCTATCTATCTATCTATCTATCTATCTATCTATCTATCTATCTCTATCTATCTATCTATCTATATAGATATACATTATATATATATATATATATAGCTAAGCAGTATAAGCAGGGGGGATGGTACCCCCTCCAATATATGTTACCCATTTTCAACTGTTTTTATTTTATTGTGACGTACGAAAAACTTGTTGAAGTGTGATCAAGTGAGTGTACAGTTGCCATAGGCGTTTGCTGATCCGGTCTGGTTATATACCCGATACGGAAACGTTTCTTGCATGTATGTGAGTTTGTAAATAACCGGATACAGTAGGCGGGCTTCAGAACGGATCACTGATTAGCCAGGATTTCACCACAGCGTATAGCTACAGGTTTCCCACAGGTGCTGCCCTGGCTGCTACGGAAACCGAAAGTTAGGAGCTATGGTTAGGAGTAAAAGTCTGGCTACGGGAGGCTAGGATGAAAGTAAAAAAATAACCCAGCCAATGAAACGATCGTCGCGCGTTTTCCTCATATTCGTTGGCCTCACTCTTCCTGGGATCAATCGTATGTTTTCGGAGCTTGTCATACAAAGGAGGCGACTTATTACTTGGATTTATGACACTGGGGGATGTATTTTTGCCGACGCGACCCCGCAGTCAGGCGTCCCGTGCCGTGGCTGCTTCGAGACAAGATGCAGGGCGCCTCACTTCACGGAGCTGACGGAGGTTGGCCTGGGAGAGTGGAAAACAAGTCTCCATCTAGTCCATTGACCTCTTTTGCCACCCCCGGGACCCCGAAATCGGTGGATATTCCAACTCTGAGGAAGCCGCGGTACGGTACGTAGATGTGGTGTGTCTGTGGTGGTATTGATTTAAAGCAAAGGTGTCGGTTCTGGGCCCTGGGTACAAGGATTCACTGTGGGCCCCCCATGAATGTTCTTCATATGGGGATTTAAAAAATAGCAGATCTACAAGCTTGCAGCGCGGCACTCGGTGCCGCGCTGTGAGCTTGTAGATCTGCTATTTTTCAATAGCAAAAGTATAAAATATCAAAGGCCCTTCCACCTTGGGCCCTAGTAACTCAGCCCCACGTACTTTTCCCCCCCTTGTGACATCCCTGCTAGTTGTTGCTGTTGTTGTGGCTGTGATGTCGCTCCTATTTTGTTGTGGAGTCTTTGAAATATTTCTGGGGCGTTATGGAGCTGTGAATTGTATTGGCCCATGGCAGTTCAGGGCTTTTCAAGTGAAAATGTCACGGGATTGTGTCTGATTTATTCATAATGGTCTCTAAGTTAGATCGAGCTGCACTGCCAGCCAGGCTGCAGCGGTGCGTGCGAAATGCCACCACCGTTCCTTCACTGTGGATTATGGGGAGAATTATACACTTTTATTGAGATTTATACATTACACTCTTGTTTTCAAACACACTAACTTTGATGTGTGATATTTTGGTTTCCCTATATGACAGAAGGCTCAAACTTTGTCAGGGGCTGGGGAAGAGTGTAATTTAGCATTACATAATTTAAAAGCACATTTACGGGATTTACGGGCATGGCAGGAACGTACAGCGGAAAATTTACGGGTGCTACGGGCATCGCGGCAAATGAGTTAACCAGATTTGGACTAATGGGATGTAGGAACAATGAAATGTCGGACCAATGCCATGGCACCTACCCTCCACTCTCTGAATTCCATCTGTTTTCTTCGATTGATGGAAGCTCAGGGGAATTTGTCAGGTATGACAAAGTAGGCATCATAATACGATACCTTAATACAAAAACTTTATAAATAATACTGAGAATACTAATAAACTATCAAAGTACAATACATAAACCCAGGATACAAAAAAACATTCAAAGTTTCAAATATGTATATATAAAAAAAGATCCCATCAAGATTTGGCGGGCCCCCTGTAGTAACTCTGAGGACCCTCCAGGGGTCCCGGACCCCGTGGAAGACCCCTGGTATTTGCTACTATTCCTTTTTGTTTTCAGAGCCCACCTACAACAACTTTTATGCTTCAATTATGATCGAATTTAACATTGTTCTGGAGCAGGAGCAGAGCGATTACTGAGATAGGCTCAGGGGTCTGTCTGGGGGGTCCCAGGTGAGGAAAGACCCCAACCAAAAGTCAGAATGGTTATTCTGGCTGCTTTAAAAGTATAATAAATGAACCCAGGATGTTTTAAAACCTACAAAACAACTCTAATATTATGAACATCGGACATTAACTGGCTGGCGTACTGTTCTGGGAGATCCCAAATAGATAGCCCCCCAGAAAGAGGATCGGGGTCCGGAACATTTTACACACATCATTCTCATTCAATTCCTTGACCCAGAAAACATAGGATTGGCATGTTTAATTAAGTTTCTAGGTTGTCTAGGAGCCAAGATAGCACAAATTATGTATTTTATGTCGGCCATTTTGAACGTCCAAAATGGCGGCTTTGCAGGTGTCTGTGCAAATGGGAACATTGATTTTTGGATTCCCCATGCTCTGAAGATTCCAAAAATGTATAGTTTTACAAATCTCCAAAGAATTCCGACAAAAATACATAACAAACCTGACTATTACATAAGTCAGCCTCCTGGTGGCGCTATAAAAGGCTCATGTGAAAAATGCAAGGAAAGTGTTTTTCCTTGGCCTCTAGGGAATGTGCTTTCAAAGTTTGAAAATGATCGGTGGAGTAATAGGTAAAACCACAAATCGGCCTGTTATAGCGCCACCATGAGACTGATTTCAAACATCTGAAGTGGCATTTCTTCCTGTGTGCACAATTTCATGATAATTGCATTCTGTGTTTGTGATTTGAGGAATTTTGTTCAAAACGGCCCAATCTTACAAACTTTGGAATCCAATATTAGCCAATCAGGATGGAATATGGAAAATCAGACAGATCCATGTCGATGACATGACTGTAGAGATACTGTCTACCGATATGCGTGATTGTTTTACAAAATCTGTAGGAGTACTGTCAAAAAATTTGTTTGACAAAAAACAGCCTCATGGTGGCACTATAAAAGGCTGAAGTGGAAAAAAAGCAGGGAAAGGGTTTTTCCTTGGCCTCTAGTAGTAGTAGTAGTAGTAGTAGAGTTTATTTGGTCATTTAAAAATAGAATACATAGATTTCATTTTCACATGAATTTTTCATTATTTTTTTAACCAAAAAGGTATAGGCTGAAGCCCATTGGCTTATTTTGCCTAAACTTGTCACGATCACTCAGATAACCGCAGTAAACTCTTAAGGAAAACAAAAGAAACAAGCAAAAACAAAAACAAACAAAAAACAAAGCTCTGAACATTTCTTACAAAAAATAAATAAGTAATAATGTATACTTATGTATATACATATATACACATACATTATATACAACCACAAAACACCATATATGATAATATATTATCATCCATTCTTTAGTGTTATTATATATTTCTGTAATAGAAAAGATAATCATGATAGCTCTCTATACTTTATTATAGTCTTGTATTTAAACATTTTTTTTAACCCGTATATCGTACTGCACATCCTTAGTTCCTTTTCACAGTCCTGCCACAAACTTACCCCTTTGACAGATATACAATATTTTTTAGTATTGGTTCTTGCCCATTTCGTTTCGAACATGCCTTTGTTTCTAAGTTCATATTTGGTTTCTTTGATCTCAAACAGCCCCTGAAGACAAGATGGAAGGAGATTATTGTGAGCTTTGTACAAAATAAGTAAGGTTTGAAGATTGACTATATCCCAGAATTTTAGAGTGTGTAAATCTATAAATAAAGCGTTGGTCGGCTCACAGTACTCTGCTCTCTTAATTATTCTTATGACTCTTTTCTGTAACATAAAAATCGGCTCAACATTGGTTTTGTAATTGTTTCCCCATACCTCCACACAGTATGTCAAATATGGAACTATAAGGGAACAGTACAGTAAGTATAAAGAGTTTTGGTTCAATATTTCTTTTGATCTATATATTATAGCAATAATCTTAGACATTTTCCTTTTAACTAGATTTATGTGAGATTTCCAGCTTAATTTATGATCAATTAGCACTCCAAGAAATTTGTATTCAAATACTCTTTCAATAGGTACACTATTTATCCTCAAAGTGATTTCATTATCTACTTTTAGGTTTCCAAATATTATAAGTTTAGTTTTGTTTAGATTCAAGGATAATTTGTTAATATCAAACCATGCCTTTAGTATATTAAGTTCTCTTTCCATAGTCTTCATGAGCTCCTCCAGATTTTTTCCATGGCAAAATAAATTTGTATCATCTGCGAACAGTACATAATTTAACAGGTTTGACACATTACAGATATCGTTTATGTATAAGATGAAAAGTTTTGGGCCCAAAACAGATCCTTGAGGAACTCCACACTGTACCTTTTGCATATTAGATTTGGCATTGTTAATTTGTACATATTGGTGTCTGTCTTCAAGGTAAGTTTTTAGCCAGGACTGTGCTACCCCTCTAAAACCATAATGTTCCAGTTTCGTCAGTAACTGTTCATGGTGGATCGTGTCAAAGGCCTTCTTAAGATCTATAAACACTCCAACTGTAAACTCCTTGTTATCAATCGCGGTGGCAATCTGTTCCGTTAAGCTCATCACTGCCATTGAGGTGGACCGATTTGCCCTGAAGCCATACTGTTGGTCACATAAGATGTTATGTTTATCAATGAAATGTTCAAGTCGGGACACAAATAGTTTTTCTAATATTTTTGAGAACTGCGGAAGCAGGGAAATGGGTCTATAATTTGTGAATGAGTGTCTATCTCCATTTTTATAAATTGGAATAACTTTTGCTGTTTTCATGCTGTTGGGGAATATACCTGTTTGGAAAGATTGATTACATATGTAAGTCAGTGGTTTCACAATAGAATGTATAATATTTTTTATTAGTGTCATATCGATACCCAACCAGTCAGCAGACTTTTTGTTTTTACATTTTTTCACAATATCAATTATTTATTTTTCCTCAACCTTCCTAAGAAAGATCGAGTGGAGATTATTTTGCATGGTGTCCTCCATTTTTAGAGTTCCAGCCCCATTTTCCTGCACCGCAATTTCATTTGCCAGATTATTGCCCACATTTACAAAATAGTCATTAAATTAATTTGCTATATCTATAGTTTTATTTATAATCATGTTATTTTCTTTAACAAAATAATTTGGTATCTCTGCTCTAGCATCTCCCTTTTTTATTATGCTATTTAATACTTTCCATATACCTTGGGTGTTACTTTTATTTTGTTCCAATAGTTTATGATAGTACTCCTTTTTATTTAATCTCATAATACTTGTTAGTTTATTTTTATATAACTTATATTTACTTTCAGCTTCCTTGGTTCTTAGTTTTAAGAATTTTCTATACA
This sequence comes from Nannobrachium achirus, assembly GCF_963921795.1. Lineage (NCBI taxonomy): Eukaryota > Metazoa > Chordata > Actinopteri > Myctophiformes > Myctophidae > Nannobrachium > Nannobrachium achirus. The sequence continues at coordinate 3,525,545 of NC_137824.1, forward strand.
AAACATTTTTCTTTTTACATGCATTTTCTATTTCTGTTTATTATAAGTCATCATTAACGTGGCCAAAAACAGTTCACAGGCTTGGTTGGGATCACTAGTGGCATATATCTCGTTCCAGCTTTGGGCATTCAGGTCCAACTGAAGAGCAGCAATGGCTTCCGATGTTTTATGTCTAACAAAAGTACAAGTATTGGTTCTTAATTCCTTCTTTGTTATAAGGACATTTTTTAAAACTGCGAATACAGGAAGATGGTCACTCATGTCATGTAGTAGTAGTCCAGCCTCAATATTTACTTCAATTTTATTAGTAAAAATATTATCAATCAATGTGGCACTATCTGGGGTGATTCTACTTGGTTTTGTTATGAGGGGAAATCGATTATTACTGTACATTGTATTAACTCTCCTACTGCCAGATCATTTATTTATTTATTGGGTCTGGCGCCATCAAAAAGCGGCTTACCTTTGCGACGTTATAGTAGATAGACAGACAGACATTTATTTATTTTTTTTTATTTTTTTTGGTTGTGCAATAGTGCACTTTGGTCTGCCAGGCAGCAGAGGGCGGCGTCATGCGAGAATGAATGTGAATTTGCCTGTTATGTGTTGAAGAAGAAGAAGACCAGTCACTGGCCCCAGAGCCTTACAGCCAGAGGAAATCAACAAGGAAGTGAATTGTTCTCCGTTGATCTAACGCATAATGGATTTTTTACACCATCACCGCGGAAAATGTGTTTACAGTAGACGGCCGCGCGACCCCTCATCAGCTTACAGTCATCAGACGAACGAACCGAACGAGCGCCGTATTGGCGGTAAGGTCTTGCGCAATCGGGCGAACGTGAACGTTCAAAGCGTGGGAAGAGTTAATGAAATCGGTTATATTTTTATTCCCATTTGGATTCAAAAGATCCACATTGGTATCACCACATAGGATTTTGACCTTACCATCACTGACTTTATCCCACATCCTAGCTAAATGTTCATTAAAAATGTCCACAGAAGTTCCTGGTATTCTATATACATGTACACAACTAATAATGATATTCGATGTTTTTTCTAGTTTTATCTCAACTGTTACACACTCCAGAATGTTCTCTATAGTTTTAGACATAGATGTTATCTTGCTGCATCTTAGAGCAGTGTCAATAAACAAGGCCACCCCTCCTCGGACTCTTTCTGTAGATTTACTCTTACGATGTGTGGTGAACAACTCATACCCATCTAGTTGCATATCATTTGCTAACTCCTCATCCAGCCAGGTTTCCGATACAGCAATTACATTAAACTTTTTAAATTTATGTAAATAATCCTTTAGGTCTTCTAATTTATTATAAAGACTTCTACTGTTTAAATGTAAAACTGATAGTGCATCATCCATTTTTACATGGTTATTGAAACTATCCACTGTATAGTACTCACAGTTTGTACTTAAATTTCCGTAAAAATGTATTTCAGGGTCAATGTCATTCTCAATATCAGATGTTTTATATTCAGTGTTTAAGTTCTGGTGCACATCATACCCATTATACATTCTCAGCGGGTGCTCTTCATCATCATCATCGTCGTCGCCGTCAGACTCATTTCCTCGCGGAAACAAAAAGTTATCGGTATTCGCCGTCATTTAATTGGTCATTGTTTTGTTGATCGGTCCGATTTATCTGACCACAAACCCCGATAGACGGGACCGCTTGGTTTCTCCACTGCACACTGGCTCGTGTCCAGAAAGAGACCCGCTCTCCCGAGTCCACAACGTGGGTCCAGTACAATGAATTGATTTTGGCCGTAGTGGGGGAATAACAAATAAAAAAATAGAAAAATAAGTCCAAAAAAACGATGGATGGATGAAAAAGGGAAACAAAAAAAGAGAAAAAGAACATTAGTCCAAATAACGATGGATGCATGGATGGATGAAAAAAAGAGAAAGAAAACAGTTCCACAAGTAACACGATCACAAAACTCATCTGTATGGATCCAGGTCTTTGAGATCTCTGATGGTGATGATTTTAGCCTCCTCTGGTGTTGTTCCCTTGAGCTTTATCATCACTTTGCAGTTTCGCGTCCAAGTGCTGTGTATCTTGCCTTCTTTTTTCAGCAGACGTGCCTGCCAGGCAATATCTGCATTCTTTTTGGTGAGGTGCTCGTTTAGATACACCCCGGTTCCTTTCAACTTCTTTCCTTGTTTCAGCAGCTCAACCTTTCGCTTCCGATTCACAAATCGAATTATGATAGCAGGTTTTGTGTTTCTGTTTTTTCTGGGTAGCGTGTGGCAGGCCGCAACATCGTTGCTTTCAATCTTTATATCATTTGTTTCAAGGAAAGTTAAGACTTGTCTTTCCAGCGTCTCTACCTCCTCGGCCGGGGGTTCAGCGTCCCCGTCTCCCCCAGCCGCTACAGAGGCATAAGAACGGTGTTTAGTTTCCAGGCCAGAAATGATCACGTCCTCCATTCTTGTGTACTGCTCCAGTTCTTCAACTCTTCGCTCCAAGCCATCAATCTTTTTATCTTTCTCCGTTATCAGCGTCTTCAGTTCCTTGACCTCGTCCATTAGAGCCATCAGCATTGTTTGCTGTTTAGCAACAGTGCTCACCTCCGTGGACAGATGGTCCAAAGTTTTCTTAAACTCGTCCAGCTCTTTTTTTCCCGTCATTCTTGCTTCTTCGTCCTTGTTTCCTTCTTTGTTACTTCTCAGTTTCCAAACTTTAGTTTCTTTATGTTTAATCATCATTTATGTTCAGAGTGGCATCTGCCCTCTGCCAACACAACACCTGCGGCCGCCATCTTGATTCCACATGAATTGTGTCTAGGGAGTGTTCTTACAAAGTTTGAAACTGATCGGCGGAGTTACAGGTAAAACCACAAATCACCCTGTTATAGCGCCACCATGAGGCTGATTTCAAAGATTTGAAGTGGCATTTCTTCCTCAACCTAGTGGGAACGTGTGTGCCCGATTTCATGATAATTGCACTGCGTTTGGGATTTGAGGCATTTTGTTCAAAACGGCTCAATCCTACAAACTTTGGAAGCCAATCTTAGCCAATCAGGATGGAATATGCAAAATCGGACAGATCCGTGTCGATCACATGACTGTCGAGATACTGCCTACCGATTTGTAGGATTTTTGGACAAAATCTGTAAGAGTAGTGTACAGAAATGTGTTTTGCAAACATCGGCCTCATGGTGACGCTAGAACAGGCCCATTTGGAAAATGTGGGTCAGAGGTTCTGAATTGGCATCCAGGGAGTGTGTGTGCTCATTTTGGCAGTCACCGGGCCAACGACGACTGAGATTAGGTGGTAACAAACTGCGAGGATGCACGCACACACACACGGACACACACACGCACGGACGGACAAAGGGGAAAACATACTCTCCCCCATGCCTTCGGCTGGTGGAGACAAAAATGTCTACGAACAGATTGCAAGATATCTTGATGAGAAAAATCTGATTTATGAGTTCCAATCTGGATTCAGAAAATCCCATTCCACTGACGCATGCCTTCTCTATTTGACTGACCAAATCAAACGCAAAGTGGATTTGTGAAAATATAGCGGCATGGTCATGATGGCAGAAAGAGCAAATACACTTCCTGGCACCGACACCTGCCGCAACGCTGCCACGGCAGGCACAGAACAGGACCAGGTAGGATCGGTGGCCGCCGCACAGACCAGCAGCTCCGGCAGGTAGGACCGGCGGCCGCCGCACAGACCAGCAGGTAGGACTGGCAGCCGCCTCTAGGACCGCACATGGTTGCTACAATGGTTGTTGGGGTTAGGTTTAGGCATAGTTTTACTGAGGTTAAGGTTAGGGTTAAGGTATAGTTTTACTGAGGTTAGGGTTAGGGTTAAGGTTTGGGTTAGGTAATGGTCCGGCACCTGCCGTGGCAACGTAGCGGCAGCCGCCGGGAATTGTATTCGCTGTCCCTCCATGATGGACCTCCAAAAGGCATTTTACACTGTAAATCACTCTATTCTGATTGAGAAACTAAAAGCTATCGGTCTTGACAGCGCAACTGTGAGTTGGATGCAATCTTACCTGGTGTGGAGGGAACAGGTGGTGGAGGTGAACGGTACCCTAATCCATCCTCTTTGGATCAAATCATAACCTCAAAAAGGTTGATAACTTCACAATCAAAGTGGGTGACAAGGTCATAATACTTAGGATGTATCCTTGAAGCTAATCTTTCCAGCGAAAAGATGACTTCAAAGGTAATAAATAAAATCAACCAACAAACTCGTTTCCTACAGAGGATCGCCCCGATGGTCAATTTCAACACAATGAAGACCATAGCTGGTGCAATGGGGCTCTTAAGTCTGACATCATTTTGTAGGTGGAGGTGAACTTTTGGTGCCAAAAGGCACCAGCGCCCGTAAATCTTTTTACTATAAGCTATTTTTTCTTCTCTTTCTTGTTGACACGAAATTGTAGAATTATATTGTTATTTTTGTCTCGGATCTGTTGAAATAGCGAAGGACACAGCACTGCCATATTGACAACAAATCTGCTTGGGGGTCTGACTACAAAATGATGTCACGGCTTAAGAGCCCCATAATTCAGCCCCTCTTTGACTACGGAGTCCACGCATGGTATTGGGACGCCCCACAAGCCCTGAAAACTAAGCTCCAAACAACCCAAAACAAACTAATTAGGGTCCTGCTTAACCTTCCCTATCAGACTCACCTCACCGCTACTCACCAGTTAAGAATGGGGTGGCTCAGAGAAGATGACAGAGTACAGCAACTTGCACTGGGTCTGGAGTACAAGATACACTACACCACTAAGATACCCATGTACCTGGCAAAATACTTCAAAAACGTTAAGGACGTCCACAATTACAACACCAGAGGCAGCGCCACAGATCACGTTCAACCCAGAGTCAAGTCAGTCAAAGGGTCAAACTCGTTCTTCTGCTATACCACCAAAATGTGAAATGCCCTAAGGCCTTAAAGGAGTGTGGATCCCTAGCATCCTTTAAAATTGCCCAGAGAAAAGCCACTTACAGGCGGCAGCCGTTCGTAACTGGTAAAAACAAACCTAGCCCAGCCTTACCCTCTCCTGACCCATCTTTGTATTTACCTACTGTATATATTAGTGATGCGCGGGCCGACCCGTTGCCCGTGGCGCCCGGGTTATCACCACTCTCATGTGCAAAACATAAATAAGAATAATCACCTGTTCTTATTTAGCTTTTATTCTTAATAAGAGTAGGCCCATAAGAATAAGAATAGCCTACAACGTTTTTAATACGAGCATGAGCGAGCGAGTTTTAAAATGTGCCAGAGAGGCTTGGAGCGCTCCTTGGTGTGAGGACCGTCCCAATTCCGCTCCTGCTGGGGCCACGAACCACATTCGCCAACATTTTCGCCTTGCGCTGTTGCGCACATATAGGCCAGTCAAGCTAAAAAAGGGCCTGACCCAAAAGAAATTGCAATAGTAATGGTTCAAGGTTTTTTTTTATGATCCTAAGGGTCATCCTAAAAACATATTAAAAGTTGTGAATTATATATTTAGTGGATCAAGGTAAATTCAGGGGGTTCAAGTTTGGGTCCATTCACTTACTATACAGGAAAAAAAGACCCCCCAAAAATCTTCTTCAAGTAGCATGTGAGGGGTCTAAATAGGGGTTTTTCATGATTCTGAATCCATTGCAAGCATTTGTTTTGCACAAAAAACATTCCTCAGGCTAAAAACTGACACAACAAAACTATGGTTTAGTGAGTCATCACTTTTCTGGGGTCAGCTCCGTTTTGTTGTGTCCGTTTTTAACCCGACAAATGTTTTTTGTGCAAAACAAATACTTGCAATGGATTCAGGATCATGAAAGACCCCTAGATAGATCCCTCACATTTTTTTTTTACAAAATCTGTAGGAGTACTGTCAAAAAATTTGTTTGACAAAAAACAGCCTCATGGTGGCGCTATAAAAGGCTGAAGTGGAAAAAAAGCAGGGAAAGGGTTTTTCCTTGGCCTCTAGGGAGTGTGCTTACAAAGTTTGAAACTGATCGGCGGAGTTACAGGTAAAACCACAAATCACCCTGTTATAGCGCCACCATGAGGCTGATTTCAAAGATTTGAAGTGGCATTTCTTCCTCAACCTAGTGGGAACGTGTGTGCCCGATTTCATGATAATTGCACTGCGTTTGGGATTTGAGGCATTTTGTTCAAAACGGCTCAATCCTACAAACTTTGGAAGCCAATCTTAGCCAATCAGGATGGAATATGCAAAATCGGACAGATCCGTGTCGATCACATGACTGTCGAGATACTGCCTACCGATTTGTAGGATTTTTAAAAAAAATCTGTAAGAGTAGTGTACAGAAATGTGTTTTGCAAACATCGGCCTCATGGTGACGCTAGAACAGGCCCATTTGAAAAATGTCAGAGGTTCTGAATTGGCATCCAGGGAGTGTGTGTGCTCGTTTTGGCAGTCACCGGGCCAACGACGACTGAGATTAGGTGGTAACAAACTGCGAGGATGCACGCACACACACACGGACACACACACACGCACGGACGGACAAAGGGGAAAACATACTCTCCCCCATGCCTTCGGCTGGTGGAGACAAAAATGTCTACGAACAGATTGCAAGATATCTTGATGAGAAAAATCTGATTTATGAGTTCCAATCTGGATTCAGAAAATCCCATTCCACTGACGCATGCCTTCTCTATTTGACTGACCAAATCAAACGCAAAGTGGATTTGTGAAAATATAGCGGCATGGTCATGATGGCAGAAAGAGCAAATACACTTCCTGGCACCGACACCTGCCGCAACGCTGCCACGGCAGGCACAGAACAGGACCAGGTAGGATCGGTGGCCGCCGCACAGACCAGCAGCTCCGGCAGGTAGGACCGGCGGCCGCCGCACAGACCAGCAGGTAGGACTGGCAGCCGCCTCTAGGACCGCACATGGTTGCTACAATGGTTGTTGGGGTTAGGTTTAGGCATAGTTTTACTGAGGTTAAGGTTAGGGTTAAGGTATAGTTTTACTGAGGTTAGGGTTAGGGTTAAGGTTTGGGTTAGGTAATGGTCCGGCACCTGCCGTGGCAACGTAGCGGCAGCCGCCGGGAATTGTATTCGCTGTCCCTCCATGATGGACCTCCAAAAGGCATTTTACACTGTAAATCACTCTATTCTGATTGAGAAACTAAAAGCTATCGGTCTTGACAGCGCAACTGTGAGTTGGATGCAATCTTACCTGGTGTGGAGGGAACAGGTGGTGGAGGTGAACGGTACCCTAATCCATCCTCTTTGGATCAAATCATAACCTCAAAAAGGTTGATAACTTCACAATCAAAGTGGGTGACAAGGTCATAATACTTAGGATGTATCCTTGAAGCTAATCTTTCCAGCGAAAAGATGACTTCAAAGGTAATAAATAAAATCAACCAACAAACTCGTTTCCTACAGAGGATCGCCCCGATGGTCAATTTCAACACAATGAAGACCATAGCTGGTGCAATGGGGCTCTTAAGTCTGACATCATTTTGTAGGTGGAGGTGAACTTTTGGTGCCAAAAGGCACCAGCGCCCGTAAATCTTTTTACTATAAGCTATTTTTTCTTCTCTTTCTTGTTGACACGAAATTGTAGAATTATATTGTTATTTTTGTCTCGGATCTGTTGAAATAGCGAAGGACACAGCACTGCCATATTGACAACAAATCTGCTTGGGGGTCTGACTACAAAATGATGTCACGGCTTAAGAGCCCCATAATTCAGCCCCTCTTTGACTACGGAGTCCACGCATGGTATTGGGACGCCCCACAAGCCCTGAAAACTAAGCTCCAAACAACCCAAAACAAACTAATTAGGGTCCTGCTTAACCTTCCCTATCAGACTCACCTCACCGCTACTCACCAGTTAAGAATGGGGTGGCTCAGAGAAGATGACAGAGTACAGCAACTTGCACTGGGTCTGGAGTACAAGATACACTACACCACTAAGATACCCATGTACCTGGCAAAATACTTCAAAAACGTTAAGGACGTCCACAATTACAACACCAGAGGCAGCGCCACAGATCACGTTCAACCCAGAGTCAAGTCAGTCAAAGGGTCAAACTCGTTCTTCTGCTATACCACCAAAATGTGAAATGCCCTAAGGCCTTAAAGGAGTGTGGATCCCTAGCATCCTTTAAAATTGCCCAGAGAAAAGCCACTTACAGGCGGCAGCCGTTCGTAACTGGTAAAAACAAACCTAGCCCAGCCTTACCCTCTCCTGACCCATCTTTGTATTTACCTACTGTATATATTAGTGATGCGCGGGCCGACCCGTTGCCCGTGGCGCCCGGGTTATCACCACTCTCATGTGCAAAACATAAATAAGAATAATCACCTGTTCTTATTTAGCTTTTATTCTTAATAAGAGTAGGCCCATAAGAATAAGAATAGCCTACAACGTTTTTAATACGAGCATGAGCGAGCGAGTTTTAAAATGTGCCAGAGAGGCTTGGAGCGCTCCTTGGTGTGAGGACCGTCCCAATTCCGCTCCTGCTGGGGCCACGAACCACATTCGCCAACATTTTCGCCTTGCGCTGTTGCGCACATATAGGCCAGTCAAGCTAAAAAAGGGCCTGACCCAAAAGAAATTGCAATAGTAATGGTTCAAGGTTTTTTTTTATGATCCTAAGGGTCATCCTAAAAACATATTAAAAGTTGTGAATTATATATTTAGTGGATCAAGGTAAATTCAGGGGGTTCAAGTTTGGGTCCATTCACTTACTATACAGGAAAAAAAGACCCCCCAAAAATCTTCTTCAAGTAGCATGTGAGGGGTCTAAATAGGGGTTTTTCATGATTCTGAATCCATTGCAAGCATTTGTTTTGCACAAAAAACATTCCTCAGGCTAAAAACTGACACAACAAAACTATGGTTTAGTGAGTCATCACTTTTCTGGGGTCAGCTCCGTTTTGTTGTGTCCGTTTTTAACCCGACAAATGTTTTTTGTGCAAAACAAATACTTGCAATGGATTCAGGATCATGAAAGACCCCTAGATAGATCCCTCACATTTTTTTTTTACAAAATCTGTAGGAGTACTGTCAAAAAATTTGTTTGACAAAAAACAGCCTCATGGTGGCGCTATAAAAGGCTGAAGTGGAAAAAAAGCAGGGAAAGGGTTTTTCCTTGGCCTCTAGGGAGTGTGCTTACAAAGTTTGAAACTGATCGGCGGAGTTACAGGTAAAACCACAAATCACCCTGTTATAGCGCCACCATGAGGCTGATTTCAAAGATTTGAAGTGGCATTTCTTCCTCAACCTAGTGGGAACGTGTGTGCCCGATTTCATGATAATTGCACTGCGTTTGGGATTTGAGGCATTTTGTTCAAAACGGCTCAATCCTACAAACTTTGGAAGCCAATCTTAGCCAATCAGGATGGAATATGCAAAATCGGACAGATCCGTGTCGATCACATGACTGTCGAGATACTGCCTACCGATTTGTAGGATTTTTAAAAAAAATCTGTAAGAGTAGTGTACAGAAATGTGTTTTGCAAACATCGGCCTCATGGTGACGCTAGAACAGGCCCATTTGAAAAATGTCAGAGGTTCTGAATTGGCATCCAGGGAGTGTGTGTGCTCGTTTTGGCAGTCACCGGGCCAACGACGACTGAGATTAGGTGGTAACAAACTGCGAGGATGCACGCACACACACACGGACACACACACACGCACGGACGGACAAAGGGGAAAACATACTCTCCCCCATGCCTTCGGCTGGTGGAGACAAAAATGTCTACGAACAGATTGCAAGATATCTTGATGAGAAAAATCTGATTTATGAGTTCCAATCTGGATTCAGAAAATCCCATTCCACTGACGCATGCCTTCTCTATTTGACTGACCAAATCAAACGCAAAGTGGATTTGTGAAAATATAGCGGCATGGTCATGATGGCAGAAAGAGCAAATACACTTCCTGGCACCGACACCTGCCGCAACGCTGCCACGGCAGGCACAGAACAGGACCAGGTAGGATCGGTGGCCGCCGCACAGACCAGCAGCTCCGGCAGGTAGGACCGGCGGCCGCCGCACAGACCAGCAGGTAGGACTGGCAGCCGCCTCTAGGACCGCACATGGTTGCTACAATGGTTGTTGGGGTTAGGTTTAGGCATAGTTTTACTGAGGTTAAGGTTAGGGTTAAGGTATAGTTTTACTGAGGTTAGGGTTAGGGTTAAGGTTTGGGTTAGGTAATGGTCCGGCACCTGCCGTGGCAACGTAGCGGCAGCCGCCGGGAATTGTATTCGCTGTCCCTCCATGATGGACCTCCAAAAGGCATTTTACACTGTAAATCACTCTATTCTGATTGAGAAACTAAAAGCTATCGGTCTTGACAGCGCAACTGTGAGTTGGATGCAATCTTACCTGGTGTGGAGGGAACAGGTGGTGGAGGTGAACGGTACCCTAATCCATCCTCTTTGGATCAAATCATAACCTCAAAAAGGTTGATAACTTCACAATCAAAGTGGGTGACAAGGTCATAATACTTAGGATGTATCCTTGAAGCTAATCTTTCCAGCGAAAAGATGACTTCAAAGGTAATAAATAAAATCAACCAACAAACTCGTTTCCTACAGAGGATCGCCCCGATGGTCAATTTCAACACAATGAAGACCATAGCTGGTGCAATGGGGCTCTTAAGTCTGACATCATTTTGTAGGTGGAGGTGAACTTTTGGTGCCAAAAGGCACCAGCGCCCGTAAATCTTTTTACTATAAGCTATTTTTTCTTCTCTTTCTTGTTGACACGAAATTGTAGAATTATATTGTTATTTTTGTCTCGGATCTGTTGAAATAGCGAAGGACACAGCACTGCCATATTGACAACAAATCTGCTTGGGGGTCTGACTACAAAATGATGTCACGGCTTAAGAGCCCCATAATTCAGCCCCTCTTTGACTACGGAGTCCACGCATGGTATTGGGACGCCCCACAAGCCCTGAAAACTAAGCTCCAAACAACCCAAAACAAACTAATTAGGGTCCTGCTTAACCTTCCCTATCAGACTCACCTCACCGCTACTCACCAGTTAAGAATGGGGTGGCTCAGAGAAGATGACAGAGTACAGCAACTTGCACTGGGTCTGGAGTACAAGATACACTACACCACTAAGATACCCATGTACCTGGCAAAATACTTCAAAAACGTTAAGGACGTCCACAATTACAACACCAGAGGCAGCGCCACAGATCACGTTCAACCCAGAGTCAAGTCAGTCAAAGGGTCAAACTCGTTCTTCTGCTATACCACCAAAATGTGAAATGCCCTAAGGCCTTAAAGGAGTGTGGATCCCTAGCATCCTTTAAAATTGCCCAGAGAAAAGCCACTTACAGGCGGCAGCCGTTCGTAACTGGTAAAAACAAACCTAGCCCAGCCTTACCCTCTCCTGACCCATCTTTGTATTTACCTACTGTATATATTAGTGATGCGCGGGCCGACCCGTTGCCCGTGGCGCCCGGGTTATCACCACTCTCATGTGCAAAACATAAATAAGAATAATCACCTGTTCTTATTTAGCTTTTATTCTTAATAAGAGTAGGCCCATAAGAATAAGAATAGCCTACAACGTTTTTAATACGAGCATGAGCGAGCGAGTTTTAAAATGTGCCAGAGAGGCTTGGAGCGCTCCTTGGTGTGAGGACCGTCCCAATTCCGCTCCTGCTGGGGCCACGAACCACATTCGCCAACATTTTCGCCTTGCGCTGTTGCGCACATATAGGCCAGTCAAGCTAAAAAAGGGCCTGACCCAAAAGAAATTGCAATAGTAATGGTTCAAGGTTTTTTTTTATGATCCTAAGGGTCATCCTAAAAACATATTAAAAGTTGTGAATTATATATTTAGTGGATCAAGGTAAATTCAGGGGGTTCAAGTTTGGGTCCATTCACTTACTATACAGGAAAAAAAGACCCCCCAAAAATCTTCTTCAAGTAGCATGTGAGGGGTCTAAATAGGGGTTTTTCATGATTCTGAATCCATTGCAAGCATTTGTTTTGCACAAAAAACATTCCTCAGGCTAAAAACTGACACAACAAAACTATGGTTTAGTGAGTCATCACTTTTCTGGGGTCAGCTCCGTTTTGTTGTGTCCGTTTTTAACCCGACAAATGTTTTTTGTGCAAAACAAATACTTGCAATGGATTCAGGATCATGAAAGACCCCTAGATAGATCCCTCACATTTTTTTTTTACAAAATCTGTAGGAGTACTGTCAAAAAATTTGTTTGACAAAAAACAGCCTCATGGTGGCGCTATAAAAGGCTGAAGTGGAAAAAAAGCAGGGAAAGGGTTTTTCCTTGGCCTCTAGGGAGTGTGCTTACAAAGTTTGAAACTGATCGGCGGAGTTACAGGTAAAACCACAAATCACCCTGTTATAGCGCCACCATGAGGCTGATTTCAAAGATTTGAAGTGGCATTTCGTCCTCAACCTAGTGGGAACGTGTGTGCCCGATTTCATGATAATTGCACTGCGTTTGGGATTTGAGGCATTTTGTTCAAAACGGCTCAATCCTACAAACTTTGGAAGCCAATCTTAGCCAATCAGGATGGAATATGCAAAATCGGACAGATCCGTGTCGATCACATGACTGTCGAGATACTGCCTACCGATTTGTAGGATTTTTTAAAAAAATCTGTAAGAGTAGTGTACAGAAATGTGTTTTGCAAACATCGGCCTCATGGTGACGCTAGAACAGGCCCATTTGAAAAATGTCAGAGGTTCTGAATTGGCATCCAGGGAGTGTGTGTGCTCGTTTTGGCAGTCACCGGGCCAACGACGACTGAGATTAGGTGGTAACAAACTGCGAGGATGCACGCACACACACACGGACACACACACGCACGGACGGACAAAGGGGAAAACATACTCTCCCCCATGCCTTCGGCTGGTGGAGACAAAAATGTCTACGAACAGATTGCAAGATATCTTGATGAGAAAAATCTGATTTATGAGTTCCAATCTGGATTCAGAAAATCCCATTCCACTGACGCATGCCTTCTCTATTTGACTGACCAAATCAAACGCAAAGTGGATTTGTGAAAATATAGCGGCATGGTCATGATGGCAGAAAGAGCAAATACACTTCCTGGCACCGACACCTGCCGCAACGCTGCCACGGCAGGCACAGAACAGGACCAGGTAGGATCGGTGGCCGCCGCACAGACCAGCAGCTCCGGCAGGTAGGACCGGCGGCCGCCGCACAGACCAGCAGGTAGGACTGGCAGCCGCCTCTAGGACCGCACATGGTTGCTACAATGGTTGTTGGGGTTAGGTTTAGGCATAGTTTTACTGAGGTTAAGGTTAGGGTTAAGGTATAGTTTTACTGAGGTTAGGGTTAGGGTTAAGGTTTGGGTTAGGTAATGGTCCGGCACCTGCCGTGGCAACGTAGCGGCAGCCGCCGGGAATTGTATTCGCTGTCCCTCCATGATGGACCTCCAAAAGGCATTTTACACTGTAAATCACTCTATTCTGATTGAGAAACTAAAAGCTATCGGTCTTGACAGCGCAACTGTGAGTTGGATGCAATCTTACCTGGTGTGGAGGGAACAGGTGGTGGAGGTGAACGGTACCCTAATCCATCCTCTTTGGATCAAATCATAACCTCAAAAAGGTTGATAACTTCACAATCAAAGTGGGTGACAAGGTCATAATACTTAGGATGTATCCTTGAAGCTAATCTTTCCAGCGAAAAGATGACTTCAAAGGTAATAAATAAAATCAACCAACAAACTCGTTTCCTACAGAGGATCGCCCCGATGGTCAATTTCAACACAATGAAGACCATAGCTGGTGCAATGGGGCTCTTAAGTCTGACATCATTTTGTAGGTGGAGGTGAACTTTTGGTGCCAAAAGGCACCAGCGCCCGTAAATCTTTTTACTATAAGCTATTTTTTCTTCTCTTTCTTGTTGACACGAAATTGTAGAATTATATTGTTATTTTTGTCTCGGATCTGTTGAAATAGCGAAGGACACAGCACTGCCATATTGACAACAAATCTGCTTGGGGGTCTGACTACAAAATGATGTCACGGCTTAAGAGCCCCATAATTCAGCCCCTCTTTGACTACGGAGTCCACGCATGGTATTGGGACGCCCCACAAGCCCTGAAAACTAAGCTCCAAACAACCCAAAACAAACTAATTAGGGTCCTGCTTAACCTTCCCTATCAGACTCACCTCACCGCTACTCACCAGTTAAGAATGGGGTGGCTCAGAGAAGATGACAGAGTACAGCAACTTGCACTGGGTCTGGAGTACAAGATACACTACACCACTAAGATACCCATGTACCTGGCAAAATACTTCAAAAACGTTAAGGACGTCCACAATTACAACACCAGAGGCAGCGCCACAGATCACGTTCAACCCAGAGTCAAGTCAGTCAAAGGGTCAAACTCGTTCTTCTGCTATACCACCAAAATGTGAAATGCCCTAAGGCCTTAAAGGAGTGTGGATCCCTAGCATCCTTTAAAATTGCCCAGAGAAAAGCCACTTACAGGCGGCAGCCGTTCGTAACTGGTAAAAACAAACCTAGCCCAGCCTTACCCTCTCCTGACCCATCTTTGTATTTACCTACTGTATATATTAGTGATGCGCGGGCCGACCCGTTGCCCGTGGCGCCCGGGTTATCACCACTCTCATGTGCAAAACATAAATAAGAATAATCACCTGTTCTTATTTAGCTTTTATTCTTAATAAGAGTAGGCCCATAAGAATAAGAATAGCCTACAACGTTTTTAATACGAGCATGAGCGAGCGAGTTTTAAAATGTGCCAGAGAGGCTTGGAGCGCTCCTTGGTGTGAGGACCGTCCCAATTCCGCTCCTGCTGGGGCCACGAACCACATTCGCCAACATTTTCGCCTTGCGCTGTTGCGCACATATAGGCCAGTCAAGCTAAAAAAGGGCCTGACCCAAAAGAAATTGCAATAGTAATGGTTCAAGGTTTTTTTTTATGATCCTAAGGGTCATCCTAAAAACATATTAAAAGTTGTGAATTATATATTTAGTGGATCAAGGTAAATTCAGGGGGTTCAAGTTTGGGTCCATTCACTTACTATACAGGAAAAAAAGACCCCCCAAAAATCTTCTTCAAGTAGCATGTGAGGGGTCTAAATAGGGGTTTTTCATGATTCTGAATCCATTGCAAGCATTTGTTTTGCACAAAAAACATTCCTCAGGCTAAAAACTGACACAACAAAACTATGGTTTAGTGAGTCATCACTTTTCTGGGGTCAGCTCCGTTTTGTTGTGTCCGTTTTTAACCCGACAAATGTTTTTTGTGCAAAACAAATACTTGCAATGGATTCAGGATCATGAAAGACCCCTAGATAGATCCCTCACATTTTTTTTTTACAAAATCTGTAGGAGTACTGTCAAAAAATTTGTTTGACAAAAAACAGCCTCATGGTGGCGCTATAAAAGGCTGAAGTGGAAAAAAAGCAGGGAAAGGGTTTTTCCTTGGCCTCTAGGGAGTGTGCTTACAAAGTTTGAAACTGATCGGCGGAGTTACAGGTAAAACCACAAATCACCCTGTTATAGCGCCACCATGAGGCTGATTTCAAAGATTTGAAGTGGCATTTCTTCCTCAACCTAGTGGGAACGTGTGTGCCCGATTTCATGATAATTGCACTGCGTTTGGGATTTGAGGCATTTTGTTCAAAACGGCTCAATCCTACAAACTTTGGAAGCCAATCTTAGCCAATCAGGATGGAATATGCAAAATCGGACAGATCCGTGTCGATCACATGACTGTCGAGATACTGCCTACCGATTTGTAGGATTTTTTAAAAAAATCTGTAAGAGTAGTGTACAGAAATGTGTTTTGCAAACATCGGCCTCATGGTGACGCTAGAACAGGCCCATTTGAAAAATGTCAGAGGTTCTGAATTGGCATCCAGGGAGTGTGTGTGCTCGTTTTGGCAGTCACCGGGCCAACGACGACTGAGATTAGGTGGTAACAAACTGCGAGGATGCACGCACACACACACGGACACACACACGCACGGACGGACAAAGGGGAAAACATACTCTCCCCCATGCCTTCGGCTGGTGGAGACAAAAATGTCTACGAACAGATTGCAAGATATCTTGATGAGAAAAATCTGATTTATGAGTTCCAATCTGGATTCAGAAAATCCCATTCCACTGACGCATGCCTTCTCTATTTGACTGACCAAATCAAACGCAAAGTGGATTTGTGAAAATATAGCGGCATGGTCATGATGGCAGAAAGAGCAAATACACTTCCTGGCACCGACACCTGCCGCAACGCTGCCACGGCAGGCACAGAACAGGACCAGGTAGGATCGGTGGCCGCCGCACAGACCAGCAGCTCCGGCAGGTAGGACCGGCGACCGCCGCACAGACCAGCAGGTAGGACTGGCAGCCGCCTCTAGGACCGCACATGGTTGCTACAATGGTTGTTGGGGTTAGGTTTAGGCATAGTTTTACTGAGGTTAAGGTTAGGGTTACGGTATAGTTTTACTGAGGTTAGGGTTAGGGTTAAGGTTTGGGTTAGGTAATGGTCCGGCACCTGCCGTGGCAACGTAGCGGCAGCCGCCGGGAATTGTATTCGCTGTCCCTCCATGATGGACCTCCAAAAGGCATTTTACACTGTAAATCACTCTATTCTGATTGAGAAACTAAAAGCTATCGGTCTTGACAGCGCAACTGTGAGAAACTCCCGGCAGAGGGAGAAGGTGCCGTCATAGGAAGCCAGGGCAGTAAGGTGGGGTTCCCGGCTGGGAGACGTACTCTGCACGGGAGCGAGACTTGGAGGAGTGTAGCCACTTGTTCAGAGTTCCTCGACCAAGGACGTGATGGTTAACCTGTGTTTGTTGTTGAGTGGCCTGGGACTGCTGGAAAGTAGAAACCTCCTGGAGCTCCCGCTGTAGGCTTAAAACGGCAGAGGATGCCTCCGACAGCAGGCGGGAGTGTTGTTCAAAAACTTGTCCTTGGGCCTGAAGTGGGGTGAGAGATGGGTGCTTTTCTTCCATGCTGGCTGGGTCCAGGTGGCCAGATCTTACTGTTACGACTGATGTGAGTTTGACCCAAATGCACAGCAAAGGAGGAAGCAGTTGAAGATTAAAGGCCCACCCGGGCATATTTATTAACACTGGAACACAGAGTTAATTCACAAGTTAATTCACGAGGGGGGCAAAAAGGGGAAGCAGCTCTGCAGCTGCTCCAACTCGGCACGGAACCCGGGAAACTGAGGAGGAGAGAAAAAGGCAGAGTCAATAATAATCCACAAAGAATAGCAGTGCACAGCTAAGATGCAAACTGGCTATCTCTACTAAACTGGGAAAGCTAACAATGGCTGTCTACTTTCCCAACCATAGACTGGTGAAGATCTGGCACCGAGCTGCAAACAGGCGAGGCTTTTGTAGCCTCTGGAGGTGATTGCAGATGGTGACCAGGTGAGGAGATTGGCAACGAGCCAATGGAGAGATGGATGCACTCTTACTTGGTGGGGAGGGAACAGATGGTGGAAGTCAACGGAACCCTGTCCCCCCCCCCTCCCAGTAAACTGTGGAGTACCTCAAGGGAGTATACTAGGACCACTGTTGTTCTTAATATACGTAAACGACATGTCATCTGCTTGTGACTGCAATCTGTTTCTGTTCGCGGATGACTCGGCTCTCCTAGTCTCCGGCAGAGACTTATTGCAGGTTGAAAAGGCCCTTAACTGTGAACTTAACAAGATCTGCACCTGGCTCAATGACAACAGACTCTCAATTCACCTAGGCAAAACTGAATGTATCCTCTTTGGATCTAGTCAGAAACTTAGCCTAGTTGAGAACTTCACAATTAAAGTAGGTGACACTGTGATAGAAAGAAAAAACTACATCTGCTACCTGGTTGCATCCTGGAGGCTAACCTATCCAGTGAAAAAATTACCACCAAGGTAATCAATAAAGTCAACCAACGAATTCGCTTCTTGCAAAGGGTTGCCCCGCTGATCAATACTAAATCCCGAAAGACACTAGGAGGAGCTCTTATTGGGCCCCTCGTTGATTACGGAGTCCTTGTCTGGTATCGCGACGCCCCAGCCGCCTTAAAGTTAAAGCTTCAAACAGCCCAAAACAAACTAATTAGGGTTGTGCTTGGTCTCCCTCCTCTGACCCACCTTACCGATCATCACCACGAAAGCGTGGGATGGCTCAAAGTAGCTGACAGAGTACAGCATCTTGCAATGGGCCTGGTGTACAAGATACACTACACCTCCAAGATTCCCATGTACCTGACAAACTACTTCTTAAAGGTCAAGGATGTTCACGACCACAACACCAGAGGCAGCTCCACTAATCATCACCAACGTAGATTTAACACTAAACAAGGCTCTAACTCGTTCTCCTGCTACACCATCAACATGTGGAACGCCCTTCCTCAAGCCCTAAAGGAGAGCAAATCCCTAGCCTCCTTCAAAATTGGTATGAAAAGTCACCTTCAGACAGCTGCTACCCGTGACTTGTAAATAGACTAAGCCCCCATGCCCCCCCCCCTTTTTATTATTCTTTTTCTGCCTTTGTATTTGATGTTATGCTTTTGAAACTGATATTATCCTAGATAAAGTACTATGTTCTATCCGTCTGTCTTTCAATGTTATATGAGATACTTAAAGTGTGGTTCCTGTGGAAATAAGCCTCGGCTTTCTAGGATCTCCTTTTAGTTGACCTTGTACCAGTGATTTGTACTGTCATGAAACTGTACTTTTTTCTATTGCAAACTTCTAATAAATTCTTCAATCAATCAATCAATAGCCTTGCCAGGCTATGAGCTTGTATATCGGCTATTAGGCATCATATGTAAATGGCAGATCTACAAGCTCATAGCGCGGTGCCGGGCTATGAGCTTGTAGATCTGCTATATTGGAAATATATGTACCTGTGTATATAAAATGTATAGCAAATAATTATATATACCTTATGGTAATTATGTTTCTTTTTTTTTTTCATAATTACAGTTGATGCCCTCTTGCTTGCATTGGAGCCTGGTCTGGGTCTAACATGGTGAAGTTTGTCGCAGTTGGCTTGACTTTGTCAATACAAACATTTCCATATGAATGTACATCAATT
Organism: Nannobrachium achirus; assembly: GCF_963921795.1. Taxonomy (NCBI): domain Eukaryota; kingdom Metazoa; phylum Chordata; class Actinopteri; order Myctophiformes; family Myctophidae; genus Nannobrachium; species Nannobrachium achirus. The sequence continues at coordinate 3,544,614 of NC_137824.1, forward strand.
TTTATTTTATTTTATGTATCATGACTTTGAATTGCTCAGGGTAGTTTGACCGTTTTAGTTTGAAGTGACTAAAATGATGATTGCAATGGAACACATCTACAACTATACTGAAGTGAACAGCAATGTAAAGTTTTTTTTATCTTTATCAGAGTTTTTATCTTTTTTTTTGAGATGTCTGATGTCTAACTGAAGGCTTGAATAAAAAATCCCAGGTCAAAACACAGTGGATTCTACTCTGTCTCTCCTTCATCCTGGGAAGATGAAAAAAGAGCCTCTGTCAGTCTCCTGGCTTCTTCCACTTTCCTGCCTTATAACTAGACCACGGTACAACTTTTTTTTAACTTTTTTTCCCCCAGCATTATAGCAGGCATCCTGTTCTTTATTTAGAGGTACTGTGTGTTCTTGTACCATTTACCAATTTGTTTGTAGGGCTTCTGAAAGTTTTTTTCTTTTGACCTCAATTATCTCAGAAAGTAAATTTCTGATGCTGTTTTTTGCTTTCGCTCTCCCTCAGGTATCTCCACAGTAGAACACTTTTTATGGACGAAAAATAGTGAAAACTAGGGTTCCGACTCAAGTTTCTCCGAAATTTTTGTAAATTTTCGTACATCCTACCATTTTCAATTTATTCCGTCAGAAATGAATGGGCGTCAATGGTGGCAAGGGTAAAACCCTTTAAACCCTTAACATTGTGGCAGTCAAAGTGTTAATCAGTGCCTGCATACTGCGTAACACAGATAGCACTGGACACCGGCTCAATCCTACTTACACTAACCTGTGTGTACAAGTGAATAGCATACGTACATCTGCAGTATCTAATGAATAATTTTGTTTCGTTTCAAGGAAGGGTGTTCGGGTCCTCTCATGATGTGCTGGCCAAAGAGGGAGATGATGTCATCCTTCCATGTCACATTGAACCACCTGTCAACATGGAGGAGAAGACTGTGGAGTGGACCAGACCTGACCTGATGCCAGAATATGTGCACCTTCGCCTAGATGGACGTGACATGCCCCGCTCTACCAACCCATTGTACAAACAGAGGACATCACTGTTTCATGAAGAGTTGTCTCATGGTAACATCTCACTGAAGCTGGTCAGGGTGAGGCTCTCAGACGAGGGGATCTACAGGTGTTCTGCAATAACCCCGGACAGTCCACGCATGCACAGAAGCAGTTTGTTCGAGCTCCATGTTGGTAAGATTTAGTGTTCAAAACATGGATGAGGAACCAGAAAGCTGTCATTTACCCTTCATCCCCATCCCATATAGAGCTATTTAACATTGTTACTAAACACACACTCTATAACAATGATTACTGTCACAATATTGAGCTATTTAACACTGTTACTGAACACACACTCTATAACAATGATTACTGTCACAATATAGAGCTATTTAACACTGTTGCTGAACAAACACTCTATAGCAATGATTACTCTCACAATATAGAGCTATTTAAAGCAGTGGTTTTCAACCAATGGTCCTTGAGGGGGTTCCAGGTGGTCCACAGTTAAATGTTGGATAGTTGGAAACCAAATCGACCCTAATAGATCTTTAACTTCTGAGTGTAAAATGAAACCAAATGGACCCTTCTACTCCCAAGAGTTAAAGTATTGTTAAATATAACTGCATAGCAGTGGGCGTGGTTTACTGGTCCCATTAAAACAATCTCCCATTTATTTTCCCCATAGACTTTTAAACTAATATTTATAACAATTATTTTAAGCCTAGAATCAAGCCATACAGGATCCTGTTTCGTCGAGGGCCCCAGGGCAATAAAAGGACAGTTTGGTTCAGATTCTCACAAATTCGCCAAATTTGGCACAGATGTTGTCCATAACATGAATATATAAAGAATGGAGGGCCGAATTATCATGTGAAGTATCCAATCATCAGACCGGGAGGGACACTACACACATATTCTGGACGTACAGGACAGATAAAACCTGTTCATTCTGAACTGAAATGGCCATATATGGACATGGGACACACATTTTGCTTTTTGAAAAAGCCTATTCATTCTGGACTGATATTCTGGAAGTACGGGAGATTCTGAACTGAAATGGCCATATAAACCATAGTCTTGTAGGGCAGTTTTTTAGCCCAAGGAATGTTTTTTGTGCAAAACAGGTGCTTGCAATGGATTCAGAATTATGAAAAACCCCTAGTTTGACCAGTTATATGCTACTTAAAGCAGATTATTTTTTTGCTTTTTTTTCCTGTAATGTAAAGTTAATGGGACACCAATTGCATTGCGCAATATGGCAGTACCATGGGGTGCCCATCTTGGCACCCATCTTAAAATGATTAAGTATGTTATGGACAACATCTGTGCCAAATTTGGTGAATTTGCGAGAATCTGAACCAAAATATCCCTGGGGCCCCCGACTAGTTGAATCATGACCATAAAACCTTTGATCCTGTGAAAAGAACATTTAGAAAATCACTAAACAAAGGGTATTTATTAAATGTAGTATTATAATGTAATATTCAAGTGTGTGTGTGTGTGTGTGTGTGTGTGTGTGTGTGTGTGTGTGTGTGTGTGTGTGTGTGGCTGCCCTCGCCGGTTGTGAAATGAATAGTCGGATTGGTCTCAACTGGTGCTTTTATTTTCGCTTCATTACACATGTGAAGCAATCCCTCAACACCGTAAGCTAAATAGCGAAAATGACATAAGGCAAAATGACAAAAATGACAAAATAGAGAAATGATACAAGTTTAAAAGAACCAAGCTTTCGAGACGCTTACAATATATATATATATTTGTTCACAGGATCAAAGGTTGTATGGTCATGATTCACTGACATCCTGGATGGCTTGGTTCTAGGCTTAACTCTTCTACCGCTATATACGTTAATGTACGCCCGATTCAGGCAGGTTACTGTTGCCAATACGAACGGGCCGTTTGTTCGTTCTTTACCTTGTTTGAGCACTGTAAGCTGATGAGGGGTCGCGCCGGTTTGTACAGTAGAAACAGCTCCCGTAACGCTGGTCTCAAATCTCCACCACACATAAACAACAATGGAGGTGGAATCACTTCCTGGCGAGTGACATTTGCAGCCTCATTCATTGCATATGGCTGCCCCCTGCAGTCAGTTTGGCTCGATTACATCTATGCATGCAAAAAAAAAGTTTGGAAATAATGCATGGATAATTTTCTATTAAGCTACTTTTAAACTACTTTGATGGCAGTAGCACAAATAAATAAAGCAGTAAAAGAGTTAATATAATTGTTATAAATATTTTTGTAAAAGTCTATGGGGGAAATTAATGGGAGATCTTTTGTTGGCACCAGTAAACAACACCCACTGTTATGCTCTACTAGTCGAGAATGTAGAATAATTGTTATTTTGATCAACTTTGGCCTGTTATCTCTCCTAAGGTACCACATCAATACAGCATGAAATAGTGGAAGAACAATACTTTAGACAAATAATAGCTTGCAACAACATATTGGGAAAAAATAACTAAGGGAGCAAATGTTTTGTTTTGTTTTCTTTTTTGTTTTAAGAAGGGTACCCCTGGAGAAAAATAGGGGAGGGTCATGCCTTTCTAATTTTAGTTCAAGGGAGGGTCAGCATTTTCTTAAGTCCAAGGGGAGGGTCATACAATTTTTTATTATAAAAACGGACTAGAAGGAGTGCTCTTCTGAGCACAGGTCTCCACCAGGTCAGAAAGGTTATTGTGGCCTCCTGGTGGCGTTATAGGCCATTGTGAAAATGGTGCCATGGGTTCTTTGGCCTTTCATGGCAATAGGCCCTATGCACAGCAGCCATTTGTGACCGCTCATGGTGTTTTCAGACACAACTCGGCGGTAATGGATTTCTACAATAGAACTAAATGCATTAGATTTTATTTTTTTGTCTTTTTTGTTTCTAGGCATAATAAAACAGTTTGAATGTTGATGAAGGTTTTAATAACAAGAGATAGGCGTTTTACATTCATACAGTCATCGTTTTATAGTCTTAAACATGGCTCTATTTTAAGACATTTTCCGTGGTTGTTTGGGGGTGTAACATTCTTCCACGTATTTACATAGAGTGCTTGCGATTGGTCTCGCCTATTGTTCTCCCTCCTGGCAGAGCAGCGCTGCACCGCCCATAAGCACACGTGTTTCTAAACAGTAAACACAACAGTATCAATGTATCTTCTTATAATGGCTAGTTTGCAACTCACTTTGTATCAGCACACTTGCTTAAAGCTTTTAATGTACAGGACAGCCAGTAAACGGAGGCGAAAATCAGGCGATGCGCTGATTACAGCACTCCCCGTCGCAAAATAAAACAGTGACACACGGCACGGGGAAATCAGTGGTGGATTACAATGCTGTGAATGTACCAGGAATACAACAGGATGTCTTGCCTAAATCACAGCGGCGGGGACTCTATCTCCGAATCCTTCTGCAAGTTTTAGCGTGGTGAAAAGAGCTGATCTACAAGCTCACAACGCATCGCGAATGCGACGTGTTGTATAGATCAACTAGTTTCAGAATGCAACATGTCGTACAGCGAAAGTCCAGCTTCACTGAATTGTAGAGGAGTCGCTTGCGAGGAACGTTTCTTTCTCTTTATCTTTCTCTCCTCCCTTCCCCCCTCTCTCTTTCTTTGTCATGGCTCGGTGGGTTTAGCTCAAAGGATCCGGGGTTCAATTGCTTTAAAATCAACGCCAGATTAACTTTATTCTTATTATTGCATGCATTTCATACGGCCACACGCTGTGACTCTGTCTGTCCCTCCCTCCGTCTCCTCCATCTTATATTTACAATTGGCTTAACGCCGCATCCCACTTCCAAGCCCGTCCACGCCCACTCTGCATCCACTCCAACTCTACTTCGACTCAACGGTAGGGAGAAGAGCGTAAGGAATACCGCCCACAACCCTATGCCATCCGCTCATTCGCTAGAGAGCAAGAGAGAGAGAGAGAGAGAGAGAGAGTCTCAGGTTACAAGAGGGAAGGGGGGGGGGGCGCTGCACAGGGGAGAGAGAGAGAGAGAGAGAGAGAGAGAGAGAGAGAGAGAGAGAGAGAGAGAGAGAGAGAGAGAGACTCAATCGCTAGGATCAGGGGCTTCACTTGGGTATGGCAGGGGTATGCAGCTATATACCATACCCTGGGTCCAGGGGGTCCAGGGGGGAAGATAACAGTTAGTTCTAAATATAAATCCATGAATGTCTCTTTGTCTATCTGTTGTAATAGGGAAGAAATAGCCAACCAGCAACCAAGCTTTTCTTCTGGAATTAACATACTAGAATCCACTGTTACTGGGCTAGCTAGCCGAGAGCCTGTAGCTAGCTAGCCGAGAGCCTGTATCTTACAAGAAGTTTGCGGCCCTTCGGGCCACTCACCTCTAGAGTTCACAGCACGATACTGTCTGTCTGTCTGTCTGTCTGTCTGTCTGTCTGTCTGTCTGTCTGTGTGTGTGTGTGTGTGTGTGTGTGTGTGTGTATGCGTGTGTGTGTGTGTGTGTGTGTGTGTGTGTGTGTGTGTGTGTGTGTTGCTAAAATGAAAACATTGAAATAATGAAAATAAAACATTGGCAGGCCTAGTATAGTAACAATAATAACACAATTAGGCCAAAACTTTTTTTTATTCCAAAAACCTTTTTTTTTTTTTCAATAAATTAAAAAAAAAAAAAAAAAAAACTTTTTTTAAAAAAAAAAGCGGGCTGGGACTCTAGATGTGAGCGGCCCGAAGGGCCGCGAACCTCTAGTCATGTTACAAAACATGTTGCATCGCTACTCGAACTTCCCCGTGAGAGAGAGAGAGAGAGAGAGAGAGAGAGAGAGAGAGAGAGAGAGAGAGAAGCGCATTTTGGGCAAGAAATAAGAGAGTAGTGGTGGGAAAAGTAATCAGATCTTTACTCAAGTAAAAGTATCAATACTATAATGCAGAAATATTTGTTTAGTAAAAGTCTGGTATTCGGAATTTACTTGAGTAAAAGTATTTCCATCAAAATGTACTTAAAGTACAAATAGTAGGCTACTAGTAGCCTATTAATACATCATGAAGTAGCCATCTTTCATTTCAAATTGTTTTCAAAAAGTATAAAATACTAATTTGAAAATAACAGATCTACAGGCTCTCAGTGTAGTAGAGTCTAAGTATTGGAAACTGGAAATACTCAAGTAAGAACAAATACCTACCTCAAAATTATACTTAAGTATATTACTTAAAGGGGTTATGCCAGCTTAAGGGTTACTGTCACCCCCCCTTAAGTGCTGTTCGGGTCATTTTGACCCGTTTTACATTTTCATTTGGAAAAAAAGGTAGAAGTTTAAATTGTTTCCACCTGAAACTCACTGGCCTTAAAGATTCTTCTGAGATGAACATGTAAAAAAAATATTTTTGCACTACACCCATGCTACACCCCCCTCATATTTTTTGAACCTTAAGTGCTGTTCGGGTCATTTTGACCCGGAAGCACAGATGTAGAGAAATACACAGTATTATGCCAAAACAGAGACACACAGTCACCCCCACTTGTCACCCCCACTTCTAACACCCCCCTTACGAAGCCCCATTCCGAACCCTCCCCCCCCCTTTCCGCACCCCCCCCCTCCCCACACTTAACCCCTGATGCACAGAAATGCAAGGAATCATGTACAAACACAGATACACAATCACCCCTAACCCCTTCCACCCCTCCAACCCCCCTCACCTCGCCCTTACCCCCTCCCCTCCAGACCCCCCAACCCAACCCCCCCCCCCACCTCCCTCCCACACCCCCCCGCCACCCCAGATGCACAGAAACAAAAGAAAGCATGTATACTAACACAGACACAGTCACCTCCTTCCCCCCCTCCCCCCTCCTATCGCCCTCACCCCCCCACACCCTTCACCCCCTCTCCTCCTCACCCCTCCCCTCCTCACCCCCTCTTCTCCTCACCCCTCCCCTCCTCACCCCTCACCCCTCCCCTCCTCACCCCTCACCCCTCACTTATCTGAAGTTTTCCTTGTGACTGTACTAATATCTTAGGGGAAATTTTACATTATTTTACATAAACATAAGGTGCTGTAAAGTAACACTGAATTTCAGGGGTGCTGTGGATGACAATGTTGTTTACAGGGGTGCCCTGAGACCAAAGTGTTTGAAAACCTCTGTCCTAGTGTATACGTTCAAGTGTATATTCATATGTGACGTTCATGTGTGTTCACATGTGTGTTCAGCTCTATGTGAGAATGATGTCCTGTTGAACCACAAGTATTCAATTAATGGGCATGTTGTTCATAAAAAATATTGTCTGATTTTCATTTTGTCCTATAAGCATGAGCAATATTGCCCAGTATTAAATAAAGTAGTTTTTTTACATGAATTTCAGCTAAATCATTAAAAACGCCTAGCTCTTTCAGTGTTTAATGTGATATAGCAAAGCAAGAATGCAAACATTTACAATATATATCATATGAATTGTTTGGTATTGAGTCAAAGTCAATGTATCATGATGATTTGTTAAGTTAAAATTTATATTAGTGTTGTTTTTTTTAAACCAAATACCCTCCGGGTCAAAATGACCCGAACAGAACGAAGGTGTAGTGAATCTGAACAGAACTTAACCCTTAAGTGCTGTTCGGGTCATTTTGACCCGTTTTACATTTTCATTTGGGAAAAAAAGGTAGAAGTTTAAATTGTTTCCACCTGAAACTCACTGGCCTTAAAGATTCTTCTGAGATGAACATGTAAAAAAAATATTTTTGCACTACACCCATGCTACACTCCCCTCATATTTTTTGAACCTTAAGTGCTGTTCGGGTCATTTTGACCCGGAAGCACAGATGCACAGAAATACACAGTATTATGCCAAAACACAGACACACAGTCACCCCCACTTCTAACACCCCCCTTCCGAAGCCCCATTCCGAACCCTCCCCCCCCTTCCGCACCCCCCCCCCCCCACACTTAACCCCCCCCCCCTGATGCACAGAAATGCAAGGAATCATGTACAAACACAGATACACAATCACCCCCTAACCCCTTCCACCCCTCTTCCCTCCAACCCCCCTCACCTCACCCTTACCCCCTCCCCTCCAAACCCCCCAACCAAACCCCCCCCCCCACCTCCCTCTCACCCCCCCTCCCCCACCACCCCAGATGCACAGAAATAAAAGAAAGCATGTATACTGTATACTAACACAGACACACAGTCACCTCCTCCCCCCCCCCCCCTCCTGTCGCCCTCACCCCCCCCACACCCTTCACCCCCTCTCCTCCTCACCCCTCCCCTCACCCTCACCCCTCACTTTTATCCGAAGTTTTCCTTGTGACGGTACTGTATCTTAGGGGAAATTTTACATTATTTTACATAAACATAAGGTACTGTAAAGTAACACTGTAATTCAGGGGTGCTGTGGATGAAAATGTTGTTTACAGGGGTTCTGTGAGACCAAAGTGTTTGAAAACCTGTCCTAGTGTATACGTTCAAGTGTATATTCATATGTGACGTTCACATGTGTGTTCAGCTCTTGATGTCCTGTTCTTGAACCACAAGTATTCAATTAATGGGCATGTTGAAAAAAAAAAAAAAAGTTCATAAAAATATTGTCTGATTTTCATTTTGTCCTATAAGCATGAGCAATATTGCCCAGTATTAAATAAAGTATATTTTTTTACATGAATTTCAGCTAAATCATTAAAAACGCCTAGCTCTTTAAGTGTTTAATGTGATATAGCAAAGCAGAAATGCAAACATTTACCATATATATCATATGAATTGATTGGTATTGAGTCAAAGTCAATGTATCATGATGATTTGTTAAGTAAAAAATTATATTAGTGTTGTTTTTTTAAACCAAATATCCCCCGGGTCAAAATGACCCGAACAGAACGAAGGTGTAGTGAATCTGAACAGAACTTAAGGGTTAAGAGATGTCAACTGTTCAATCAAATGTAATATTAAAATATTGTAGAAAGTCTGTTTTTGAGTCTTTGTGATTGTGTGAGGTGTGTTTGCATGACATGAAAACCAAGTAACATATCCTATACAGTTGATTTAATCTATTAAAGCACTTTTATGATGACCAGTGGGCTCCACAACTCTTCTTTTTGATATAATTCCTTTGTTCTCGCACAAAAGTGGAAAATAACGTGTTTTTGAGAGCCCTGAAATGGGTACATCCCCTGACGAGTCCCGGAGGTCAATTCAGAAGTGGTTCCACATCTGAAAACAAACTTCATAGTATATAGAAACACTGTAGAAAGTTTCATGCTTCTTTCATAAAATGCACAATACCTTCCATATAATGAGCTTAACCGCCCCACTAAAGGTGTTACCAATGATACTAATGAAGGCTCTGTTCCATTTCATGTTGCACAGTGGTTCTCAAACCTTTTACGCCTGCATTTGGTTCCATTTGAACACTCTCAGAGTAACACCTTTTAAGGGGTCATTTGAAACCCCCAAGGAAGCACGAGGGTCCCTGGGCCACACTTTGAGACCCACTGGTGTAGCATAGTGTTTCTAGTGAGCCAACATGCACAATATCAGCACCCTGACTCTGTTTGAGCAGAATGGAACAGAGCCTTCATTAGTATTATTGGTAACACCTCTGAAGGAAGTGAGAAGGCGACCGAGTATTTCCCGGTGAATCTGTGCGCAAAGGTGGGGGCTTGGGAGTGTGGGGGTCTGGGGGACACGCACCACCACTGACTATTGCTGATGATGGAGAGGTTCTATAGCTTAGCCTTTATGTATTGCAAATGAGAGGCACTCTTGCCGATTTAGTAAGAGACTCGTCTCCAATTGCAAGATATTTAAAAGTTATTTGGGGCCATGATGATGATGATATCCTTTTCTTCCCACAACTAGACTAAGGATTTTATATTGTCTGTGTTATTGTTTACAACCACTGAACCACAATTATTCACGTGTGGCAAGATTCACTCGTTTTTAGTAGGCTATAATGATTTCCATTTAGTAATCATTAAATTTAGTAATTTAATGATTTCCATTTAATGATTTCATTTATCCTCATCTAATGCACCGTATGCACGCTGTTTAAAGGCTGTGTAGGCTTTTCAGAAGTTAATTGAATGTTTTCCATTTGCGCTAATGCACGCAACTGTTTTCGCCAGGTTTTAAGGTCTTATTTTAGTTGTTTCTCATAATAGGCCTGGGGCCAATTCTGATATCTTCACAAATTGGTACCACCCAAGGTGACCGTAAATTTTTTACATTTTTGACTTCCTACATGTCTCTAGTTTACATTTTGGTATGATAACCCTTTCTGAGACCCAGCTTAATTGATGTTATCACCCGCTAGAGTCGGTCTCCCATCGACTTTCTATACAGGAGGAAAATACCCTGAAAACTTTTTTTTTCTGGGTATTTAAGTAGGATGTGAGGGGTCTAACTAGGGGTTTGTCATGATGCTGAATCCATTGCAAGCATTTGTTTTGCACGAAAAACATTCCGTGGGCTAGAAATGGCCTCAGAAAACAATACACGTATGGGTGAGTATTCATGTTAAACTCTGAAAAGTGATGACTCATCACTTTTCATCACTAAAGTCGATGGGAGCCCAACTTGTTTGGCCGCTGTGGCGACCCCGAATGTCGCAGACTCGGGCGCCCTAGCTAAATCATTAGAGCATGCCATGAGCTACATCTGTGCAAAATTTTGCACTTTTAGACTGATTAGCACGAGAAAAAAAAACCCTAAGGCCTCCGACTAACATGAATACTCACCCATACGTGTATTGTTTTCTGAGGCCATTTCTAGCCCACTGAATGTTTTTTGTGCAAAACAAATGCCTGCAATGGATTCAGCATCATGACAAACCCCTAGTTAGACCCCTCACATCCCACTTAAATACCCAGAAAAAAAAACTTTTCTGGGTATTTTCCTCCTGTATAGAAAGTCGATGGGAGACCGACTCTAGCGGCTGATAACATCAATTAAGCTGGGTCTCAGAAAGGGTTATCATACCAAAATGTAAACTAGAGACATGTAGGAAGTCAAAAATGTAAAAAATGTACGGTCACCTTGGGTGGTACCAATTTGTGAAGATATCAGAATTGGCCCCAGGCCTATAAGCTCGCAACCCTCCTTGCCCATCGGCCCCCACCTTTGCGCACAGATTCACCGGGAAATACTCGGTCGCAGTGAGAAGACCATCCAACTTCTAGCCAAAATGGCTTCTGTGCATAGAGCCTATTGGATGTTGCATGCATGATTTTGTAACAAAAACACCAGCTTCGACTGCTCTCTTCGCATTCAATCGGACTTTTTCACCATTTATCAGACGTTTGAATGCACGGGGTATCCACGGGGTATCCACAGAGTATCCACAGGGTATCCTGTTTCCGTGCACTTTGATGTACGCATGCGCCGATATCTGTCGCCTCGAATATTATATTTTTTTTGTGCATTTATCTTTGACGTGGATAGTGCTGGAGACGTGCAGTGGGGTAGACGTGGATAGTGAGGGACTGAATATTTACTATTCTGTCCATAACGGCACATATCTCGGTAACGCGGCTGAGTGGGATTGAGCGCCGATGACCCCCGTGAGTCGCCACCGAGGCGAGCGCAAGCGAGCCGAGTTGCTGCGCCGCTCCGTCGGGGTCTGTGGCGTGGAGCGTTACACCGGGGAACAGAGAATCCATGGCCTCTAGTTCGATGCTGGAATTCAGCTCAGGTTTTGTTATTGTGTACCTCTGAGGTTGACCACTAGATGTCGACATTTCACTACTAATCAAGCCACTGTTTCATTGTTTTGATCAACCATCCACTGTGAGATACCGGGATACCCAGAATTGAGTATCCGAGATACCAGACCATTCAAACACTTGAAAACACTTGATAATTTCTCATTCAATGCACTGAAATCATTCGAAACAGGTGACAAAAAACTGTTTTGCAAAAGTCGACCTGATGGTGGCACTATAACAGGCGAATGTCAAAAGGGTGGCATTTGTTCCTTGATCAAGTGGGAATGTGTGTGAAAAGTTTCATGGAAAGCACAAGCTGCATTAAAGATTTAAGGCATTTTGTTCAAAACAGGGCAAAGGTTTTTCCCTGGCCTCTAGGGAGTTTGCAAAGAGTTTACAAAGTTTTACACTGATCAGTGGAGTTATAGGTAACAACATGAATCGGCCTGTTATAGCGCCACCATGAGGCTGATTTGAAGAAATGTAAGTGGCATTTCTTTGTCTGCCTATTGGGTTTCACCAAAATTGCATGCAGTGCTCATGATTTGAGGCATTTTGTTTAAAACCGACCAATCCTGCAAACTTATATATGAATATGGGAAATTTGGCCAGATCCATGTTGATCACATGACTGTAATTATACTGTGTACCGATTTGCCTTGGTACAGTAATGTCTAAAAATGAGTTTGACAAAAAACTGCCTCGGGGACAGATTTCCATTCCGACCCATGCACCCCCACTTCGACAACTCCCCACTTCGACCCCCCCCCCCCCCCCCCCCATTCCGACCGCGCCCCATCCCACCACTCCGACGCCCCCCCCCCCCCCCCCCACTTCGACACCCCCCCATACTGACCGAGGCCCACACCCCCACTCCGACCCCCCGGCACTCCAACCTGGGGTGTGCGAGCGACCTCCACGGATCCCGCAGTCTCTCTCTCATTTTCTCTCTCCATCTCTCTCCCTCTTCTCTCTCTCCATATCTCTCTCCCTCTCTCTTTATTATTGCTATTATTATAAGTGTAATAATAATAATATCGTCTGTCTTGCCTGTTTGTCCTTTCATAGAGAGGTTGAGTTTTAACCCATTCTCTGACTTTAACAGAGCTTACTGGGCAAGGAAATGCACTGCTTTCAAGGAAAAACAAACAATATTGCTGTGAATGACTCCTGTCAATGAATCAATTAGCGCCGGTCATTATTTGCTTTCAAGGAATAACAATACAGGTTTGAATTGCGCAGGTCATTACATCCAACACAATTAAGAATCAAAGGCAATTTTGATCCCTATTATATTTGATATCATGTTTATTATAATGGTATAATGTTGGCCGTTCGAAGACCTCACTTTCCCTTTTTTCCTCCCAAACTGCTAATAAAGTAGTTCATTAAATCAACAAGGCTGGAGATGATTGCTCCAGATATTACTTCAAAGACACAGGATCATTGCAACTTTCCACAGCATTCTTCACAGACAGACAGCGCAGACAGTTTGAGTTCATACCTGGAGTCGTTGTCTTCATGTCTTTTTCTGCTGTACTGTACTCAAGTCACTACTCAGGGATTGTGTAATGTGTATTCCATAAAAGATGAAACTGCGCTCGCTTTCCATATAATTATCCAGAAGACGACGAGATATTGTTTTGGTAGGCACTAGGCAGGCTGCTTCAGCATTGCAGGGCTGGCGGCCTGGTGCACATAGCCTACTGTATACAGTATGTTGGATATTGCAATGCAGACACATGTTCTCTTCTCGGACCTCGAAGAACTTTAAAGGTAGAATTCTGTATCTCTATAGTCTTGTTGGTGAGCCGACGACAGTTTGTGCTGCGTGCATCAATTAGTTTTGACTTGAGTTGAGATGTAACTGGAGATATCCAAACAAACCACTTCAATATGATAGACGTCATGTAACATGTTGTCAACAATCTCTGCACCTTTGGAGTAATATAAAAGTTCACTTTGACACTTATTTCATGTCCATCGCTCTGTTCAACTCTCTCCACTGCAAAACACTGCGGAGTCTGGCAATGCATCTCATGTCTGATTTATGATTAGCCGTAGGAATGTGTCACGCATATAACATAGCAGATCTCCAAGGCTACAATGCGTTGCTTCCGCGAAATCGATAGGGCACGAGTTATGGTGTTGCGGACGTATCTAGAAGCGCATTCCCATAGAGCAACGTGCACTATACGAAAACGGGTGCCCTTTGGAACTTTGTGCCACTATAGGAAGAAATACTTTACTTTTCTACTTTTCTTCTTTACTTAAATAAAAGTATCAGTAGCCTACTGCAATTTAGATATACAATGTTACAAGTAGAAGTCTGGTATTAAATAAAAATCTTTTTAAAATAGCAGATCTACAAGCTCACAATGTGAGCTATTTTCAAATGGTCAAAATGTATATGATATAGGCTACAGCTGAAGTGGTTAATGTATGTTGTGTATAGGCCTAAATCAAAATCTACAAGGCAATAACTAAAGTTTTGAAATAAATGTAGGCCTAGCAGGGTTTCCTGCAGGAACAAGTCTTGACCAGGGGGGAAGCATAGGCTCCGGAAAATTTTGCTTAATTAGTGGCCAAGGCCACGAAGTGGCAAATGGCCACTCATTGATATTGGACTTCATCATTAGTGGCCAAGGCCACGAAGTGGCAATGCCTTGGCCACTCATTGTTATTGGACTTCATCTCCTTCTTCCGCCACTTTTTCTCTAGCGGCTAGACCGTGCAGTCGCTTTTTACGAAACTCGGCAGTATGGCAGAGGACTATGCCAAACGGCTAAAACGCGAAGCTCGCAACAATCGGCCAAAGGGTGGCGCTGTAGGAAGCCTTTGAAAATGCCAACTTTGAACAGGTGTAGCTCATGCCCTGTTTCAGGTACAGCAATGAAACCTGTATACACTTATGCGTCTCCTCATGCCGAACAACTTTTACGCTCTGACTTTTGACCTCTGACCTTTACCTCTCCCACAATTTTGAATTATATGAAAAACAGTAAAAATGTATCTCCTCCTGGGATTTTCGCGTAACGTGCGCGAAACTTTTTTTACATGAACTTTGGACCAATACGGTCTGAAAACTTAGCCGGATTTTCTTTAAAGCGAAACATTATTTTTTAATAATTAACCGTATAATGCAGTTTCATGCAAATTATTCTTCTGCCTCTAAATCATACATGCAAAGTGACACGTTCATGGCAGTATGGCAGAGGACTATGCCAAACGGCTAAAACGCGAAGCTCGCAACAATCGGCCAAAGGGTGGCGCTGTAGGAAGCCTTCGAAAGTGCAAACTTTGAACTGGTGTAGCTCATGCCGTGTTTCAGGTACAGCAATGAAACCTGTATACACGTATGCGTCTCCTCATGCCGAACAACTTTTACGCTCTGACTTTTGACCTCTGACCTTTACCTCTCCCACAATTTTGAATTATATGAAAAACAGTAAAAATGTATCTCCTCCTGGGATTTTCGCGTAACGTGCGCGAAACTTTTTTTACATGAACTTTGGACCAATACGGTCTGAGAACTTAGGCGGATTTTCTTTAAAGCGAAACATTATTTTTTAATAATTCACTCAATGTTGCAGTTATATGCAAATTATTCTTCTGCCTCTAAATCATACATGCAAAGTGACACGTTCATGGCATTTGGCAAATATGTAGAGGGTTATTCCAAATATCACTGAAAGCAATCTTACTCCAATTGGCCAAAGGGGGGCGCTATACGAAGCGTTTGAAAACTCAAACTTTAAAGGGGCATAAGTCATGCCTCGTTTCGTTTGAAGACATGCAACTTGCTTACACGCGTGCCTTGACTCAAGCGGAAGACATCTGTGTCTTTGTTAAGTAAGCTCCGCCCTTAGATTTTCCGCAATTTTGAGCAGTTTGTAAAACACTTAAACCCGCTTTTATTCCGGAACTTTCGCGTCACGTGCACAGAACTTTTTTTACATGAACTTTGGACCAATATCTAAAGATCTGTCAGATCGTTTTTTTTTTTTAATTGAAACATGCTTTATTAATAATTCAATCAACATTGCAAGTTTTATGCAAATTATTCTTCTGCCTCTAAAACATACATGCAAAGTAAAATGTTCATGATGAACTACCGTAGAGGGTAAGTCCAAATATCACTGAAACCAAAAAGAATCATATTTGAACTGGGGACCCCCCACCCTGACGTGAGTAGGGTTTTCCCATGATCTGGGCCTTAGGCTAGATGCAGAATAGAGCTGGGACGTTCGCGAACGAATCGAATCTTTTGAACGGCTCTTTGAAGTGAACGTTGGGATCCGGTTCGCGCAGTAGAGAGCCGTTCATTTGGGGGGAGACCCCCTCCCCCCAATTCAACATCTCCTTGCTACTCCACTGAGTACTGACTGAGTACAGTGAGTGAGTGAGAGAGAGAGAGAGAACAAGTGGAGGAGCGAGTTCATTGTTGCCTGCTTGCTTGTTTTTTTTTTGGTGTTTTATGAATAACAAAAGTCAAGGTAGCTTAATTTACACACACATTTTATGAAAAGGGTAAATACTAAATTGTGATCTCAACTGTCAGCAGAGGAATGTGGTGCCACCTTGTGGATTCATGTTTAAACAAATTCTTCTTAAAAATATATAAATATACAAGGAGCCAAATGAGCCAGTCTTTTGAACGGCTCTTTTCAGTGAGCCAGATCGATGGTACTGTCTCACTTCAAAGAGCCATAAATCCCACCTCTAATGCAGAATGGTTAGGCACAGGTGTGTGTGTGTGTGTGTGTGTGTGTGTGTGTGTGTGTGTGTGTGTGTGTGTGTGTGTGTGTGTGTGTGTGTGTGTCTGTGTGTCTGTGTGTGTGCGGGTGTGCGTGCGTGCGTGCGTGCGTGCGTGCGTGCGTGCGTGCATGTGAACTGAATCTAACTGATGGCTTAGTTTGGTTTTCAGAAAAACTACATTTCCCAGAATGCAGCAGCTAAGATGGCTGCTTGTTGCAATCAGTTTGATTTGTCAGCACCTGGCCGCAACACAGCTTCTCCGAGTCAGGCAATCCAAATGTTTTTGCTCTTAACCACCGAGCTCTGCTTCACTGTGTAGCTGGCTCTCGAAGGGACTCTTCCATCGAGCAGTAAGCAAAACTCCACTATGTTCTCCTCTGTCGCACATTTGCTCTGTATTTTGCCACATTGCTAATGGTGGTTCTATCTGTTCCCATTGTAGGCAAATTAGGAGCTGCATCTGAGTCTTGGAAGAGAAATGGCATGTGTTAATGGAAGCAACGGCATACTGTGAAACATATGTTTCGAATGTAACCCCTGTTTGTTAAGTTCTGGAAAGAAGCATATTTTGAGTTAAAAGCCCCGGTTTTGGGAAGAACTTTATTTCATGTTTTAGGGGAACGCCCCATTGAATAAAACAACGCTTATTGCGTTTTCACCTTGAGAACTGTTTCCGTGTGCTGGTTTGGGTTCAGACTTCACAATACTTAATGTTTAAAAACTTTATTTGAAGACGTTTACTACTTGAATTATTTAAAAACATTGTGATTTAAAAGACATGCCTGAAAATGGCTAGGTTGTTAACCCTCTGTTTTGAAGGTTTACAACCTGATGACCAACTCTTCAACAAAGACACAACTAATGAAAAAGTTGGAAAATAAAGATATTGAGTTAAAACCTTGAGGAGTTCTTTGGAACTATTTTATGTCTGTTGCATATAGTCTTTTGCATAGATGTTGTGTAGAGGTCAATTTGTGCTTTTACCAATAACTATGCCGATTAGTGTAAAATCGGCAGAGTCTCTGTCATTTATAGCGCCACCAGAAGGCCGAAAACGCATTCTTCAATATTACTCCTTCAGATTTTATCCGATAATCACACAAATGGGCACACAGTATCTCTACAGTGATGTAATCATGACGGATTTGTCCAATATCATATTCTATCTAATTGGATAACATTGAATTCCAAGGTTTGCAGGATTGCTCCTTTTTGAACAAAATGTCTCAAACGCAGCCTGCTATTTGTGTGAGATTCTGCACGCACATTCCCACTAGGCCAAGGAACAGATGCCACCCTTCTCACATTGGCCTGTTATAGCGCCACCAGCGGGTCAATTTTTGCAAAACCCATTTTTGGAACAAAATCAAATCCTGCATGCAGCGTCCGATTGCCGTGAAAGGCCAAAGAACACGTGGTACCCTTTTGACTTTGGCCTATTATAGTCACCACTAGGCCAAAAAAAACACCTGACCTGCCGGAGACCTGTTCGGAAGAACACTGCTTCCAGTTTTTCTTTGATTTCTTCTTTGCTTTCCCTTGATGCTTTTTTGCTTTCCTACTTTTTCTACCTTGGCCACTTTATCGCTGCTTGCAGCTATATTTACTATTATTATTATTATTCTTCCGCCACTTTTGCTCTAGCGGCTAGACCGTGCAGTCGCTTTTTACGAAACTCGGCAGTATGGCAGAGGACTATGCCAAACGGCTAAAACGCGAAGCTCGCAACAATCGGCCAAAGGGTGGCGCTGTAGGAAGCCTTTGAAAAATGCCAACTTTGAACAGGTGTAGCTCATGCCCTGTTTCAGGTACAGCAATGAAACCTGTATACACTTATGCGTCTCCTCATGCCGAACAACTTTTACGCTCTGACTTTTGACCTCTGACCTTTACTTCTCCCACAATTTTGAATTATATGAAAAACAGTCAAAATCTATCTCCTCCTGGGATTTTCGCGTAACGTGCGCAAAACCTTTTTTTACATGAACTTTGGACCAATGCGGTCTGAAAACTTAGGCGGATTTTCTTTAAAGCGAAACATTATTTTTTAATAATTCACTCAATGTTGCAGTTATATGCAAATTATTCTTCTGCCTCTAAATCATACATGCAAAGTGACACGTTCATGGCATTTGGCAAATATGTAAAGGGTTAGTCCAAATATCACTGAAAGCAATCTTACTCCAATTGGCCAAAGGGGGGCGCTATACGAAGCGTTTGAAAACTCAAACTTTAAAGGGGCATAAGTCATGCCTCGTTTCGTTTGAAGACATGCAACTTGCTTACACGCGTGCCTTGACTCAAGCTGAAGACATCTGTGTCTTTGTTAAGTAAGCTCCGCCCTTAGATTTTCCGCCTTTTGGAGCAGTTCGTAAAACACTTAAACCCGCTTTTATTCCGGAACTTTCGCGTCACGTGCACAGAACTTTTTTTACATGAACTTTGGACCAATATCTAAAGATCTGTCAGATCGGATTCTTTAAAAATTGAAACATGCTTTTTTAATAATTCAATTCATAATTACGGTTTTATGCAAATTATTCTTCTGCCTCTAAAACAAACATTCAAAGTAATATTTTCTCACTGTGCAGAGCTGTGCATAGTTCACCTGGTAAGGCCTTTGTCTATCATTCCAGAAGTCCCCTGTTCAAGCCTTACCTCATGCATTTAAAATACATTTTACAACATTTTGCCGTGAAAACCCTGGTACTGCAACTGAACATGGCAACCCGACCAAACATGGCAACCTTCTTAAGCAAGGGTATAAATAGTGGTTGAGTTGAGGCCACTCCCCCCCTCTCAGATTGTTTGGAAGCCGCATGGTGCTGGTGGTTGCTGCTACTCACTGCTACATTATGCAGCAGCTGCAGGTCTGTACCCTGTTCATTATTCCAACAACTATTCCAATTTCTAACAGTTTCATTCATTATACTTACCCATACTATAATTTGGCTTTTAGATTTACCTCACCTGAACATACCTACCTGATCCACTCGATACACTGGCTGTAATGTTATGTTGTTTTTGGTTTTGGTATCTAAATGTTAAACGATTTCTTTTGGAATGTAATGCTTGTATGTTACCTGCAACGTTGATGATTGAATTGATGTATTTTGAGTTTAATGCCAATGCCTAGTTGGGGAGATTAATGGAATTATTTTGTTTCAAGCCTGTAGTGCAGCAGATTATTTGAATTTGTTGTTTTTCTATTCATTTGGCCTTTTTCTTTGATCCAGGCCAGGTTTATTGCCTAGAACTGAATCTGAAAGATGGCGAGCCTGCAGAAAGACTGACACAATCCTGTCTGACCTATGGTTATGGGTAGGAAAAAGCAGCCGCAGTGACACTCATTCCTAGTTTGATTTGATTTTGAAGTAATGACTTTGAGTTTCTTTATAAAGTAATGATGTTTGAGTGCATTCATTTATTCATTTATTGTTTCAAACCATGCAGGGGAAGCTCAGCCTCACACCTGAAGCCCATCTGACAATCAGCTGACAATCAGTACCAGCTCCCAGATTGCTTCATTGAAGCCAAAGAACGGCAGTGTAAGTAGGTTCATTATTCTGAACTGTGTGGAACGGGCAGATTGAACACCTCTTCTCTAACTTGTGGCTCAACTGTAATTATTCTGAAGCTCACCTCATTTCTCTCTCCCTCCCCCACCTAGGCTGGCTGGGTTCCAACACCCCCCAATTGGAATCCATAGTCTGCTCTGCCCACAGGACGGCAGCCCCATGTGAGCGCCTAAAGTTCCAAGTTTTGACCCCCAGCCGCCTTCCCCTCAACGTTTTTCAATAAAAACAATTTAAGTTTAGTTAAGTCTGACTCTGCTAGCCACTTACAGAAAATAATGCTGCCAAATATTTTGCAATTGCAAATCCTTTGTGTAAATAAACAGAAATTCATACTATTGCATGACTATTTCTTTATCATGTTTCACAAGCATCTGGGTCTACAATGCCAGGGGTGTAAAAGTAACTGAGTACATTTACTCAAATACTATCCTTAGTATAATTTTGAGGTATTTTATACTTCACTTGTATAGTCTTACTTCTAGGCTACTCCAGTAAATGCTCATGCGTTGCATTGCATTGTGAGCTTGTAGATCTGCTATTTTCAAAAAATGTCAAGTTGATGCCAATACCTTTGTACTTTTATTCAGTATTACTATTTATCTCTATATATTCATGTTATTCCTGGCACCGCCCCTGTTATCCTGTTCATATCCTGAAAGAGGCGGGGGCTGAAAAAGCTGTCCTGAAAAACATCATTTGATTTCCTGTTGTCCTTGCATTAAAGTGTCAGTAGTTGGCGTTCTGGGCTCTGAATGTACCTGGGTTGCCATGTCTGCTTATAATAAGCAATTTGTGTCTCGTTAAGATTTGTATTTATCCAGCCCCCACCATGCAGTTGTACAGTGAAACCCAAAATTCAAAAATGGCAAAAATAAACTTTGCCAAAAATCTAAAAATAGAGAACTCGGGAACGGGAACAAAAGGCAAAACTAACAAACACTGCACTAGGCTATGGGGCCCTTGCAACTCTCACTGAGATTTGTTCATCTCGTTCTGCAGCTATAGACAGAAAATCAAACAAATCAGTACACAGTATCTCTACAGTGATGTGATCATGATGGATTTGTCCGATATCATATTCTATCTAATTGGCTAAAATTGAATTCCAAGGTTTGCAGGATTGCTCCTTTTTGAACAAATTGTCTCAAACGCAGCCTGCTATGTGTGTGAGATTTTGCACACACATTCCCACTAGGCCAAGGAACAGATGCCACCCTTCTCACATTGGCCTGTTATAGAGCCACCAGTGGGCCAAAAAAAAACACCTGACCTGTTCGGAAGAACACTGCTTCTAGTTTCTCTTTGATGTCTTCTTTGCTTTCCCTTGATGCTTTTGCCTTGGCCACTTTATCGCTGCTTGCAGCTATATTTAATTAATTAATTTGCTTAAAATGCATTTCTTGATACATTTTTATTATATTAATTATTATGTTTGCCCTCAAAATATTAAGTGAAGTTAAATAAGAGAGATAAAGTTGCTTATAACAAACAAATCAAAACATATTTCGATTTTTGATTACAAATATTTGCCCTAATTTTTGCCCTCAAAATATTAATGAGTTAGTGTGAAAAAGGAAAATGCAACTACATTATGCTATCATTATTCACATTTATTCAACATTGTGTAGCAAAACCAATTTAGCTACTTTGACCCTGTACATCTGCTATTTGAAAATAGCTGATCTACAAGCTCACAGTATCACACAGCTAAACCAAAGCGAGCTTGTTTATAGGCTACTTTACATTTAAGTACCAATCGTTCTTATTTTGTTTTGAAGTCCACCGATCGGCTCTTATTTTGAAGCCTATGTATTGACAGGGGTAACAGGTTTATGTTGGTCTGACATGACGAACAATAACATAGCTACCTAGCTTGCTAGTGCTACTTTGTGCTGGTGATGACCAGTGATCGGACGCTATACTATCGTCGTAGGGTTAGGTAACGTGGTATTGGCGCTGCTATGTTTAATCTTACACATTAAACCAACGTAAATAGTAAAGCTTTTCACACGGAAGGCTTTATTGAGCACCCGCACAAAGTCTCGTGAAACTAACTCACGGAGTGGTGCGTGATTCTCATGCAGTAGCCTACACAAGTTCACAACACGTAACACATCCCTCCCGTGCTGGAGTTAAATACTTTAGCAAGTTTTTCTACGTGAGTCGCGGGTAACAGCCAGGATTTCCACCGCGGAGGTAAAGGCTCAGCCCTGAGCCGCTCAGGGCAGGGCTGCATTGTGCCAGCCACCCTCTCCTCCTCTCCTCTCCGTGAGGAGAAACATGCTTGCGGGCGGCGGCGTGGCGCAGCGCAGCGTGGTGTAGGCGAAATGTGAAGTCCATCTACTGTATATTAGTCCCAAATCGCAAAATGTACTATAGTGGTTTTAAAAGAAATCGACATCTCTTCTGCGCACCGCTAAAGCCCCGGTGAACATTTGTGACGGGGCTGCTCTGGACGTGTGTATGTGATGAAAACAAGCATGCACTGGTGACGTTTAGGGCTTTTCGCTATGCGTCTTGGCCGGGCGCTAAAAATTTCAGACCAGGCAAAGATTACTTTACCCCACGTCCACAGGTAATGTTAATCCAATGCGAATGGGGCTAAAGAGAGTTTTTTTTTTTCTTCTTCCACCCCTATGAACTGCCGCTTTACGCACAGTTGAATGGTTCGCTTATATAGAAGCAGCGGCCGCGCATTGCCATTGCAAAAATAGGTCTGTCCTTGGGTCGGAATGGAGGTGTCTATAGCAAAACGGGAGTACCCCGCCATTCCGACAGGTTTATTCGAAATGGCAGTGTTTCTGAATCGAGATGTTTTAGGGTCGGAAAGGCGATGTGCATAGAACCATAGAAGTCAATGGTCGGAATGGCGGGAGGTCGGAATGGCGGGGTGTAACCAACTGCCTCATGGTGGCTCTATAAATAGTCTAGATGGACAGGGGGGTCCGTGCGCATTGGGTGGATTTTTTCGCCACCTGTTTCTTCTTAATCCTTGAAGGTCATATTTTAAGATTCTGCCAGGTACCAAGCTGATGTTCTCATGGGGGTAATTTTTAATGATTCTTGCACCTACCCATTCACTTACTATATAGGAAAAAGATACCCCCAAAATAATCTTCTTAAAGTAGCATGTGAGGGGTCTAACTAGGGTTTTTTCATGATTCTGAATCCATTGCAAGCATTTATTTTGCACGAAAAACATTCCTAAGGCTAAAAATGGACCCCACAAAACTGTGAAAAAAGATTTTCATCACAAAACCTTAGTTTTGTGAGTCCTTTTTTAGCCCAAGGAATGTTTTTTTTTATGACACACAAATGCTTGCAATGGATTCAGAATCATGAATAAACCCTAGTTAGATTTTTTGGGGGGGTCTTTTTTCCTGTATAGTAAGTGAATGGGTAGGTGCAAGAAATCATTAAAAATGAACCCCATTCAGCTTGGTACCTGGCAGAATCTTAAAATATAACCTTCAAGGATTAAGAAAAAACAGGTGGCGAAATAAAATCCACCCTATGCGCGCGGACCCCCTGTCCATCTAGACTAAAGAGGCCCATGTGATATCATAATAATAGAAGAGTTTTGAATATCTTACATGAGAAACATAATGAAAAAGACACAGCAATGTTATCAGTTGATGCTAGCCAGGCTTTTGATTGAATAGAATGGGAATACCATTGATAGATGTTCTACCTAGGTATGGACTAGGCAAAACCTTCCTCAAATGGATTAAAATTATTATATACAAACCCAGCTGCTGAGATACTAACAAACAGCAATGTATCAAAATCTCCCATATACGGAGATATCTGTCTATATGCGTCCATTTTTGGAGCCGTGTGCAAAGCACATGAGCTCCCTGTGAGTGGCAATGTGTGTCCTCACCAGAGTCTGTGTCCAGTCAAGAATGAACAGGATCTGCCCATGCGCAATTCTTTGGATGGGATTTATGTCACTTTGAAGTGAGACGATTTTTTGGATGGGATTTATGTCACTTTGAAGTGAGCCGATTTTTTGGATGGGATTTATGTCACTTTGAAGTGAGCCGATGTTTTGGATGGGATTTATGTCACTTTGAAGAGAGCCGATTTTTTGGATGGGATTTATGAAACGAAAGGCTTTTGCACACCTACAGCGACAGGTGCCGTCGAGGAGAGACCAAACAATGGTCGGCGAACTGAAAAGGCAAAAACTCCACGCACACTGTCTTCCAATGCAAAAAGGGGAATTTAATAAAGTAATGCAACGTTTCGGTATTTAAACCTTCATCAGGCAAACTTTTGTACAGAGTGTGAGAGATCTTTTTTAAAAGGCTGACAGACCTATGGTGGACCAATCAGGACGCACCAACATTATGACATCACATTTTTAAGGTGATATACTCTCAAAAGAGAAAAAATTCCATACATCTGTGCATTAATACCATATTCAACATTTTAAAAAACATGACAGTACATAGTAAGGACAAAATGCCAAATCTGAAGTATGAATAGTACAAAAATCATGTTAATTAATCAACAAGATAATAAAGGCAAAAAGGCAGGTGGAACCATCATGAAAAACTGTCCCTGTAAAAAAGAGAGGAGGGAAACAGTTTAAAATATAACCAGGTCAGCTTAAAATAGAAATAACCAGACTAACTCATTGTTGGCCCCATTGTCTGAATTTGTTGACTCCTTTATTAAACCTTATGTTCATTCTTTACCAGCATATATTCGAGACTCTACTGATTTTATGAATAAGATTTCATGTTTAACTGACTTGCCAGACGATGTGTTTTTGGTTACTTTGGATGTGGCCAGCCTCTACACAAACATACCCCATGAGGGTGGTGTAGAGGCTTTAGGCTTTTATCTTAATAATCGCGACACTAACTCTATTCCCCCTAACGAGTTCATCATTGAACTCACAAATTGGGTAATGAAAAAGAATTACTTCAATTTTAATGGTGATTTTTACCTACAGGTGTCGGGGACAAGCATGGGTTCTATTTGTGCCCCAAACTATGCAAATTTGTATGTGGGGTTTTTTGAGAAAAACTACGTGTTTAACCCAGCACTCAATGCACACTTGCCCAAAATACTGAAGTGGTATAGATACATTGATGACGTATTCTGTCTGTATCAAGGCTCTTTTGATGAACTGCAAGAGTTTTACAAATTATTGAACAGTTTTAACAGCCACTTACAGTTTACCATGGATTGCAGTGCGCAAAAAGTGCATTTTCTCGATATGTGGATCATAAAAGAAAACAATATTTTAGTTACCACCTTGTATCGAAAAGAAACAGATAAAAATACTTTATTGTTGGCAAGCAGTTTTCATCCCACTCCTCTTAAGAGAGGGCTTCCAAAAAGCCAGTTCTTTAGGTTGAGGAGAGTCTGTACCTCTACTGAGGACTATATCCAGAAAGCTGATGACATGACAGCTAGATTTATTCAGCGGGGTTACCCTGCTGATTGGATTAAAAAAGCATGTGATATGGCACTTAAAAAACCACGGGCAGACCTATTAAGAAAAAGTGAGAGAAAAGAGAAAAAGTTTTCAGTAACATGCATCACCACTTTCTCTCCTCACTCGGGAGTCATAAAACCAGTTTTTAAAAAACACTGGCATCTTTTGACATCCGACTCTGCTCTGGCCCCTACTTTTGTACACAAGCCTCTTTTTGTGTACAAACGTGGACAGAATTTGAAAGACAGATTGGTTCATGCTGATCAGAAATCTTCTCCTGCCCAGCCTAGCCAGAGGCTCTTACTGTAGCTCCACTTCCAAATGGCAATTATCGGTGTGGTAGCTGTGCGCAATGTAATAACACATATAAAACTGAAACATTTCGCCATCCTCATTCAAACAAACTGTTCCCGATTAAAAGTGTCATAACCTGTGCCTCTACTCATGTTGTGTACATGTTGCTTTGCCCTTGTGGTTTAGCCTATGTGGGTAAAACCACTAGAAAACTAAAATTAAGGATTAGTGAACACAAAAGCTCTATACGTAGAAATGATAGGGATTACCCAGTGGCTGTACACTTCAACGATCATAAGCATGACATCACAACACTTCGTTTTTGCGGCATTGAAAAGGTCGATCCGCCACGCAGAGGTGGCGATCATGACCTGCTGCTTAAAAGACGTGAAGCATATTGGATTTTTAGTTTGCAAACTTTGGCACCAAAAGGCCTGAATGATGAATTACTGCTAAATGTCATGCTTTGATTCGTTCTTATCTTGATACGTTTTTAATTATGGTGTCAATTTCTATTGTTCTACTGCTGGTTATTTCTATTTTAAGCTGACCTGGTTATATTTTAAACTGTTTCCCTCCTCTCTTTTTTACAGGGACAGTTTTTCATGATGGTTCCACCTGCCTTTTTGCCTTTATTATCTTGTTGATTAATTAACATGATTTTTGTACTATTCATACTTCAGATTTGGCATTTTGCCCTTACTATGTACTGTCATGTTTTTTAAAATGTTGAATATGGTATTAATGCACAGATGTATGGAATTTTTTCTCTTTTGAGAGTATATCACCTTAAAAATGTGATGTCATAATGTTGGTGCGTCCTGATTGGTCCACCATAGGTCTGTCAGCCTTTTAAAAAAGATCTCTCACACTCTGTACAAAAGTTTGCCTGATGAAGGTTTAAATACCGAAACGTTGCATTACTTTATTAAATTCCCCTTTTTGCATTGGAAGACAGTGTGCGTGGAGTTTTTGCCTTTTCAGTTCGCCGACCATTGTTTGGTCTCTCCTCGACGGCACCTGTCGCTGTAGGTGTGCAAAAGCCTTTCGTTTCATTGATTCAAGCCAAAACCAGTTTTTTGGTCTTTACTTTTGGCACCCTACTCTTTTGCAAGTTGTTTGGAGCTATTTTGCAATGATGACCTCCTTTCAAGATATAAACGCGCTTACTCAGAACCGCGCGACTACGTTTGAATTCTCCAGTCAGGACGCCGAGAGAATCCTAATTCCGAACACTATAATGGAAACGTCTGTCTCTTCTGACGACCTAAAAGCCAAACTAGAGAGACTCTATAAAAAAGAAACACGTCTCCTGTTGCACGGCTCGACTTTAAGCGAATACTGGAGAAATAAAAAGATTCCAAAAGGTTTACGCATGCAAAAAGCTCCAACTATTGGGAATTCAGATGAACAATTCGTTCATAAATGGGGAGAGATCCTTAATAAATGTTCCCTGGACCTCATGCTGCTCATCATA
Source organism: Nannobrachium achirus (assembly GCF_963921795.1). Taxonomy (NCBI): domain Eukaryota; kingdom Metazoa; phylum Chordata; class Actinopteri; order Myctophiformes; family Myctophidae; genus Nannobrachium; species Nannobrachium achirus. The sequence goes on from NC_137824.1 coordinate 3,571,816, forward strand.
GAATACGTATCTTCTGAAGCAGACGAGGTAAAGAAACTAATCCAGGAACAAGAAGATATTCTTAAACATATAAGTGGAGTCGACTTTTCAACAATGGATAAGTCCATAAAAGACTCTTTACAGCAATACAAAGACTATTTGCTTGCACGCAAGATTAAGAAATATAAACGTGACACCGAAGACTATCTGAGAAATGAAGTCTACGAATGGCAAAAGAAAGGACAAGACGTGACTGACTCGGCGCCAACTCAACCCTCCCAGCCCTCCAGGCCTGGAGATGCGCAATTACGCACGAGCGCCCCAGCATCCAGTCATGGATCCAGACCGCCCTCAGGGACCTCTTCCTACCGGAGAGTCTACCCTTCAAGAGGACACGTTTCCACGGATAGCGACTATACCTTCGACAGTGATTCCTCCAGTGGTCCTGCACCGGCGGGACCCCCTTTTTTAGACGCGCGCCGCGGCCGCGTCCGGGGCCGCGGGAACGGAGGCCAAAGAAGAAATGCAGGCGGGGGAGGCGGTTACCAAAAGAGCAACCGGCCCTGGACCCGCAGCTACACAAAGTCACGGTAATCAACATCTCTTCAAAAGAACTGTCCAAAGATCAACTGTCACTGCTCTCCAAGGGCCTTTCTTTTGTTCCCACAAGTGGAGTCAATGTATTTGGCTTAAAAGTGGACTTGTTTAAATGTTTCAGACAAATTAAACTGAGACATTTCTTTTCCAATAAAACGGACAGCAGTGCCATACCAGGCGCCACCGCTACCTCCTTTAGACAAAAAAGTACTTTCTGCCCTAATACTTTCAATGCTTCTATCAATACTTTTTGCAGGGTAGTCGAACAAGACATAATGAAAAAAATCAACCAGCCTTTTCACGTCAAAAATAACTTAACGGACAATGAAAAGACTGCATTGAATGAATTGATTAATGACAAGGATATTGTTATTAAATCGGCAGATAAAGGCGGGGGTATTTGCATTCAAGACAAAGACAAATATGAAGCAGAAATCATGTCTCAATTGTCTAACACTAATGTTTATAAAAAACTTAAGAGTGATCCCACTTTGTTGTTTCAACAAGAAGTACGTTTATTTTTAGAAGATGCCAAAATTAAAGGTTGGATCACTAAAGCTCAACATGGTTTTTTATATTGTCAGCATCCTGTCCGTCCAGTCATGTACACCCTACCTAAAATACATAAATCATTAATCGACCCCCCTGGTCGCCCTATTATAGCCCAGACTAACTCATTGTTGGCCCCATTGTCTGAATTTGTTGACTCCTTTATTAAACCTTATCTTCATTCTTTACCAGCATATATTCGAGACTCTACTGATTTTATGAATAAGATTTCATGTTTAACTGACTTGCCAGACGATGTGTTTTTGGTTACTTTGGATGTGGCCAGCCTCTACACAAACATACCCCATGAGGGTGGTGTAGAGGCTTTAGGCTTTTATCTTAATAATCGCGACACTAACTCTATTCCCCCTAACGAGTTCATCATTGAACTCACAAATTGGGTAATGAAAAAGAATTACTTCAATTTTAATGGTGATTTTTACCTACAGGTGTCGGGGACAAGCATGGGTTCTATTTGTGCCCCAAACTATGCAAATTTGTATGTGGGGTTTTTTGAGAAAAACTACGTGTTTAACCCAGCACTCAATGCACACTTGCCCAAAATACTGAAGTGGTATAGATACATTGATGACGTATTCTGTCTGTATCAAGGCTCTTTTGATGAACTGCAAGAGTTTTACAAATTATTGAACAGTTTTAACAGCCACTTACAGTTTACCATGGATTGCAGTGCGCAAAAAGTGCATTTTCTCGATATGTGGATCATAAAAGAAAACAATATTTTAGTTACCACCTTGTATCGAAAAGAAACAGATAAAAATACTTTATTGTTGGCAAGCAGTTTTCATCCCACTCCTCTTAAGAGAGGGCTTCCAAAAAGCCAGTTCTTTAGGTTGAGGAGAGTCTGTACCTCTACTGAGGACTATATCCAGAAAGCTGATGACATGACAGCTAGATTTATTCAGCGGGGTTACCCTGCTGATTGGATTAAAAAAGCATGTGATATGGCACTTAAAAAACCACGGGCAGACCTATTAAGAAAAAGTGAGAGAAAAGAGAAAAAGTTTTCAGTAACATGCATCACCACTTTCTCTCCTCACTCGGGAGTCATAAAACCAGTTTTTAAAAAACACTGGCATCTTTTGACATCCGACTCTGCTCTGGCCCCTACTTTTGTACACGAGCCTCTTTTTGTGTACAAACGTGGACAGAATTTGAAAGACAGATTGGTTCATGCTGATCAGAAATCTTCTCCTGCCCAGCCTAGCCAGAGGCTCTTAGCTCCACTTCCAAATGGCAATTATCGGTGTGGTAGCTGTGCGCAATGTAATAACACATATAAAACTGAAACATTTCGCCATCCTCATTCAAACAAACTGTTCCCGATTAAAAGTGTCATAACCTGTGCCTCTACTCATGTTGTGTACATGTTGCTTTGCCCTTGTGGTTTAGCCTATGTGGGTAAAACCACTAGAAAACTAAAATTAAGGATTAGTGAACACAAAAGCTCTATACGTAGAAATGATAGGGATTACCCAGTGGCTGTACACTTCAACGATCATAAGCATGACATCTCAACACTTCATTTTTGCGGCATTGAAAAGGTCGATCCGCCACGCAGAGGTGGCGATCATGACCTGCTGCTTAAAAGACGTGAAGCATATTGGATTTTTAGTTTGCAAACTTTGGCACCAAAAGGCCTGAATGATGAATTACTGCTAAATGTCATGCTTTGATTCGTTCTTATCTTGATACGTTTTTAATTATGGTGTCAATTTCTATTGTTCTACTTATGCTGGTTATTTCTATTTTAAGCTGACCTGGTTATATTTTAAACTGTTTCCCTCCTCTCTTTTTTACAGGGACAGTTTTTCATGATGGTTCCACCTGCCTTTTTGCCTTTATTATCTTGTTGATTAATTAACATGATTTTTGTACTATTCATACTTCAGATTTGGCATTTTGCCCTTACTATGTACTGTCATGTTTTTTAAAATGTTGAATATGGTATTAATGCACAGATGTATGGAATTTTTTCTCTTTTGAGAGTATATCACCTTAAAAATGTGATGTCATAATGTTGGTGCGTCCTGATTGGTCCACCATAGGTCTGTCAGCCTTTTAAAAAAGATCTCTCACACTCTGTACAAAAGTTTGCCTGATGAAGGTTTAAATACCGAAACGTTGCATTACTTTATTAAATTCCCCTTTTTGCATTGGAAGACAGTGTGCGTGGAGTTTTTGCCTTTTGGATGGGATTTATGTCACTTTGAAGTGAGCCGAATCTCTGGGATCCGTTCTTTTCAAAGAGCCGTTCAAAAGTTATTTATTTTGTAAATACTTTGTAGATTTTGATTATAATTACAAATCACTTCAATCAAAAACATAGACCTGGAACTGCTCAAATTCACGGCTCCACTTCGAACCGAGGTTTGATTTTTGTGTCCATTTTATGCATATGCCCATATATGGAGATCTCTGTATCTGTCTGTGTCCCTTTTATGCCCATATACGGAGATATCTGTCTATATGCATCCATTTTTTGTTGACTCGTGGCGCACGTGATGAGTGAGTCGGCGCTTGCGCCGGTTTCCTCGAAGTGCCTCCGAAACAGCCTCATTTTAGAAGTGCATGCATGTAGAAAGTGAACTTTCCCCAACACTGACCATAGTCTTATATTGTTGTACTGGGAACTGACCAGTACAACCACTGTCTTATATTGATGTACTGGGAACTGACCAGTACAACCACAGTCTTCTACTGTTGTACTGGGAGCTGACCAGTACAACCATAGTCTTATGCGAGTGAGCTTGTAGATTGGCTATTTTTCTGAAATTGTTTGCTCAAAGTGAGAAAAAAAAAGGAAGAAAAAAATATATATTTTTTCTGCATTGCTAAATAATAAGTCCCAGACAAAAACTGACTGCTTTAAATCTTCAAATTGACTGAAATAATCTTCTCTCCACAGCTCGAGGTGTGATTTACATTCGACCACAAGGAGTCCTTCAACTGCTTACAGATCATAACTCTATTACTGGACCCATCACTAGCATCCTGTGGAAACATGGACCCAATAAAGCAGCAGAATGGGATCTGGTTCTTTGTCCTGTTGTGTATTACTACGGGACATTTAAAAACCATGCAGAACTGGATAAAGGAACTGGAAAGTTGGTCATCAACAATAGGACCATAGAAGACATTGGAGAATACTCTGTGGAGATCAACGGTAAACTGCTGGACAAGACAACGGTTAAACAGATGAGTGAGTATGAACTGTCCTGTGAAGGTCATGTGTCATCATGGGTCTATCATAATATACAATGTTTTCTGTCCACAGAAATGTTCATTTGAATTGAAGTATATAAGACCTGGAATTATTTTATACTTTATCTATTGAAAAATAGCAGATATACAAGCTGCAAGCTTGTAGATCTGCTATTTTTTAAACATCTTGAAATCTTTTGCTAATCTTTGAATAGGCCTATATATTTTTTGTAACATTTGTAACTCAAATATTTGCTTCTGGGGGTCCCTGGAACAACATATTTTGAGATGGGGGTCCGTGGCCAAATACATGTAATGTTGGGGGTCCTTTACATGAAAAGGTTTGTGAACCACTGATTTAGAAGAAGGATTTAGAAGACATTTATAGAATCTGGTCAAAATATTCAAATACTTGCACTGGGCTTAGTATAATAGTTTTATAGTAGTTTGTAATAGTTAGCATAACATTATGGTTAAAGTAATAATGTGTTCCATGAATAAATGGGTTAATAGAGCGCGTCGGGGTGGGGGATCCAGAAAGAAAATGGGGGGGGGGTTAGATGGTGTTTCATACAGTCTGTTACTGATGCTGAAGAGAATCAGTACTGCTCTGTTCTATAAGCTGTAAAAGACCAGAACCTGTCAGGTTAAACTGGTCTGGGAACAGCTGCATATGAAAAGAACACATATTGTGATTCATTGCAGTGTGACTATGGCTTTAACTCATATGCTGCCATTTAACAATACCTTCGTACTCTTTAACTGCCATTCGTCTCCATAGACTTCCATGTAATTCATAGTGCACGGATCATGCACACCCATGCCTAGATAATGCACCACGTGTGTCCACATTGCTCACAGCTTTCAAACAAAAAAATCCGAATGGAAATCCGTTCAGGCATTCATGAGATAGCAGCCATTATGTTTTACACTGTTGTGAGCTTGGAGGTCTGCTACCTGAGTTGTATGGGGGTTAAACAAGCAATTTCGCGATCGCTATCATGCCTACTAACGTTTTTGGGGTCACAAAACATTTTTTGAAAAAAACATTTTTTTGAAAAAAAAAATTTTTTTTTTTTCAAAATGGCGGAAATTCTCGGGTTCCTCGGGCGTGGCAGGGAGGGACATCGCGAAATTCTCGGGTTCCTCGGGTTTGGCAGGGTATGAGTTAACCATAACGGCACACATACATATCAGCAGTGAATCACATGGATTCACAGGATTTGCATGTGCGGTGTGCGTGTGCTTCCCCCCTTCTGTGTCCTTCCCCCCTTCTGCCACCCAGGTGGAAGAACGCATTGCTGCATGTCTGGCCGACATCTCACAGTGGATGTCAGCCCACCACCTTAAGCTGAACCCGGACAAGACGGAGCTACTCTTCTTCCCAGCTAAGTCTTGCCCCATGCAAGATCTCACTATTTCCATAGATAATGCATTTGTGACTTCAGTTCCTACTGCTAGAAACCTTGGTGTGGTCCTGGACAGCCAGCTATCATTCAAGGCACACATTGCATCAGTCACCCGGTCATGTAGGTTCACACTCTATAACATCCGTAAAATCAGACCCTTCCTCACCCAGGAGGCAGCCCAGCTCCTCATTCAGACATCTGTCATATCAAAGCTTGACTATTGTAACTCTCTCCTCACTGGTCTCCCGGCATGTGCACTTAAACCTCTCCAACTGATCCAAAATGCCGCGGCACGACTGGTCTTCAACCAGCCTAAGTTCTCACATGTCTCTCCCCTTCTCCGCAGCCTCCACTGGCTCCCGGTTGCGGCCCGCACTGAATACAAAACACTGATGCTGACCTTCAAAGCAGCCAAAGGTATGGCTTCTCCATACCTCCAGAAACTGATCAACCCCTACACCCCCACCCGGTCACTTAGATCAGCCAACACAGGGATGCTGACAGAACCCTCGCTAAAAACTCCAGGGCAAAAATCCACTCGTCCGAGACAGTTTGCCCTCCTGGCCCCCAAGTTGTGGAATAAACTCCCTGTCGCACTTAGAACAACGGACTCACTCGCTAGCTTTCGCCGTGGACTGAAGACTCACCTTTTCAGACTCCACCTAAACCCTTAGCACTACAGAAAAATCAATGAATACATGAAGCTAGTTAGCATTTGTTTTGTTTTTTATGTTTTTTAGAACTTTGATTATATGGTGTTTTTCTAGATAAATATCCTTTTGCATTTGTTATATTGTTGATGATGTACTGACATATTATCTTGTTTATTATTGTGATGTTATCTGCTGATTGTAAGTCGCTTTGGATTAAAAGCGTCTGCTAAATGCCTAAACTGTAAACTAAACTGTAAACTGTAAACTTGAGGGGGGGCCCACTGCTTCTATAGAAAATGAATATAAATATATGTGCACCATAACCCTTACCTGAGGAAGATCACACAGCCAACATGTGTTTAGTTTTAACTGCAGTCTGGAGACATCAGCACTGAGTTATATTCATTGTGTTTGCTCTGTTGTGTCTTCAACAGAGAAAGTCCCAGAGCCACATGTGATCACCAAGAAACCTTGTGGTTCTGACTCCACCAGCTGTGAAGTTCACTGTATCTTGATTGAGGACATCACAGAGTCAGGGACAATCACCTATCTCTGGAAGAAAGATGAAGTGAATGTGTCTGACACTGGAACAAACTCTAATCGTCTGATTGTCACCAAGGATAAAGATTGGAAAGTTAAAACATTAACTTGTGAAGTTAAGAACGAGTTCAGCATGGAGCGAAGTCATCCTGAACCCAACCTGCTTCATGGAGGTATGTAGTTTACTACATCATGTGAACACATTGAATCACTGTTACAGTCTTTATCATGAAGGTATGTAGTTTACTACATCATGTGAACACATTGAATCACTGTTACAGTCTTTATCATGAAGGTATGTAGTTTACTACACCATGTGAACACATTGAATCCCTGTTACAGTCTTTATCATGAAGGTATGTAGTTTACTACACCATGTAAACACATTGAATCACTGTTACAGTCTTTATCATGAAGGTATGTAGTTTATGAAACACCTTCACACAATGTGCTCCTCATCATGGGTGATCTCAATGCAAAGGTTGGATCCAACAACAACGGAAAAGAGAACGTCATGGGGAAGCACGGCTTGGGAGACATAATTGATAATAGAGAAAGACTCACAGCGTTATGTCAGGAAAACAGACTAGTGATAGGAGGAACCATTTTTCAACATAAGAACATCCATAAACCGACCTGGACATCCCCAGATGGTGTTACAAAGAACCAGATAGATCACATAATTATTAACTTTTTCCCTGCCAGATTATTTATTTATTTATTGGGTCTGGTGCCATCAAAAAGCGGCTTACCTTTGCGACGTTATAGTAGATAGATAGACATTCTTTTTTTTTTTTTTTTTTTTTTTTTTTAAGTGCCTGGTCTGCACTTTCGCAGACCAGGCAGCAGAGGGCGGCGTCATGCCATTAATGTGAATTTGGCCGGTCTCGCTTGCCATACATTGAGAGCAGTCACTGGCCACAGAGCCACAGGGCCAGAGAAAATCAACACGGAAGAGAATTGGTCTCCGTTGATGTTAACGCATAATGGATTTTTAAGACCATCACTGCGGACGATGTGATTACAGTACACGGCGGCGCGACCCCTCATCAGCTTAAGGACATCAACAAGGTAAACGAACGAACGACCGTATTGGCGCGGCGCGACCTCGAGAATTGGGGGGAACGGGAACATCCAAAGCAGTATAAGAGTTAACAGCAGATGGAGAAGTAGTCTCCAGGATGTAGTGGTGAAAAAAGGTGCAGACGTCGGTAGTGACCACTCCCTAGTCATGGCGAAGATACGATTAAAACTTAGAAAGACCAAGAAAAAAGACCTTAGGGAATCACCACTAAATGTAGAAAAGCTAAAACATCCAGCTGTGAGGAAAACCTTCCAACTGGAAGTAAAAAATAGGTTCACGGTTCTAAGAAACCAGCAAGAACTAGACCTACTCAATTTCAACAAAGCTCTGACAGAAGCTGGAAAGAAAGTACTAGAACCTAGAAGGAGACAAAAGGAGTTATGGATTTCAGAGGACACATGGAAGACAATAGATGTAAGGAAAGAGAAGAAAAAGGAAATTTTAACAACCAAGTCACTTAGGCGGAAGGCCCGGCTACAAAAGTCATACAGTTTACTAGACAAAGAGGTAAAAAAGAGTTGCAGGGCAGATAAGAAGGCATTTATTGAGAAGATAGCAGAGGAGGCAGAAACAGCGGCTTCAAAACAGGACATGGGAACACTCTACAAGCTAACATAGGGCGCGTTCGGAAATGCGCACTCAACGCACTGGTGTGCCATGTTGTCGTTCGTTTATTCGGTGCACTTGGTGCGTTGTCGTTCGGAAATCCAGTGCGCGGCGCACTGGTGTGTTGAGTGCACGCACTCACCAACCCTACTCAGAAGATGGGGTTAGGCAGTGTGGTGCGGTGGTTCGGTGTTCTGATTGGTTGGTTTTCATAGCCATGTCTCGAACGCTTCTCAGCTGTGAAGAATGGAGGAAATTACCGCAAAATGCAGCATTTGCAGCTTAATTGGTCGTTTGGCCTTGATAGTTCACACACATTAACGTGTAAACTAACAGCAGGTATGCAAATGCTATGAATTACATCTCCTTTCAATGTCAATGTTACGTTAGCATACTTAGCAACTGCTGCTTTTCAGAAAGTTTGCATTCAGAGTTCAGAGTGAAAAAGCACACAGCTCCCTGTTAAAACTGGTCGTTCGTAAATAAGCCACACTGAACGCACTCTCCAACGTCACGCCCACTGCACTCACTACACCGAGCACACACTCGGTGCGGGTTTCCGAACGCACCCCAAGTCTCTGACAAATGGATTCCGGTCAACTGATATCCCAACCAGAGACCAGAGCGGATGACCAAAGAGGAGGATAAACTACAGTGCTGGAAAGAACACTTTGAGAAGGTTCTCAATGGAGAGGAACCAGAAACTGAGGCAAACATCACACAAGCGCCTGACATGCTAGATATAGAAATTGGGCCGCCAAATATTGAGGAGGTAAAGAGAGCTATTAAAGCCTTAAAGAATGGAAAGGCCCCAGGAATAGATCAGGTCCACTCCGAAATGCTTAAAGTTGAGGAACACCTAACACCAACAGCACTTACTGAGATCTTAGAAATATCTGGACCTCAGAAGAAACCCCACAATCGTGGAAGACTGGCCTCATTGTCAACTGCCAAAGAAGGGAGATCTAGCAAATTGTAACAACTGGAGAGGAATCATGTGGTTACCAGTCACCAGTAAAATCCTCAGCAGGATCATTTTGGATAGATTAAGTGATGCAGTGGAGGCCCTTCTACGAACAGAGCAGGCAGGGTTTAGAAAGGGAAGATCCTGTGCAGACCACATCTTCACACTTCGGCAGATATTAGAACAGAGCAATGACTGGAACACAACCATCTATTCCAATTTCATTGACTTTGCCAAAGCGTTCGATAGCATTAACAGAGCAGCACTATGGAGAATTCTCGGACATTACGGAATTCCAGAAAAGATCATCTCTATAATTAAGATACTGTATAGAGATTTTAGTGCTAAAGTTATTTGCGGATCCAGCCTCACAGAGGAATTCAAGATCACAACAGGAGTCAAACAAGGTTGTGCAGTAGATTAGAGTTTATCATGATTGATTATGTATGACGTTATAGAGTAGATCATGTATTCATTGATTATATTAATATCTAGGTCTGTACAGTATGATGATACTAACACTTGATAGTTAGGAGTCGAGAGGTCTTCAGAAGGCCTCAGTAACTATTGTTTTGCTAAAGCCTATCTTGTTATGGTACAGCTTGTTCCAGAGGCCTTGAAGCCACAGTATAACTCTAGTGTTTGACCATTCTTCTGGGCAGAACTCTTTTACCACTGACCAGAGTGTTAATTGTACTTCTGTCCATGATATCATGTTATATAAACTTGACCACAACACCACCTAATATAATTGTCTTGTCTCCTCATTTTCTCATGATTATTGATTGATCTGAATTCCACCACAGTTGGCGTCACGGAACAGGATTCCAAACCCGTTGACAGATCCATGGACACAGAGAAGGAGTCGCAGCTGCAGTTAAGGTAAGGCATTGGCCTTCCCTCCTGTCTCTGTGTGGTTGGACTCTGTACAACGGTACGGAATATTTATTTAAGTTAGAACTGTCTTGAAAGGGGAATTCTAAACCTTGCCAAATTGTATTGATGAGAGGAGTCAGACAAATAAAAGATTGTTGAAATAATAGTTTGAACAGGTGTTGTTTTATAGACGTTGTTTTACAATAGTCCACTATTATAGTTGGTTTTGAAATAATAGCTTGAACAAGTGTGTTTTATAGAAGTTGTTTTACAATAGTCCATTATTGTTGACTTTGAAGAGAGATCTTTTGTAGATCCTTATAGGTTGGTCTTTTGTAGATCCCTATATGTAAGGTTGTTCTTGGTTTGATCTTTTGTAGATCCCTATAGGTACAGGTTGGTCTTTTGTAGATCCCTAGAGGTCATGAGTGGTCTTTTGTAGATCCCTATAGGTATAGGTTGGTCTTTTGTAGATCCCTACAGGTTGGTCAGATATTTTGTAGATCCCTTTAGGCTTATAGTTTGGATTTTTTTGTAAAACTAAATAAACAAATAAATGGGTAAGAGTGGGGAAATAGTGATACGATTTTGAGCTCGATTGTTAAAAATGATCAGATTGTATAGAAAATGTATTGAAGCAAATAGTTATCATTGAATAAGTATTTGAAGCAGAGTGAGTGACTCACACATATACAGTACATGCACACATCACACACACTCAGCGATTGTCTAGGACAGCAAGATAGGCAGTGAAGAATACATTTTATCAATTGACACAGTAGTGGAGAATATCTCTTAATAAAATATTGTTGTTATTGTTTTAATATAGGTGTGATTCCTTAAAGGCTAAGTTGAGCTAATTGTGCCTCATTAGGTCAGATTTGAGCCGATTGTCATTCCATATAGGTACATTTTGGTCAGTTTTATTTGAAGTAAGAGTTATTTGAATCTGTGGTAGGAAACAATAGCATATTTCATTATGCCTACAGATAGCCCCATTGATGTAATGAAGAACAAACATGGCAATGCAGCTGTGAGATACCAGGATGCCTGGGTTAAATGGTCAAGGGGCCAGTGGCCTGCCACAGGTAGCTTTAATGAGCAAGATCTGAAAAATGTGAGGCTTATGGGAGAAGAACACATTAAGAAATTGAGCACGAAGGATAGAGATAAGTGTCATGTGGCACTGTCCATTTGGGAACTTGAAATTCAATTCAGAAATGAGAAAAGCAAAGGAGAAAAACTTGAGAAGGACAAAAGGGAGGATGCAGAAATGCTTAAATTACAGGATTTAAAACTTAAACAAATTGAAGCTGAAAAACTTGAGAAAGACAAAAGGGAGGAAGCAGAAAAGCTTAAACTACATGCAATTATAAACAAACAAAATGTATTGATAAAATTCCATAAACAAAGCAATAAAAGAAGGCAAGATAGCAGCAGCAGCACCGACCCTGAATATGATGAAGAGCAGGAAGGAATAGACAAAGAACTGACAAAAACAAAGAATACAGTAAAACCAAAGACCCTGAAGAAGTCACATAAACGGCCTCCCCACAACAAAAATACTGACCCCTCAAATTTAGGGGCAGGAGCAGCGTCTCAAATGCCCATGAGAGTTGTTGCTTTTGGAGCAGATGAAGGGCATAGAGCTAAAATATTTAGACCATGGGGACCAAACGAACTGAACTCACTGCTTTTCCAGAATAGCCTTCCTGACCCTAAGATGTTTCCAAGTTCATTTATGGATAAATTAGAAACAATGACAAAAGTTTATGACATAGTCCCATGTGACCTAACACAGATTATGGAATGTGCATTGGGACCTGGTGCATTTAAGGATTTGGAACATGAAATGGCAATACCAGACGGCACTAAATGGGAGGGAGGTCAAACAATTGACACATGTATGAGAACCATTAAAAATGTGTTAAAAGCATATACAAGGAAGTTTGCTAACATTAACAACATCACAACAGCCTATCAGAAGACCAATGAGGATGTTAGTGACTGGGCCGCAAGATTCAAATCATTATGGGAAACCAACAGTGGGATGGAAAAGAACGAAGCAGAGCCGTTTCAAGTTCAGTATTTTGTCAATGGTCTTAAACCAGATATTAAGAATCATTTACAGACTGTAGTATTGGGGTTGGAATCACAAACAATGCCCGCTATAGTGAATATTGCAATTCAGGCAGAGAGACAGATTCATTCCAATAGACCACAAAACGAAGCACAGGAGGTCAGCATGTTTTATCAAGGTGCCAGAGGGGAACCTACAAAGTCCAGGGGTAGAAAAAGGTGTAGGCGTAAGACATTTCTTTGCTATTTGTGTAGGAAACCAGGACACTTGGCCAGAGATTGCAGATCTAGATAAAATTACGGATGCTACAATTGTAACCAGCCAAGAGTATGCCTTATAATAAAGAAATATTTGTAGGAATTACAAAATGAAAAAAAAAAGTGGTTGAACATTGATCTCAAGTTAAATAGTTAATCATTAGAGAAATGGTGTCTTTCCTATACAGTTTTGAGGCCTAAATACGATTAATATGCCAATAATGAGCTACCAATATTCTAAATAATTGTATGTTATGACTAGACTACAATGTGACACTATGATCTTTAACTAACAGTCAGGTTGTCGAATGGCTCATTGAAAAGATTATGATTTTCAGAAATTACAAAGAAGTGTCAACATTGATTTTTAGCTAAATAGTGCATCCTATAAATTGTTTAACGCCTAACCATGGTCAACATGCCAGTTGTGTGAAGGCCTCACCTTAAGAATTAATGGACATACAGTATGTGAAACATTTTTGGCTGTATCAAATTGTAAATCTCTGCAGTATAATTTGTGTTATCCTACCAGAATTATAGATAAACTGACATTTTCATCCATACTAAAGACATTGACATTGTGATTGTTCTAGGGATGCGAATCTCGACCACTGAGGCGATACGATACGGACCTCGATACACTGCCAGCGATACGATATAATTGCGATACATTGAAATCCTGCCGATACGATACATCGCGATCCACCCCTGTTCCCGATACGATGCGATACGATTCACGATTCACCACGATTCAAGCCCAAATCCCAAAATTTACAAAACATAGCGACTAAAAATTTATGAAATTTAAATTCAAGGCAATTTATTGTTTCACTGTAGTACTAGGCTCTGTCTAACAATCCAACATAGGCCTATAGTATTCTGGGAGAACACAAAGCTGCTGGCTATTGTAGAATTGTTTCATAACTAATCATATAGAAGGCCTATGTCATTATTAGTAGGCCTATATGTCTTCAACTGGGAGTCAGGGACCCCAATCCAGGGTTATTACAGGGGGCCTGCCAAATATTTGTGTGATACAGTGGGCTATAATGCCTAGCCTACAGCGAGGGTCCCTGCTTGATCTCTGTCTGAGCTAAGGGGTCCTTGACCTGAAAAACAATAAAGTCCCTCCCTGGTTTGTATTATTATATTATATTATATTATATTATATTATATTATATTATATTATATTATATTATATTTAATCCAGGATTATGCAATTTTTATAGCCAAAATGTTTTAACAGACCTACAAGCTCACAGCGTGTCGCATCCACGACGCATTGTGAGCTTGTAGGTCTGCTATTTTAGGTGCGACACCCTTGTACTGCGATGTATAAATTAGGCTTCTTTCCCATGCAGAGCAGAACTAGCAGCAGAGAAAGTGAGAGAGTTGCTTGCATCAACAGGAAAGTTGTATAACAGTGACAAATACTTTGTTTTAAACGCAAGCAGTAGTCCTACAACACCCAGCAACATTGTTGTTGTGTGTGTGCAGTTAATATAGCGCAGAAGATGATCTCAATCAATTGTCCGTCGGAGATTCGCTAAGAAACGGCTGTTGATTACATATCACTCGATCAGCCTGTGCTACTCTGTGACAACAATCAGCGCAGCGGACTTGGATGTTATAAAGCTAAGTACTGTACAACTAATCTTGCATCTTTTTAACCCGTGGGGCTGCTAGTTCGTCTGTTGATTCACTCGCATTTCGCTGCACTGTGTCTCCCTGGTTGCCTGCATGCAGAGTGCAGATGTTGTCCGTCTGTCCGAGTCGCAGCTCGCGTTAAAGACTGGCTTTTGGGGAGGGGGTTGAACGGCTGATGATGGTGCATTCATGGCGCCTCGGAAACACAGGATAGAATGAAATACTATATGGAAGAACCGATACAATCGCGGAATTTACCGATCCAGACACTCACGGTACGATCCATCACGATTTCGGCCGTCTATTGTACCGGTACACACTGAATGTACCGATTCAACCGTATCGCGGACGTTTGTATCGCGATTACGATCCGTACCGGTATATCTTCGCATCCCTAGATTGTTCCATCCAAGTAACATTTATTCACATAAATATCGAATAGAACTGTGTAATGAGAGACATACGGGTTTTCTTTAGTGGACAAGGGCCTGCCTGGAGTAGTGAGAGCAGAGAGACTGATAAGAGATAGATTCGGGATACTCAAGGCCATCTGTTCTTTCGCGAGTTGGATTATTTTGAAAATATTCTAGACAGTGTGTGAAGTGGGTTTCTTTTAAATTGATTTGGTGTCTTTATTATAGTGATAATCAATAATTTATAATAGTATAGTTCACTGGCAATAATAGCTACCAAGATTTAAGACGAATTGGAGATCGAACGTGGGAGCAAGTTTCAGTATTTTTATTTCTATTTTACAAGATTTTAAGACAGATATTGGACTGGTATTTCCGCTAGAATCATGGGGAACAGAATGAGACTACATTATTTGAGCTTGTAGATCTGCTATTTTCTTTCACATGTTGAAGAGAGGGAGAAAGAAAGACAGGAAGTCTTAAGTGTCATGACAATATTGAGCATGTTTAACATCTATACACACATTTAAATCTTTTTGCTGTTATAGTATGTTAATATTAAGTGCATAATTTTCAGTAATTGATGGCAGAAGTGTACTTCAAGTCAGTAAGGGCCGATTACAACCACGAAATAAATTCATTGAGAAGGAACATAGCAGAGAATAGCTGGTAAATGATTATGATTTTCATAGATGATCAAATGTGTGGGAATACTAAAATACAAGCGAGAAGTAGTGACTATGTTGTGTTAAGCAATAACATTATGTAGTTTCAACAGTGCCATCCAAGACATTCAAGGTCAACTAATGAGACAGTTTTGTGCAAAAGAAGATAAACTAGAGGCCCAGTGAATTCTGTAGTTACTGTAGTAGGGAAAAGGTTGACAAAATACTTTAGATACTGTAAACAAAAGTGAAGAATAGGCAAATAGAAATGGCAATGAACATAGAACATAAAATGTTGTTGAAATATGAAGCGTCAATAACAAATAAACATTTATATTGTGAAGCTATACAGCAGCAAGGGTTTAAAATCTTTACATACATAACAAAGAGTAAAAAAAAAAACTAACTATTATTTGTATGTAATTATTCAGGAATAATTCTACTTATTAGAAGTGTCAATTATATTGTGAATTTTCTTTTTACATTGAATGGTGTGCATTGCATTGAATAATCTTTTAATTGTTAGTATAGGAAACTAACTAAATATTTGCGAGTTTATGATTAACAGGAGTACCAACCGAGGCCGCACAAAACAAAAACAGAACATCACACGGGATCGGAAAAATAAGATAAGTATAATTCTAGTTGTCAACAAAATATGTTTCAGATAAAATAGAGCTCAATGGCTCCAAACGATTAAATCATCCAAACATGTTTTGAAAAGCAAGGCCGACTCAACATTTTGGAAGACACATTTTAGGGTGTGTTCTTTAGTTTCAGGAAAACATGGAGCCAATGGCTCAAAACTAACCAAGGCCAATATTCAATAGTGTGGAGAGACTTATATCGGTGGGTAATCTTATTGGTATCAAACCATCAACACAAGTGGATGCACACTATTTAGAATGTGGAGGTATTATGTATAGGGCACAATAATATACATTTTGCATCCAAATTATCACATACACTACAATTGTAAGTCAATTACACAGTCACGCCCAGACTTTAGAGTTGTATCTTTCTTTCACATCTGAAAGATTTATAGATTGTGTGGGTGGAAGTCGATCCTGCAGCAGGAACAGACGCTCATGACAAAGAGTCAATTATACCACTGGAAGTGCTGAAATTTTATGAAATTACGAACTGTGACTATGGAGTGGAGCACATTTTGCATTGTTTTGATGGACACTACAGAAGCCACAACATTTCAACACTGTCTGTATGACAGTCAAGGACCTATGAAGTGGTTTTGAGAGACATTTCATTTTCTGAGTGCAAGCTTTTGGGGAGAGCTTGTTTTGACAACCTTCTAATCTGTTACAGACACACTGGAACTGTTCGGTTTTCGTGCCACGGTCAAGGACACATGACCAGCTCATTGTTCAGCACAGAGGACTATCAAGATAAGATTGATTTCTTGCCTAATCATTTTGTAAGGTTTCGCATGGGAAAACAGAATACATTTTTATCGCGCTGGGCGAACATAACACAATTTTAGACTCACACACATAAAGAGCTAACATATATACAGTATATCATTTTAAACATTTTTTTCTCCGTACATTGTTTTTTTAGAGCACAAATAATTTGAAATTGAGTTGGTGTTGTGCTGGTGTTGGTACTCAGATAAAAACAGAAATAAAAGAAAGCTTAAGTAAATATCCATGAAAGTCTGAACTGTGAAGTGACAGTGCAAAAGTCATACTACCTATAAAGTTAAATGATTATAAAGTGATAAAGTGAAAACGTAATTTGTAATAACTGAAAGGCAAGGGAGGGGATTGGGCACCCTGGACCTTTGCCTTCAACAGGCAGCGGCGGAATCGCAAGGTTCCGAGGGCACGATAAAGACGTTATATAGTGCTGGGGAGTGACTGAAGGCCCCCGTGTCTAATGAAGGGTGAGTTAACATCCTGCCGTGGTACCGTCTAGTCGGCGTGATTGTCGCACAGCGTAAGACCCTGTGGCAGTGTGGCAGGCAACACGTGGTACGTGGACGACAGTCCACACCTAGCAGAGGGTGCGGTTTTTGGGACGACCTCTGTGAACAGGCAAGACTGGTGAAAACGGTTAAAGTTTCGATTCCCATAGCCAAGTGGGGTCGGGATCAGACCGTCGGCTTCCTCCCTGGGTGACCAATCATCACTACGGGGTCAGGGGTCGCTAACGACTCGGTCACCGGTCGGTCCCATCACAGATGACAGTAAGACCCTAGCGGCCGTCGCGTGGGGCTTAATGTAGAGTCTAGCCACAGTAAGCCAAAAGCGAATCCGTCAGTAGGCGAGCTGTGTCTCCTGTGATCGGTGGGCTTTGAAAAGAAGACACCGGGAAGCATGGAGAACTTGAAATCTCTGTCCAGGGTCGCCTGGGCGCAGACCTCAGGTGGAAAGGGGTCTGCCCGGGACTGCGCCTTATGGGAGGTCCGAAGGACTTAAGTGAATAATAAACATAGTTCAGGGCATATTTATCTAACACCCTTTAGCAGCGGTTAAATTATGTTGTTTAGTTTGAGTTACTCTTTTCATGAAATAGTGCCCATTTCTTTTTCCATTGTTACAGAGGGACCAACAGCACGAGTTTATTATTGTTATGTGTTCTTGGAATGGAATTCCAAACAAGATAGAGGCGTGCAGTGGTTGAAATGTAACTGCTGATATTTTTACTCAAATAAGTACATTTGGAGAAGTTTTCTGTCCCACAGCTAATAAGATATGACTTATTATTTTATTTTTATTTGAGAGAAAGTGGGCATGTTTAATTAAGTCCATAAGTACATACATTTGTACATTTAGATGGGAGCTTTTCAGTGTGCCGACAAGCGGACATTGTGCGACTTTGAAATAATCTACAGTGAATTATATGCATTTGTTCTTTTTCCAATCAGCCCATTGGTTAGTGACTTTCATTTGACTTTGACTCTTTTTACCCTATTCGCTACTCGAAAGACTGAGCAGGCAGGTAGGGAAACGGACATATTTAAAAGTTATAATAATTATTTCTTATTTTTTTCTTGTAATAATGCCTTTTCCTGTTCGAGATATCATGGAGGTCCGAAGGACTCAAGTGAAATTATTAACCTGAACTTTACTTTTATTCCCAGTGACCACTACGGGGCAATGATCAAATTAATAACCATATACTGTAAGTTCTTTTGAATTTTGATTTACAGGGGATTTGACAGAGGACCAGTGGTGAAAGTGAGCCGGAACGGCCGGAACCCCCGTTCCGTTAAAACATTCGGGGCCGGAACTGCGTTCCGTTAAGAAGAGGAGAAGCCAGCTGTCAAAATCCCATGTTAAATAGCCAGCCACAAACGCACGTCCAGGAAGAAAACAATAGCCTATACTAAAGTCAGATTAACATACAGTACACAAGTGTTACTAGTTATATTTTCTGATAAAGTGCTTCTAAATTATTCCCGTGGGTTTGTGTAGGTCAGTGTGATCCAGTCTGTTTGCGTTTCAGTGTTTGTTTGACACGGAGCGAGTGGGTGGGACGTTCGCGAACGAATCGAGTCTTTTGGACGGCTCTTTGAAATGAACGATAGGATTCGGTTCACAGTAGGGAGCCGTTCCTTTCTAATGAACAGTGGTGGGAAAATTACTCAATTTCTTTAGAAATATCAATACTGCAATCAAGTAGAAGTTTGGAATGTTAATGTACTTGAGTAGTAGAAGTATCAAAATGAAGGCCTACGTCTTTTGAACGGCTCTTTGAAAGGAACGGATCCCAGAGATCCGGCTCACTTCAAAGAGCCATAAATCCCATCTCTAGGAGGACTCGTGTCTGTGCCTGCATGCGGCAATAAATGCAGAATAGACCAAAATGATTCAATTCTGCATCTGGAAATGGGAGATGTAGTGGAGTAGAATTAAAAGTATTGGAAATACTCCAGTAAAGTAGGCTAGGCTATACTTAAAACCTGTACTTAAATACAGTACTTTAGTAAATGTAGGTCTACTTAGTTACTTTAGATAACTGGTTATAATAATATTAATAATAATATATATAATAATATAATAAATATAATAATAATATATATATATATATATATATATGCTTACCCTTCTGTATGGAACAATGAACAATATGAAGAGGCTTATTATAGAAGGGCAGCAGGTGGGCCTCCCAAAATGCAGTTTTCTATGCATTTCAGGGGTTTTGGGGGATTAGAGCCTCCCAAATTTTTTTCGCCCGCGCGGCCAATTTATGACAGTTCCGGCAAGAATTTCAAACCACTTTCACCACTGCAGAGGACGCTGAGCAGTCCAGCATTTTGTATGCCTTTTAACCTCTAATTTTTTTCACAGAGAAAGCTGAATCATGGATATTGTCCTGTGACAAACACAGGAAGTTTTGTGTTGTTGTTTCCAATTACATCTTGTGTGTGCTAATTGAATAATGCAAATGAATTAACCAGCTTACTAACACCTAACTAAACAAACCCAATCATATTAATTCTGAAAGATGATGCATGCAAAAGTGGCTTTGTGTGCTATGTTCATCGGTTTGTTTCACAGCGAGGGCCCAGCAGAGCAAAACAACATTCTGCATGTTAAAGTGTGCAGTAAATGGCTGGAAAATAAGGATCAGTCCTGATTAGAGCTTCAAATATGGATAAGGCTATCATTGTGAATCTTCTACCAATCCAATGGAAATACATGTTTTCCACATGACGTGGGAAGTTTGAAATGGCACATCAGTCACCAGAGATATGAATCGTCTGGGCTGGATGCAGTTGAATGTGCCTTGCAGTCTCGAGCGTTGTTTTCGTGTGGAATATATCGTTGGGTACCTGTTATTCCTCTTGCTGGCTTGTTTGAAGACAAAGGAGAAACAACCGTTGTTTAACCGGGCAGTGAGATTTTGAGGAAAAGGGGGGCTGCAGGTTATTAAACCTTGCCCCGGTTTTCCGGTCTCTTTCCTGAGAAATGCAAGGAAGGGTGATGTCACCCTTGCCTCTGTTTCCAAACGTGCATGGAGATATCGTTGGAATATATCGTCAAAATGGAGATACCTTCTTGTTCTTTTCCGCCCGAAACGGAATATGCTGTGACGGACAGTCATAACATGCATGGACTCTGATCTTGTTCAAAAACTCTTCTATACACACACACACACACACACACACACACACAAAGAAAACAGAAAGGTGGTGTCCCTTCCCCCCCCCCCCCCCCCCCCCTCCCTTCCCACTTACACACACACACACACACACACACCCCGGCCCCGCCCCTGTCCCAGTTCCCATTATGTTTTTTATTTTTGAAACATTCACACATACACATACATGTTGTTGTTTGAAGGCTGATGTTTGTCAATTGATAGCGATCAATGATAATAGACACTCTTGTGTACCTGACTAGCAGGTCACGGCTCGATTAAAATGGTGGTATAACGAGGGTGATGAGTGACTTTCCCCTGCAAGATAAAGCAGGTTTAGACCTCATCCACAAATGCGTCGATCATTATTGAACCACGATCAATTGACATTCAGTTTTATTAATTTGTTTTGTTGTGATTAGTGTTTTGTGCTTTGTTTGAATAGTTCATGTACCAATTTTTCCCAATGATGACTTTGATGAGGTATTTTTTTTCCATTAGATGACATTCATTTATTATTTTTCATTAGATGTTTTAGAAAGATTGTATTTAATTATCCAAAGGGAAAAAAAAAATACAAGTAAAAAAGGGAGGAATTGCAGTAGATTAGAGTTTATCATGATTGATTATGTATGACGTTATAGAGTAGATCATGTATTCATTGATTATATTAATATCTAGGTCTGTACAGTATGATGATACTAACACTTGATAGTTAGGAGTCGAGAGGTCTTCAGAAGGCCTCAGTAACTATTGTTTTGCTAAAGCCTATCTTGTTATGGTACAGCTTGTTCCAGAGGCCTTGAAGCCACAGTATAACTCTAGTGTTTGACCATTCTTCTGGGCAGAACTCTTTTACCACTGACCAGAGTGTTAATTGTACTTCTGTCCATGATATCATGTTATATAAACTTGACCACAACACCACCTAATATAATTGTCTTGTCTCCTCATTTTCTCATGATTATTGATTGATCTGAATTCCACCACAGTTGCTTGCTTTCCCCCTTTCTTTTCTCCCTTTCCATAGACTGGCTCATGAATAAAACATCGGAAATAACAAACGAGGAATATCATGGACACTGACAGAAACCCTGGAGGACATCGACTACGCAGATGACATTGCTCTGTTAGCACACCGCCACCAGGATATACAGAGCAAAACACAAGATCTAGTGACATTATGGCAAACAGATTGGTCTCAACATTAACACGGACAAGACAAAACTGATGAAGTTGAATGCCAAAACGAACCAGCCCCTCATCATCAACAATAAACATGTGGAGGAAGTACAGGAATTCACTTACCTGGGAAGCAAGTTAACAACAGATGGAGATTCGGGAGCAGATGTGGAGAGCAGGATATCTAAGGCACGGGGATCTTTTGCCATATTAAGGACAGTATGGAGATCACCCAAGATCAGTATAAAGACCAAACTGAGTATATTTAAGAGCAACGTCCTTGGGGTTCTGCTGTATGGTGCAGAGTCTTGGAAAGTGACACAGGCCACCTGTCACAAGCTGGATGTATTCCAAAGAAGATGCCTTAGGAGAATCCTGAGGATATTCTGGCCTACAACAGTTTCAAATGAAGACCTCTACAGGAGAACAGGCCTGACCCCACTGTCAAGTGTCATCAAGTTCAGAAGGTGGATGTGGATCGGACATGTCTGCAGAATGGACCCAAGTGCCATCCCAAGGGTAGCCATGAGATGGACACCACCGGGGAAGAGAAAAAGAGGCAGACCTAAAGAAACATGGAGAAGATCTGTGGAGAAAGAGGCGCCATCCAAGATGGCGCCGTGGCATGGCGACACGTTGAGAGCTGCTCTTGCCTTGTTGCTGGTTTTTATGTTGTATGTCACTGTTTTTGCACGTAATGCGTCCTGTACGATGACCTACGATCGCCAGACGTTACTGGACTTGAGATTTGTTGCCTCGGACGTTTTCAGACCGGATTTGCCGGGAGAACTGTATAACAACAACAGCAGCACGGTTCCAACATGGCGTGGCCATAGGAGGAAGAGAGGGAAGCGAGGGGGTTCACTAGTGAAGCTACGTGGACGCCCTTCGCGACCACCCATCCCCAGCATACTGTTGGCAAACGTCCAAGCGATCGACAACAAGATGGACGACCTCCGAACCCGGCTACGCGTTGAAAGGGATATAAAGAACTGCTGTGTGCTCTGTTTCACGGAGACGTGGCTGAAGGCTGACGTTCCTGACAGGGCGGTACAGCTAGATGGCTTCTCTGTGTTCCGCACGGACCGTTCGATGGCAAACACGGGGAAGACGAAAGCGGGCGGTGTTCTGTTTTACATCAACGACTCTTGGTGCACTAATGTGGATATAGTCTCACACCACTGCTCGTCGGTGCTGGAGCACTTAACACTACGGTGCAGACCGTTTTACCTACCCAGAGAATTTCCTTGTGTGTTGCTGACGGCTGTATACATCCCACCAGAAGTGAATGCATCCGAAGCTATGGACGAGCTAAGCGATGTCATTTGTAAGCAGGAAAA
The DNA here is from genome assembly GCF_963921795.1 of Nannobrachium achirus. NCBI lineage: Eukaryota > Metazoa > Chordata > Actinopteri > Myctophiformes > Myctophidae > Nannobrachium > Nannobrachium achirus. The sequence goes on from NC_137824.1 coordinate 3,594,985, forward strand.
TAAGCACCCGGAAGCCATTTCAATCGTGGCGGGGGACTTTAACCACTGCAACTTGAAATCGGTGTTGCCGCACTTCTACCAGCACGTTAAGTGCCCAACAAGGAAGGTAAGGACGCTGGATCACTGTTATTCCACCATCAAGGATGCCTACAAAGCGGTCCAACGGCCCCACTTTGGGAGATCTGACCACCATGCGGTGCTACTACTACCTGCCTACAAGCAGAGAATGAAGAGCGAACAACCCAGGGTGAGGTCTGTACAGTGCTGGTCCACAGATAATGTATCTAAACTCCAGGGCTGCTTTGAATCGACAGAATGGTCCATCTTCAAAGACTCAGCCACAAGTTTGGATAACTATGCTGACACTGTCACCAGCTATGTTAAATTCTGTGTGGATAATTGCATCCCAGCGCGAACCGTTCGCTCCTATCCCAACGAGAAGCCGTGGATGAACCAGGATACTCGTCTGAAGTTGAGGGAGCGCCGAGCCGCTTTTCAATCTGGGGACGAGGAACGGTACAAAAAATCCAGATACGACCTGAGGAGGGCGATCAGAGACGCTAAGAGACAATATAGGGACAAACTGGAGAACAACTATAGTGGCTGTGACGCACGGCGTATGTGGAGAGGGCTGCAGGCGATTACGGATTACAAACCGAAGCCGGCTGTTATTAACACCTCGGACTCTCTACCGGACGAATTGAATAACTTTTTCGCCCGCTTTGAATCTCACAACACGGACCCAGTTACACCGGTGCGGGGTACACCCGGTGCGGTGGAGCTGCAGGTGACACAACGAGATGTGAGTAAAACTTTTAAAAGCGTTGGGACTCATAAGGCGGCCGGTCCTGATGGGATTGCCTCACGTGTCCTTAAGTTGTGTTTTGACCAGCTTTCGGGAGTCTTTACTGACATTTTCAATATGTCCCTGTCATTGTGTGTGGTACCGTTGTGTTTCAAGGAAACCATAATTGTACCCATAGCAAAGAAAAAACCTGTCACCTGTCTTAATGATTATCGCCCTGTGGCTTTGACCTCTGTTCTTATGAAGTGTCTGGAAAAAATGGTTATATCACATATAACGCACATTATCCCTGCCAATACTGATCCATTACAGTTTGCATACTGTGCTAATAGATCAGTCGATGATGCTATTTCTCTCGCACTACACATTGCCTTGAAACATCTGGAGAATAAGAACTCTTATGTCAGACTACTCTTCATAGATTATAGCTCTGCCTTTAACACGATTGTACCATCTAAGCTTGTGTTGAAACTCAGGGGTCTTGGTCTGGGCAGTAGTATCTGCAACTGGCTGTTTGACTTTTTGACAGGCAGGCCACAATCTGTACGAATAGGGAACAAGCATTCATCTAAGATATTGACCAGGACTGGAGCGCCCCAGGGCTGTTGCCTCAGTCCCTTGTTGTATAGTCTGTTCACCTATGACTGTGTTGCCAGGTGTGGAAATAATTCTATTCTCAAATTTGCAGATGACACCACGGTTATAGGACTAATATCCAACGATGATGAGAGGGCCTATAGGAGGGAAATTGAAGAGCTAACCCTATGGTGCCAGAATAACAATCTCTCTCTAAATGTTAGTAAAACAAAAGAGATCATCGTTGACTTTAGGAAATCTGAAGTCAATCACAGTCCCGTAACCATAAATGGTTCACCTGTAGACATAGTGGACAGTTTCAAATTCCTGGGTGTTCACATAACTAACTCACTCACATGGTCTCAAAACAGCGAAGGTATCCTTAAGAAAGCGCAGCAGCGATTGTACTTTCTGCGGCGCCTCAGGAGATTTGGCCTAAGCACCAAGGCTCTTGTTAATTTCTATCGCTGTACCATAGAAAGTGTATTGACAGGATGCATAACAGTGTGGTTTGGTAACGTGACTGCTCAAGACAGTAAACAGTTACAGAGAATTGTGAAGAGAGCTGCCAAAATCATTGGCACAGAATTACCACAGCTACACACAATCTATAACACACGCTGTAAGAAAAAGACAGAGAACATCTTAAAGGACAGCTGTCATCCCGCCCATTCCCTGTTCTATCTCCTCCCTTCAAAAAAACGTTACCAGAGCATCAAATCTCACACCACCCGTTTCAGTAATAGTTTTTATGCTCAAGCAATCAGGCTGCTTAACGAAGAGATGGAAGCGAGACGTAGGTAGTCATGTGCAATATACGCAGTTTTTAAACTGTACACTGTCACACTGTATGGTTGTTTTGTTGTTTTTTGGGTTGTCCTGGGTGACCTGTTGTTGTCGTATTGTTTTGTGTGCAATAAGGCTGAGAGTGCTCTTGGCACAAGCATTTCATTGTTTGTCTGTACTTGTATGGATACGCATTTGACTAATAAACCGAACCTGAACCTGATGAAAGAGCTCGGGTGGACCTGGGGCCAAGTGCAACATTGGGCAGAAGACAGACAGCATTGGCGTTCGTTGGTGAAGACCTTATGTGCTACCTAGCACGAAGAGGATTAAGTAAGTATGTAGTTTACTACATCATGTGAACACATTCAATCACTGTTACAGTCTTTATCATGAAGTTATGTAGTTTACTACATCATGTGAACACAGTGAATCACTGTTACAGTCTTTATCATGAAGGTATGTAGTTTACTACATCATGTGAACACATTGAATCACTGTTACAGTCTTTATCATGAAGGTATGTAGTTGACATCATGTGAACACATTGAATCACTGTGTTACAGACTGCAGTGTTGACCTTTTTACATATTTAGGCTAACACAGAAATCATTAAACCTCTCCTCAGGACCTCCACCTGAACCTACACCCACGGGAGCCATTGTTGCTTGTGTTATCGTTGCTCTCATTGTTGGTCTCATTGTTGGTGCGGTGCTGATGAAATATCGTTGTAAGTCTCTCTTCAGAGTTCCACATATCATACAAGTACAACGTGCTTACTAAATTACTGCTCAGCAATGACATGCAATTAACCCATTAAGACCTGAGGCCCATTCTAACAAATGTCTTCTAAATCTGAAAACCCTATGATATCAGTTGTGATCGTTTCATGTCGAGGACCCCTGAAATTGCATGAATTTGCCCGCGGACCCCCATCTCAAAATATGTTGTTCCACTGACCTGGGACCCCCAGAAGCAAAGATTTGTTATTATTATCCAGTCATGCACAACGCAATGGAGACACCTGGTGGTGGAATCAAACAAATGTCTCAGTAGTGCAGTGGTTCAGGCTGTGACCCCCAAAATAATCATATTTGAACTGGGGACCCCCCACCCCACGCTGACAAGCACTTTGTATAACACGGTTATATTGTGAGAATAGACGATCTACATGCTCACAACGCCTCACGTTTCAAGGCATTGTGATTAGAGTTCTCAAATTCTGCCCGAACCCGACCCTACCCGACCCGACCCGACGTTATCGGGCCGAGCCGGGCCCAAAAATGATAATAATTAGTCGGGCCGGGCCGGGCTCCGGGCTCCGTCACTCAAGCAACAGAGAACAGGCGCATATCTCTGTCTGCCTGTCTTCAGCGCAGCACTGAAACCTGCCTAAGTTCCTAACCAATGGACCAAGGATAATCGGTGACGCATACGGAAGTATAGTCTATCAGTCTCATTGAGCAGTCTGGTTGTTGTGATGACGTCACAATCGAAACCTTTGGATATACGGAAGTCTGTCACAGGCAGCGAGTCAGCGTTAGCTCTGTGTGATCGAGCGGCTACGATGAAAGTTTGGAGCTGCATGTTAAATTAAAAGGCAGCAGGCAGTTTTACAAGTTTGTAATAAGTTATAAATCCAAGAAAAGTACATTCAAAGCGGAACCAACCTGGATATTATTGACAAGGACTTAAGAGGATTGTATTAACAACAACATCAACATGACCAACCTAAAAGCACCATACGTTGACATCCTCTTACCTTATAGAGACGATCATCTCGGCTGGTAAGATATTATTAATTCCATTATGCTTTCTGGTTAATCAAGTGTCCTTTGCTGCTGCTGTGTGCATTTATATTAAAGGGTTTACAGCCGCAGCGCGCCGCTTATTACGTGCCTAAGTTGTATATGTTTAAGCATGGTGATCAGGTGGTGTCGCGCACTAAACAACAGATCTGCAAGCCCAGAATGCAAGCCAGGTGAACACGTTTTGGGTTTATAGATCTGCCGAGCCTGCGTTTGATGCGTGACCGTTGAAAGGACGAAACATAAATCACGCAGGCAGCGACAACGGCAGGGAGAGAGAGGATGAGAGCTGTGTGATTGAGATTGACTGTTGACAACAACAGGGATTTAACGTTAGCACATTTTGTGCAGAACCTTGCATGTTTCATGAACAATTTAACATGTGAAGTTGCCATTTCGCCAACTATTATATGTCCGTTCTCTCACTGTTGTAATTTGAGGCACTGGCGCTGCCAGCTGCCTACTGGCGACGTTTTTTTTTCTCTCTCTCTCTCTCTCTCTCTCTCTCTCTCTCTCGGGCTTTCGGGTTTTCGGGCCGAAAATGATGATAATTGTTAGGGTCGGGCCGGGCTTCGGGTCGGCCCACTCGGGCCCAGTTAGGGCCGGGCCTTAATTTTCAGGCCCGTTGAGAACTCTAATTGTGATCATGTAGATCTGCTATTTCACACATTTTCTGCCTCTAATATTTGACAATTTAGCCAAGGTTTAATTTGTCATTTTAGAGGTATTAAACCACCTTGAATTGTCATTTTAGAAATGTGCATAAACCCTCTATACGTTTGTTTACTGTTGAGAGAGAAAACAACGTTGCACATTAACTCATTTACCGCCTCCCCCGATAGTCCCGAGAAAATCCCAATGTCGTTCCCCGCCAGGCCCGATAGTCCCGAGAATTTGCTTTTATATAATGTAATGTTTAATTACACTCTTCCACAGCCCGTGACAAATTTTTAGCCTTCTATCATAAAAATATCACACATCAAAGTAAGTGTGTTTGAAAAAAAGACTGTAATAATGTATAAATTGCAATACAAATGTATAAATCTCCCCATAACCCACAGTGAACTGGCAAAGCGATGCATTTGAGCTCAAAAGGCTGGCTGCCGGAAAAAAAAAGAGAAGAAAAAAAAGTGTGAGAACAGCTGTGTGTGTGTGTGTGTGTGTGTGTGTGTGTGTGTGTGTGTGTGTGTGTGTGTGTGTGTGTGTGTGTGTGTGTGTGTGTGCCAACACTTCTCAGGGAACCAGGCGGTGGTCCGTGGACCACGCTCCCCCCAAAAAACGAGTGAAAAACTACTGTAGATGAAGACTCAAAAGACGCACCGCACCAGAGATCAACTACTTGCTCGTTAGGCACTACAGGTGTTTCATACGAAACACTTGTGTTTAGCAGGGCAGTGCAGAGGATTTTTTAGGGGCAGGGGGAGAAATTTTTCTAACATGTCCTAGAATGTGAAAATAGCAGATCTACAAGCTCTACAAGCTCTCAATGTGTCACAGAGCGATGTGTTGAGCTTGTAGAGTTTGTAGATCTGCTATTTTCACATTCTAGGACATGTTAGAAAAAAGACTCATGCCCCCTTTTATGTCTATTTGTGTGTGCACCTGTACAGAGCAAAAAACTACCAGCAGACACACAGAGACAGATAGAAAGCGCCCCCAAGTGGGGGCTCACATAAATACTCACAGAATTACTGCAATATAGTATGTGAGTTTTATGGTCAGATATAGCCAATACAAATATTTTTCTCTGCATTTTTCTAAACAGAAAATTCTAAAAATAAATCCTATTACATAATTACATTAGTACACTTATCTGATAATGCCTGGAGCCATAAAGACAAATATCAAGTGAGTTATCCACTTGAAAACAGATCATTCACAAAAAGGTCAATAACTCCAATTATTTTGAATTTCCACCTGGATTTTGAAAAAAACAAGGGGTTTGAAATGGCCAAAACTCTAGATTGCTACATTGTACATACAAAAAAATATTTTTTGGAGAGACTAGAGGATGTCCTCTTTTATTCTAGGCACTGTATGACATTTTCGTGCAAACAGGGAATTTAGGAAAAATGTCTTAATATGAAGAAAATGCTTAAAAAAAATGGCAGGAGAGCCTACAGTGAATGTTAAAATGGCGGTCAATGTGTTAAGTTAATCATCTGGGGACCCCCCAAAATAATTTGGGGACCCCCCGACGCATAGGTTGAGAACCACTGCATTATACAACATGTAGAATTGATGAAACGAATGAATTATTTTTGCACAAACATGTCACACTTAAGAACTTAAAGGGATATTTCACTTTCAAAATAACTTTTGGTAATTTTATCATCTAATCAGGCTTTTATGAATACCCTGAACAGCTTTTAATTAGCTTGATTGAATATTTAAATATTTGATGTAAATGTTACCAGGCCCTCCAGGCCCAGGGCCTCTCCCCACACACACACCCATTGTAACTTCAAACTTAATTTTAACCATGATAGATTCATTAAAAACACCCATTATTTTTTCTGGTGACTCGTACTACCCTCCTAATATGTGAGCAGGCTGTGTTTTTTAAAAATAAATGAAAAAAGTTATCGAAAAAACACGGCCTGCTCACGTATTACGAGGGTAGTATGAGTCACCAGAAAAAATGTGTTTTTAATGAATCAGAATCTATCATGGTTAAAATGGAGTTTGAAGTTACAATGGGTGTGTATGTGGAGAGAGGCCCTTCCACTGCTCCCTGTTGAAAGTGGAATATCCCTTTAAAGGCCATCCTAAGAGCGCTCTTCCAGTGTGCGTAGATTCAGATCTTACCTACAGTAAGAATAGATAAGAAACATTGGTGTATGCAAAAATCCTCTTAAAAACATCCTAAGTGGGTCTAAGAAGAAATGTCTTTGTAAGAACAGTTGGTGAATATGACGTTTTGATGTGGTGTCATAATTAAACTAAATGTTGATATGACACTGACTATCAAGAACATGAAAACATGGAACTTCATTTCAAAAAGGCTGCCGACTCCTGCTGTTTGTCACGTCATGTCATGTCATGTCATGTCATGTCATGTCATGTCATGTCATGTCATGTCATGTCATGTCATGTTGTCACTGTGTTTGAATTTCATCTCAGATCGTATAATGAGGAGGTTTCCATGTATTCAGCCTGCACCTGAAGGTGAGTTTGAGAATTTTATTTAAGCAGTTGAACCTCCTACTAATTAATAGTGATGATGATTATAAAACAATTAACTTTCATTACAACATTTATTTATTTCTCTGAAAACACACTGAGGACTGGGATATGCAAAGAAAAAATATACACAAATTATGTAAATGAATAAAATAACATGATTAAGATAACCTTTCATCACATGATTTATCAGCGTCAATAAAAACAATAGTATTTACATCTGATTTTAAAGTGACCTACAGTAGAGGAACAAGAGAACTTATTTAACTGAAGCATGTAAGGCAGGGGTCTTCAACAGGGGGTCTGGGACCCCTAGGGGGTCCTCAGAGTTACTACAGGGGGTCCTCCAAATCTTTGAGGACCCTAGCGTCCATATTCTGAGAACTGCGCTGCGAGGCGTTGTGAGCTTGTAGATCAGCTATTTTCAGCAAAGAGGTTTGGTGTAGAGGGGAAAAGAGCAGACTAAGTACAGAGTGAAAGGTCAAGTTTATTAAGTATAGACGGTTCAAGTGGTTAAATATCTGAACACACAGATTGACATGAATCCAAAATACACTGATGATTGTGCTGTCAAACGATGAAACTATATGGAATCTATGAACAGGTTGTGGGGGTCCCTGCTTCATCTCTCTCTCAACTAAGGGGTCCTTGGCCTGAAAACGTTGAAGACCCCTGCTGTAAGCTGTTACAGTTGTATGACAAGGCTATGTTGGGTGGAGAGATGGTCTCTTCACTCAGAGAACAAAGGTTACAATGTAACCGAATGAAGATATTTGCCTTTCATTGTCATTGTGCTAGCTAGGAGCGCTACTTGATTAGCTAAATGTGTAGGACCTGTTGCTTCCTGCTGCGCTATGAGGGAGTGGATGAGGTCACTTTGACCCAGTGGTGGTCTCAGGTTCGGGGATCCAAGGGGTCCTTGAGGAATGATTGGCTCCAGTATACATGTAGAGCACGCACAGTCACACAGTCACACACACACACACACACACACACACACACACACACACACACACACACACACACACACACACACACACACACACACACACCTACACACACACACACACACACACACACACACACAAACACACACGTCTCCTCTGTCTTTCTATTGGCTGGGCTTTAAACGGTCATAACTCCAGTTACCCCCACCGTTTATGGGTACGAGGAATCCAACTGTAAAGTTTGGACATCTATCCACTGGAGGTGGGTCAAATTGTCTTTCCCCCCCACTATATTAGTTTATTTGACCCTACCTCCAGAACACAAGGTCACACAGACTGAGTGAGCTACAGGCACACTTACAAATTACTAAGACAACAATTTCAGCTTAGTTTCCCTCATCTGAAATGTGTATGGTGTGTTTATGATCCCATTCATATTGGACATGTTGTTAGACAGATGAGTAGTTTGGTCCAGTCAGATCCATTAACATTACATTAAGCTCAAAGGTAAACTCTCTATTCTACAGGGTTAGGGTTAGGGTTAGTTAAACTATGATTATTTTGGGGGTCACAGCCTGAAAAGGTTGAGAACCACTGATCTACTGGTAGACTGATGTCTAGTGCCGGTTTTAAGTTTTGATCTCTCTCTCTCTCATCACAGCCTCCTCACAGCCTCCACAGGAAGGTAATGTTTCATTTATTTCAACAGGAGGTTCAGGCTAATCAGTCTGTGTGCACAGTAAAAGTATGGATTTTCACAAAACGTATTTGTGAAATACTCCTTTTTTGTGTGGCATGATATTTTATAGTAATACAATTATTAAAAAAACATAGTCATCCTGTACAAGCAACCACCTAATAATACTTTTCTACATTTATTTTTAAATTGTAATATAGAATGTGTTCCAGGGGCTGGATTTGACCCGTGTGCCACCAATTGAATATCATTCATATAAACACATTTTATATTAATATATAATGCCATTCATCATTGCATGCATACCTGAATGTTATTTTAATACATTCACAATGTGTTTAATGTGTTTATCTATTTATGCTGATCTGGTATGTTTTAAAGGTGCATCAGTGATAATCATAATAATAGTGTCTGATTATTATGAATATATTTATTATTGATGATGAGTTCACTCTAGTCCTCTGACTCCAGATATAGAGAGCAGGGAGTAATGAATTCAGATCATACCATAAGCTCCAGATATAGACAGTAATGAATTCAGATCATACCATAAGCTCCAGATATAGACAGTAATGCATTCAGATCATACCATAAGCTCCAGATATAGACAGTAATGAATTCAGATCATACCATAAGCTCCAGATATAGACAGTAATGAATTCAGATCATACCATAAGCTCCAGATATAGACAGTAATGAATTCAGATCATACCATAAGCTCCAGATATAGAGAGTAATGAATTCAGATCATACCATAAGCTCCAGATATAGAGAATAATTAATTCAGACCATACCATAAGCTCCAGATTAGAGAGTAATGAATTCAGATCATACCATAAGCTCCAGATATAGACAGTAATGAATTCATACCACAAGCTCCAGTAAAAGTCCCTCCAGTGCAGATCAATACACATGCTTTAACTCCAACATTAAGTGTTCTTCTCTCTGGTGTTTCAGAACTGACATCATTGAATCACAACAACGCAGTGTCCTCAGGTGAGATCTCTGTTTTTTGGATGGACTAATATTCAACTTAAGAGTGTGTGTGTGTGTGTGTGTGTGTGTGTGTGTGTGTGTGTGTGTGTGTGTGTGTGTGTGTGTGTGTGTGTGTGTGTGTGTGTGTGTGTGTGTGTGTGTGTGTGTGTGTGTGTGTGTGTGTGTGTGTGTATGCGCGCCAGAAAGACAGACAGAGAAAGAGAAGACAGACAGTGATTGGAAGAACAGAATAGTGATCATCCTCTTATTTTATATTCTCACCAGATCAACAGGAAGATGACAGCAGCTAAGTGTTAGAGTGTACGTGCGTGTGTGTGTGTTGCCTGCGTTTGTGTGTGAGAGAGAGATCGAGTGTGTGTGCCAACTATCAGACTCCTGTGTGCCCGCTCAAAACTTTGCCCTTTTTATCCCCCTCCTCCCCGTCTGGCTTCCCTCCCCAGAACTCGGGCCAGTTGTGTTCCCACAGACACAAAGCTGGCTGCACCACAAGGGATTTGAACCCACAACCTCCTCCGTTTACCACTGTGTGCTATTTATTTATTGTTTTATTTATTTTTTCACTTTACACCTACAGCCGATCTAGCTGATCTACAAGCTCACAACGTGTCACAACGCGACGGGTTCACTTCTGAGCTTGTAGATTGGTTATGTTTTGGATACGATTCCTCCATAATAAGTTTGCTGGGGTTCAAAGTGGTTAAGGAGAATTATACAACAGATATATAGATAGATAGATAGATAGATAGATAGATAGATAGATAGATAGATAGATAGATAGATAGATAGATACCTTTATTATTCCAAGGCGAAAATCTGTCGCCCGGAGGCAGCACAGCAGTATAAGGATATTTACAAAGTTACAGAGAAGTATGAAAAAAAAAATGTACAGTGTACAGTAAAAGAGCAAGGTGCACCAAAAAAGGGAACAAAGAATATATACATAAAACAGGTAGTTCCGACGAGGCAATCTGATTGATTGAAATAAGGAGTATTACTGCATGCCGTGCTATTAATCAGCATTACCGCGCTGGTCGAATCAAATGTAAACAAAACAAATCTAATCAGTCCGTATGCACAGTAAAAGTATGTCTTTTCCCCAAAACGTATTTTTGTTATAAGTAACGCAATTTTAATAATTGTGTCTGAGGGCGCATACCACATACTGTACACTCTAGTCTAATGCCTGACAGCGTGTCGCGGGTTCGAGTCCCTGCATTTAACTGTACATTGTTAATGTTACTATCTCAGGGGGCACAGTGGCGCAGTGGTTAGTGCTTGCCTCACAGCTAGAAGGTCCTGGGTTCGATTCCCGCCGGGGGACGCTGTGGGTGCTGGGGGCGTGTGCTCTCCTCTGCGTCATCAGTGCCCACACCCTAGGTGGGGTTGGCGAAAGGGCCTTTCTGTGTCGAGTTTCCATGTTCTCCCTATGTCTCCTAGGGTTGATACCCTCACAAAAAACATGCAGTAATCCTGGTCTCTATACTGCCTCCCCCTGGCCAGCCGGGGCGCCTGATGGAGGGGAAAGGAACTGGGTCGTAATAATGTGTTTCCTTCCACTGTCAGGTGAAAAGAAACTTGGACTCCTGACGCATAGCAGGAAGCATGAGGTCAGTTTGTTGTCTCCCCAGGCGCGGCAGAGGGAGAGCAGAGCCCAGGATGACATAGGCAATTGGCACTGGGTGAAAATGGGTTACAAAATCGTGGGGTAAAAATTATAGGGAAAAAAAAATGGGGAAAAAAAATGAATGTACTCTCTCAGAGATATTTAAGAGACATTTAGTAAATTAATCTGTGATTGGAGAAAAGATCTTAGTTCCAATCAGCCAACAGTGAACTTCCAGATGTCTGAGCTTTATGTTCTGGAAATGAGTTAAAAAGATAAAAGTTGTCTAAATGTGACAGTGTGGGACTCAGTATGGAATGACAACATTGATGATGTCATGAATCTACACACTGTGTTTAATGTCCTTTTGTTTGAACCTGAGTCCTCCTGATACTCTCTGCACCTTAATACCATGTTTATAAAACATGATGATAATTATACCTTAATACCATGTTTATAAAACATGATGATAATTATACCTTAATACCATGTTTATAAAACATGATGATAATTATACCTTAATACCATGTTTATAAAACATGATGATATTTATACCTTAATAACATGTACAACTTGGTTATATTTATACCTTAATACCATGTACAACATGGTTATATTTATACCTTAATAGTACCATGTACAACATGATGATATTTATTATCCTTGTGCCTTAACTAACATCCATTATCTATAATTTACAATGTAGACATTTAGTAGATGCTCTCAATCCAGAGAGACTTACAATGAACAAAGACAACTCAAGTTAATATCAGAGAATCAGAGAAGTATGATTCTATGGTCAAGTATCTCAGGTAAATACTGGACACTGGATAGATATACTACTAGAATGTGTAAATATGTACAGTAGATACATTGTTGTTTTGTATTGATCTATCTCTCTCTCTCTCTCTCTCTCTCTCTCTCTCTCTCTCTCTCCATCCCTCTCTCCTTCACTAAAAAGAATGTATGTTGTTGACATACAGTAAAGGTCCGTACACACTGCCGGCGAATAGCGAATTAGCGTATAATTCGCTTTAAAAAAAAACCTTATAAAGTCAATGGAAGCGTCCACACCAAACACGAATTTAGAAAAAGCTAAAAGGCGTCTGTTTTTTATTCGCACTTGTTAATACAGTATCTGGCCTATACTCCTGTTCGCAATTTGGTGTGAGGGGAGTTTCTCACCTGAACTGAGTCAGTGGGTCCCTAGACATGAAAAATCACAGAGGTGCTCGTCTGCCATAGTGCCACGAATGGCGCAATGGCCACATCAAATATGGCTGCCATCAGCAATGATGAAAATCCAACTTTTCTGTTTCTGGTTGTATATGCACATGTAATACCCTCATTTGGATTAATTGGGGTGTGGGGAATTCATTTCCGATATCGTTTTGACCATTTTAGGTGATTTGGACCTTGAAAGGTCATGGTCAAGGTCATTTTGCTATTCCGAATTCTGTGGCCATAACTTGGCCATTGTTAAAAGTAAAAACACGTGCTGTATGTCTAAATCAACTAATTCTGACACGTGTAATTCATTTCTTATATTGTTTTGACCATTAAGGATCAATACAAGAAGTAAAATCCCCATTTAACTTTAAAGGGGGACTTTAAATGGGTGATTAAATGAGCAAATAAGACTATTTAAGAATAAAAGTGACAAATAAAATCACAACAAAATCACACACAAAATAAAATAACAATTTCCCTCAAAGTACACCATATTGTGATTCTGTGTATGCAAGTTAGTGTGATGTGCTTTTACAGGATGGATTTGCCATTGTTCCATCACAAAATATGATGCACAGAACTCCATCAGCAAGGCAGCTATAACGTTGAGTGTCACGCTTCAAACAAGGCAGGAGTGTACTAAAGCCAAAGTGTTCCTTCCATCCATCAGTGCTTGACATTGACTTTTTGAGGCACTTGTCCTTTGGACAAGTACATTTCCCAATCACTTGTACGGGCACAAAAGTCAGATAAACTGATAAACTGAGTCAGACATTGAAATAGAATGAATAACAAAAGGACTGCTAATGACCCTCCTTGCTCCCTCCACTCCATAGTATGGGCAGTCCATAGTCTGCATACAGCACAAAGGACAAGCCCCATGTTCTATTGGTTCTAGTCTTTCCTCAGGTTCCTTGGCTGTTGCAAGCAGGTGGCAAGAAATGCACTAGAAAGGTGCCTTGTTGGTCTGAGCTGTTGTACTTCTCTGCTACCAATGCTGTGTCTTGTTCTGTCAAAGTCTTTGCCTCTGTCTCCAAAGTTTGTTAGATATATTGTACTCGGTCAGAAGCCATAACTGCATGTTTAATCCCCACCTGGCCCATGCAGTCATCTCCAGTCTCCAAGGTATATGTGCCTTGATCACTGTCTTAGCTGGAGGTGCTCCAAGGTGAGAGACTGCTCGATGCAGTGGAAGCATATTCCAATTCTCACCAGTGCCATACTGCAGCCAGTGCTTGTAAATATGAGGTGTAGTATAGCAGTTACGCGAAGGAGACAACAACTCTCTGGGATCCGCCATAATTCCGACATCCCATTATTCCAACCATTAGGTTAGTGAAGGTTATGCACCATGTGTCAGCCTCCTCAATCCTATTCAAGAGGTCTGGGATCTCTACTCCACCTTTGTCATCTTCATCAGAGACAATGGTAAATGGACCGCATTTACAGTATATAGTGCAAAGCACTTTACAATTCACCCATTAACACACCATGAAACCATGCAAGGTTCCAACCTGCTCATCGGGAGCAGTAAGGGATTCAGTGTCTTGCTCAAGGACACTTCGACACATAACCAGGAAGAGCTGGGAATCGAACCTGGAACCTTCAGATTTCAAGGCAGGGTGCTCTATACTGAGCCACTGTCGTCCGACAATGATGGTAACATTGCCACAGGCTTGATGGTCACCGTATTCCGAACACACAGCTGGAGAACTGTTCTCCTCAGACACCCATAATTTGGAAAGTTGCTGAGGGGTGGGTGTGTCTACTAGTAAGACGCCTCAGGGCGACATGTGAGGTCGTGCCAATTCTTGTCCATCTGGCCAGTGATGTGTATCGGACCAGTTACACATATATGGAGACCCCTGCATGATAGTCAACAATGTTATGTCAAAACATGCCCATATATGGGCATTACCAAATATGGGCATTCCCAGATTGATGACATTGGGACAGGGATCTCCATATATGGACATAAAACGTATGTTAATTAGTAAAGCCAAGCAGGGCCTTGGCAAGTTAGGGCCTGGGTTTGATGTCTGGGGATCCCCATATATGAGCATGAGGGGGTACCCTAACAGGGCATTAAAAAGGTAGCACATCCACAACTTTAAATCAGTGGAGAACAAAGTACTCACATTTCCACTTTTTTATTGGCACAAACCAACAAGAACGCTTAAGCATTTCGGCTATGAGCCTTCATCAGAGCATTCTGGGTGTGTGTCAGCTCTGTTGTCTATGATGATGAGGGGCTCCCCGCAAAAGGGGCTGGTGGTGAAGAGATCCCAGACCTCTTGATCTAGATTGAGGAGGCTGGTGTTACATGTGGAGTCAATTGGCCCCATTATAACTAAACTTATCCATAACCCTAACATCAGGATTATTAACGGACCCCATGCATAGAGTTGTCGTATTCTCCTTCGCATTAATGCTATACTACACCCTAAACATTCAAGCACTGGGGATGAAGGAGATCTGGCTGCAGAATGGCACTAGGGGTGCACTACAGTATGGCACATGCTTCCACTGCATCAAGCAGTCTCTCATCTTGGAGCACCACTAGCCAAGACAGTGATCAAGGCACACATGCCTTGGAGACTGGAGATGACTGCATGAGCCAGGTGGGGACTAAACATGCAGTTATGGCTTCTGACCGAGTACAGTACAATATCTTAAAAACTTTGGAGACGCAAAGACCTTGACAGAACATGGTAGCAGAGAAGTACAGTACAACTGCTGAGACCAACAATGGCACCTTCCTAGTGCATTTCTTGCCACCTGCATGCAACAGCCAAGGAATCCGAGGAAAGACTAGAACCAATGGAACATCGATGGATGGAAGGAACACTTTGTCTTTTGTACACTCCCATGTCTGAAGCGTGACACTCGTCGATATGGTTGCTGGGCTGGTGGAATTCTGTGCATCATATTTTGCCATGGAACAATGGCAAATCCATCCTGTAAAAACACATCATACTAACTTGCATCATAATACACAATCACAATATGGTGCACTTTGAGGGAAATTGTTATTTAATTTTGTGTGTGATTTTGTTAAGTGATCTTATTTGTCACTTTTATTTGTAAATAGTCTTATTTGCTCATTTAAACACCCATTTAAAGTCCCCCTTTAAAGTTAAATGGGGGTGTTTACTGGTTATATTTATCACTAGTATGTCTTTTGTTATAAACAAAACAAACTATTATGAAAAAATTAAATAAAACTGCTAGTAAAGACAAAATCGTTTTTGAAAAATGGCATTGACATTGATATTTCAAAGTCAAGATGATCCTTAACACATCGGATGCCCACGTGATCTCTGACACGTGATTTGCTGGTGCCCATGGCAACGCGTCATTCTACCTACCGGCGAGAGTACTGGCGAGAAAAGTAATCCGAGTAAATGTAATCGGAGTATGTCCTGTTTATTTCGCGAAAATCTTTTCTTTCAGTCAGGACCGTTTTTTATCATTTCTAAGCCACAGTGTTTGTGTTATGGCAGGTAGAAGAGGCTGCCGTTTTGAAATGAAAGTGATTTAAAAGCTAGATTAGGAGAAAACATCACTTTTGTGCAGCCGGTAAACAGGAAGTCAACGAGCCACACAGCACGTCCGGGTGACGTAATTGCGCGCTGCATGTTGGGAAATGGAGTTTGTTTCATCAGTGCAGTAGCTACAGTACAGTATAGTTTACTGTACAACGCGTCGTGGGCCTCCAGCGACATCAAAGAGATTGGCTTGTAGACACCACGTGGGCACCCGATGTGTTAATGGTCAAAACAATACCAGAAATTAATTATACATGTCAGAATTAGTTGATTTAGACCTACAGCACCTGTTTTTACTCCTAACAATGGCCAAGTTGTGGCCATGGTCTTCGGAATTACAAAATGACCTTGACCATGACTTTTCAAGGTCCAAATCACCCAAAATTGTCAAAACAATATCCGAAATGAATTCCCCGCACCCAAATTAGTCCAAATGGAGGTATTACATGTGCATATACACCCAGAAACAGAGAATTTGGATTTTCATCATAGCTGATGGCGGCCATATTTGATGTGGCCATTGCGCCATTCGTGGCACTATGGCGGAGGAGCACCTCTGTGATTTTTCATGTCTAGGGACCCACTGACTCAGTTCAGGTGAGAAACTCCACACCAAATTGCGAACAGGAGTATAGGCCAGATACTGGAGTATGTGTCGAATTTAGCGAACATTCGCTGGTGAACTCCTCTCTCTCTCTCTGTATTAAATCAAGCTCACTCTATCCTACTTAAAGAGAGAGAGAGAGCATGGTCGAGGGACCTTCCCTTTGCATTGAGGCAGAGGGGAACGGTGATTCTTTTCCTGTCTCTCGTCTGTGTGGCTGCTTGGAAAAAGTACTTGAATGTCTACTGGTAAAAGCATGGTTTATGTATGTTTTATTGTTTATACCTGCAAAAAGACTAATGTTTTAAAATAAATCGCTGGGTATTAAATGCAATAGGATCCGAAATGTAGTGGAGTAGAAGGAAAGTACTGGGAATTGGATTCAATAGTACAAATACCTACAAGTACAGGCTACTCAAGTAAATGTACTTTTAATTACCCAGACAGCACAGCGGCGTCGCGCCTATTTAGCTTCGGCGCACAATTCGTTCTAGCGCGACTTGGACGCAATGGGCCTCATTGGGCCTCGCTACGTCCGCGATCGAGACGCTGTGCAGCAGCGCTGTGTGATGCTCATTGGGAAGATGCATTTGCTACGTCGCTGGCGATGCGGCAACGACATATCTACGCTCTCAGCGCGATATTAATGCCTACGGTTCGACGCTTATTCTCTCTCCCCCCTCTCTTCTCACTCCCGTCACCCCTTCTCCCCTCCCCTCACGCTCCCTTCTCACCCCATCCATTCTACACTTGCAAATGATGTTACTATGGTTTGTATTCTTACCTGCTAACTGCTGTCCTTACTGGCTGCTGCACCTGGTAATGGAAGACTTTCCTATGTTCAGTTAAAACGCAACCATAAAAACCCTAATAAAAAGGGGCATTGTTGTCTGTGAAAAATCAGACCATCACGTACGTCCTAATAAACTTTAACTCCAAGTGCAGGGCAGCACCAACAACAGCAGTAGTGTGAAAACGTACATCAATCGATCCCAGAGCATCACAACAGGGCAGGCAAAGCTAGTCAACAGATGCACACATCGAACGGAGGATCTAAACATAACAGTGAGACATGATGCAGTATTCAATATTTCATATTTATTTAACTGTTATTGTATATGCAGCAATAAACCTTCAAGCAATTGATAGAAAACAGATAGGCCTACATTTAAAATTGCCCTATTTAAGTTCCTATCACACAAACATTTGGAGGACCCCCGGTAGTAAATCTGAGGACCCCCTGTTGAAGACCCCTGATATAAGTTTAAAAAAAAAATCAGTATTCAAACATTTATGTACCAGAACAAATGTAGGCTATATACCATAATTATATAATGCACTTAACCATTTCCAATCAAATTTGAATGGAACAAGAACTCTTCACTGAGAGTAAAAACATTCACTGAAAAGGTAGGCCTTATGTTGGTGAAATGATCAGGCCATCACATAGTTTCCCAATGAACTTTACTTAACTAGCAGCAGCAACAAGAGAACGATGCCCCAAAAAAACCCACAGAGCAGAATAGAACACCAGTCAGACAGTAAGACTTAACAGGCCTAGTAACATTATTAAATTAACTGAAAAATTATGCATATATTGTGTAGCTCATTAGGTGTTTAAAATGTTTTTTCTTTTTTTAAACGGTTCCTCATTTTGCTGTGGGCCGCTTGACAAACCCCTCCAGGATCACTGCATGTCACCGGACCACCAGGCACATTTTGAGAACCACTTCCTTACGATATTCACATAAAGAATACAGCCCGTTCTAAATGAAATGATCAAATATCTATAATGTCTATAATAGACACACAAATTGCCTTCGGTATTATGTCCTCCCTTATTTAAATTATGTATTTACCCAAGTGCTGCCTGGGTTCAGTGGCTGGTTAATTACAACATATAGCCTTCTGTGAGCCCATCATTATGAGGGTACATTCATGTTCCTGGGTCAGTAGCTACGATGGTGGGGCCATCAGAGATCTTGAAAAGGCACCGGCCCAGAGGACCCTTAATGTCTACCCCTGATGTATTATCCTCATATCTCCATATTTCAAGAAAATATTTCAGAAAAAGAATGACCTGCTAAATCATATACAACTATATATACAAAGCCAGCCCAGTCTGTGTCTCCGATCATACACAGCTTGCTAGCCATGGCGGGCCAGAGGCCGGCCCCGGAAGACTGCAGGGGGACTTGCAGCACCCCATGCTGCGGTAGTCATCCATGTGTTGATGGGGCGCACAAGCTGGATCTCAGCGAGAACGCTAGCAGTCGCAGAACCAGGGGCTGAGGGCCAGCTGCACACAAGTGCAGACCGTGTGCAGGCTGTTGAAGATCTGGGGGAACGCACACGCCACGCACGCACGCACACACACACACACACACACACACACACACACACACACACACACACACACACACACACACACACACACACACACACACACACACACACACACACACACTCACCCACCGACGCACACAGAGAGAACAGTGATATTTAATTATCTGGATAAAATAAGAGTTAAATGGCTCTATATTGTGAAAGTGATTTTGATCGGCATTAATACAGAGAGCATTGATGGATTGTAGCACAGTATTCAAGATCAAGTGTGTGTGTGTGTGTGTGTGTGTGTGTGTGTGTGTGTGTGTGTGTGTGTGTGTGTGTGTGTGTGTGTGTACCTGATAGATGTGGTTGAGTTTGAAGTGTTTGAGAAGCAACAGCAGGATGGCAGAGATGGCCTTCACGATGATCTCTTTGTGGCGATTGACATCAACACAGAGATTCATGTAACAGCCCCCCGGATTGATAGAGGACGTTAATGATGAGACAGTAGAGTTCCAAACAGATGCTGCTTTATTGTGGTGAAGCACCTGGTAGCACCGTGAAACTAGACAAATATGACAAAAAGAAATATGCATATTAAAGTGGGTCTAGTTACATAAATAATACAAAAGGTTGTCAAACAGTTGACCAAAGAAATAAACTACAGTTTGGCCTGACAACAGACAAGATGCACTTTAAACTGTACAAATTGGACCTCTTAATACAATAAAACAATATTAATATGAAATTCACCATGAAAGTAAACAAACATAACCCTAAAGACAACCTGCAAGTTGCATTCATTTAACATGGCATAATTGGGTTAGGGTTTGTAAATGAGTGAAAACACAGAAGAAATGGGGGTAATCTGCCACCTAGTGGACCTTTTAAAACACTACATACCAAAACTGCAGAAATCAGATCAACAGTAATTAATCAATAGAAAAAAGGACAACTGTGACCGCAAGCAAATAGTAATAACCTTTAGTTGGTGGTCATATACAATTCATGCTCTGCAACACTGTGGTTCTGCAGCCACAAATACATGTTCCCATAAGTTCTACAGTTTCACTGGGATTGTGAGTGCATCACATTATCAACAGGCATATTAACAACCATTTAGGCTTGAGGCTGATTCTAAAACACTTTCTAAAGCCTGACCTAAGTTTTCTGAAACCACAAATAGTATTACAAATTTACAAAAACAAATGTTGCTACATACTGTACAGTACATGTACTACACAACAATGTGTTCCCATCCATAATGGGTTAAATCCATAAAAGACTGTGTCACCACTTTAACCATTATTTTTTGGCTACTGGTATTCAAAAATAGCAGATCTACAAGCTCATATCTGGGGGTCCCTGGAACATATTTTGAGATGGGGGTCAGCTGCAAAATACATATAATCTTGGGGGTCCTTGACATGAAAAGGTTAAAACTACATTAGGCAGCAGAAATTAAAGGAAAGGTCCAGCCAAGTTTGTGTTTACATATTCAGATCTTTGAGCAATGGAGTATTTAAGTTATAACAATTTGTTGGAGTACTTTGGTCGCGTCGTTTAAATCACACCCAAAACTATGTCTTGAATGCCATGGCCTCTTGTGTATTATTGCTTTAATTATTACATTGCAAGGAGCTCTCTACTGGAACCGTTGACTCCCCCCCCCGACCCGACTCTGGATAAGCGGAATGTGGGTGTGAAACGAATCAATCAAAGATTTAAGTCATCTTTTTACTGGTTCATTTTAACATTGGTTGGAGAGGTGGTTGCTGACATTACATCATTATCTTGTATTTCTGTATTATAGCTGTAGGAAAGAAAGAACTTAGGAATACACTTGCAGTGGAGTGTTATTGGTCCAACTCTCAGAACCTCAGTCTGTGTATTTTTTTTAAATATATATTTAGGGGGGCTTTTTCCGCTTTTATTGGTATACAATAGACTGATATGACATGGGGAGAGAGAAGCTTGTTAGGATCTTTACCAGCCTAGGTGCCCAGACTGCTACGCCAGCTGTCTGAATTAGGAGTCCAGGGCAGCCTGATGGAGGGTGTGGGATGGGTGGAGACATGACCTCGTCCCTCTCCAGGGGGAATGGCTCTGCCTCTATGGAGTTGCCGTTGTCATCTTTATCCTCGTGGGGTCGTCGGCCTTGTAAGGGTCTTTATCGTTGAATGTGTCCAGGTTGTCTTGCTTTATCAGGGACTGTAATTCCAGAGGACAAGGTGATGAGCACTGAAAACAGCCTGACGACATGTCATCAAAGCTGTTCCCGTACGGTTCTTTGTTTTGAGACCGGGGAGGAGGTGCAGGAGTGACGCTTACCTTGTGCCCGTTTCTGCTGCTGTTCTATGAAGTCTGAAGCAGATGCAGGGGGAGACGCAGCTCCCATGCTCCTCACCACCCTGATGCTGTCCTCCAGCAGTGGAGGCAAGCCCAGCCCCTGGCGCTTAGGCACCTTGATGCCCTGGAACTGCTCGAATCCTCCAGCGTGAACTGAAAGAGCAATGAGAGGTTTTCATGGATTAAAGATAAATTAACTCACAGCTGAAAAGTCCTAATCTACAATTTGTGAAATGGCATCAAAGGTGCCACACAAGTGCCATGTTTCATTAACAATTAGCACAATATGTAAAATAAGGATGATGTTTTGGTAGCCATACAGCCTACCAGAAATTGCATAGATTGAGGCTTTAATGTTTGCTTTTATGAAATATCTGAGATAATTAGGGTTTTCTGGAAGATTTAATGTATATACCAGTTTGACCTCTTAGAATACACTTTCATCCCTAAAATAACTAATACCTGTTGGGTTGTAAGCTTGTAGATAGCCTATTTTTGCTGCGCAACATGCTTCCATAGAAGGCATGCTGCTATGGAAACCAAAAGAGAAATCTGTCGAGGCGACCATGGGGCTTGATAATGGATTTTCAATGTGAGCAAAACGGTAATAATCTCTAAACAATGGATGAAAGAAACATCTCACCAGTATACGTTTCCAAAGCAACAGTAATGCCTTCTTCATGGCGAAGTGTGGGGCGTGACCACTGTAGAACTTGATGACCATCCCAAAGATCATGACAGAAATGGGCTTGTTGTTGTACAGCGGAGACCCTGGTTGAAGAGAGGAAATGGTCGAATTAGATTTAAAATGGGACTTGGACACAGTCAAACATTACACACAGTATTGAACATCACACATAATCACACCATGATGTGTGCATCCACAGCATATACTGTTATTGAAGCTAATCGTCTCCCTCTCACACAGTCACACACACCTCTCTAGTTGCATAGATGCCATTTGTTTTATTTAATTGAATTACTTGTTATATGATAGCTAATGCTCTTCTTGATTATTATATCCACCCGTTTCCGCAACAATATACTCGAGCATTATCTGTAGGACACTTCAGGTTAACAGCAGACCTCCAAGTCCAAGCACACATCGCATCTTCAACAAGCTGTGAGCTTGTTGCATGTTCAATGATGTGTCTCACTTGACTGGAAAAATAGCGCCACGACTGCTTATTTCAAACTATATCTCCCAAAAATCACATTTTATCAGTGGATGGAAACAGGCTAAATTAGCTTTGCCTTTTTTTTGATAATTTCTGATAATTTGCTTCCTATTTTCAAAAAAAGCTTTATGGAAACGCAGCTTATGTCTATGGTCCAGGGTGTGTACCTGTCTGTCCAGAGGCGCCGGGTTTTGTCCATGCCGCGAGGTGCTGAAGCATCGAGCGCTAACCCCCCCGTCGTCGCCGCCGCAAAAAAAAGGGCATTTTTTTTCTCAAATGGATACTTTATTTACGGTTTATCAATAGTACAGTGGTACATTTTTACAATGAAAGTTCAGCATGTTTCAACAGTTAAGCACCATAGTATCAAAGTAGGCCTATCAAACAAAAAAACTAGCTAATGCCATGGCATTGTATTGATTAGAGAAGACACTGTGCCGTCTCGCCCTTGTATTCGTGCATCATGCAGTAGTCTGCTAAATGAGAGAAAATAAAATGCAAAGACAAAATAGTATTAAAACCATGGCCACGCTATTGCAACAGCCTATTAGGCCTATAAAGTGAACACTGCATACAAGTAGGCTACTTGCAGCAAAACAAAACCAAAAATTGTATTTATTTCTTAGTGAGGAAGGTGCTACTCCTTACATATGCACGGGATATGAAGCGGTTGGCTATGACATCCATGTCAAGTTTCAGTGCCTCCCTTTCTATCGCTCCCACAGCCCCCACACCAGCCCCCCCACTGGAATGTACCTGCCCGGTTAAAACAAAAGAACTATTAGGCATGTTTGCATACATGCAAATAGGCTATGGGAGCGCTCCGCCTCCAGTCCCAGCATTAGTTTCTATCGCTCCCTCAGCCCCCACACCAGCCCCAGGGGGGCTGGTGTTTTCCCCTCAAACAAAGCTGTACGTGTTAATTTCGGGCTTGATCTCGCGGGGTGCCGCGGCCCTTCAGCCCACACAGAGTCGGCGCCTATGTGTCTGTCTGTCTGTCTGTCTGTCTGTCTGTCTGTCTGCCTCCCTCCCACAGTGTTTACCTGTCTGTCTGTCCCCCTCCCACAGTGTTTACCTGTCTGTGTGCCTGTCTGTCTCCCTCTCACAACAGTCCTCTGGTATCCAGGGTATGGATGAGTCTTGCAGACAGCTTGATGTTGTTGTGGAGTACCGGTTTGTGGTGCGTCAGACCGTTGACGTTACGAACCCGCCGGGCCAGGTCTCTGTTCACCACCGGAGCCAGCTCACAGTCACGCAGCTATGCACACGCACACAAAAAAACAGGTTGAGAACTACTGTCCTAGTACAGGGGAAGAGCAGACACAAGGCACGGCAACTTTATTTATAGAGCACCTTTCGTACATTGAGGTAATTCAAAGTGCTTTACAAAATAACAATGCAATCAAAAAATAAATTAAAAATACAATACATACATTGAAAACGAGAAAAGAGTATGGGGACATCAAAGGCCCCCTTTGATGTCTATGTGCCTGGTGTTCAGACTCACAGCATATTCACGTCCTTGGACACTACAGGACAGATGTTCCTCCTGTTCCTTCCTGCAGAGGTTCCTCCTCTCTCTCCTTTCCTCGCTCCTTCCCACACACACACAGAACATTCTATTTCACTAATGCATATTCGTATCATCTCTCTATATATTTCATATATCTCTGCCTGTGTGTTTTCAACATGGAAACGATTATGACGATTATGAAAAATAATCGCGATTATGTCAAATAATTGTGATTTGACGATGTAATAATTGTGACAGCCCTACCAGTCAGTCATTCATTCATTGACAAATGACTTTTTGATTGACATACCGTCCTCTTCCTCCTTCTCTCCTTCATAGTGGGAGGAGTCAAGAGTCAGAGCCACTCCCCTCCCCGCTGTCCGCCGACACGCTGCGCTTCCTCTTCCTGTCCTGGTAGGGAAATGTCGTAAATCACGATTTACGACATTATAGCAATAATCAAACTATCCCCAACATCAATTATCCTGGGGCGGAACATATGCCAAATAATTGCTGATCTACAAGCTCACAACGAAGGATTTAGAAGACACTGTCGAAATATTCAAAGAATCTCAAGGTTTTTCAAAAATAGCAGATCTACAAGCTCACAGCGTTGGACTTGGTGCCGCACTGTGAGCTTGTAGATCTGCTGTTTTACAATAGTTAAAGCATAGAATGATGTTTAAAGTAATGCGTTCCAGGTCTAGATGGGTTTATACTTTAGCTAATCAAAAATAGCAGATCTACATGGAATTCTGGGGGTCCTTGACATGAAACAGTTTCAGAACCACTGATTATAGAAACATTTTTTTTTTTTAAGAAGACATTATAGAAAGGACCTCTGTTATTAAAGGGTTGTGCTTTTCCTCCAGTAGGTTTGTTCCAACACTTACTTTCTTTCTCTTCTTCTCTCCTCCTTTCTCCTCCTCCTTTTCTCCTCCCCTTCCTCTCCTTCCTCATCCTCCTCTTCCTCTGCTTGCTCCCTGTTCTCTTTCTGCACCTCCTCTGTCTGCAAACACACCACATCATTATTACATCACTGTGACATCACTATAACACCACCTTCTGCTGCTCCTCTGTCTGTTCAGCCTGGAAACACCATGACATCACTAACACCACCTACTGCTCCTCCTCTTGTCTGCTCAGGCTGGGCTCCTGTTGCATTGTATTCATCCTAGCTGGATGAATTCTATATTATATGTGGATATAAGAAAGACGCAGGAGCATAAAGCAACAACGAGCTGGCCAGATGTATGGAGAACCGGGACGACTGGAAGCGACGATGAAAGGCTCGTCTGAGGACGACCTAGACAGAAAGCTTAGACACGGATCATCGCGGTTGTATTTTTTCTTGTCCGCGTGAAAGTCACCAGTGCGGCAGTGCCACAGAAAAACTTTGACAAGGGAGGACTTGAAGCTGAAACGCTAGTTTTTGCTGTTTGTAAAGTACGTTCCACTAGTTACAAATGTAGCGGTCCCCTTGTGGTCATGTATTAAGGGGAGGGCTTTTGTGTTCTTTTAAATATATTTAACTTAACTCCGATAAACTCAGTATTAATTAGCTTGGATCTCTTTTTAACTAATAAACGCACAAGCAGTTTTTTAAAGTCACAATATCAATGAATTACCTTTTGAAGTACTTTTATATTAAAGTTATATAAAATGAGTATTTACTGAGCTTAGATTATAACCAGTAACCATGACTTCTAATCTAGTAACCAAATGGACCCTTTAAATACCAGAAAAGGGTACACAATAAATCTACACAACTCAATAATTCTCAATTATTTAGTTAGGATCTTTTATGCAATGACTGTGCAAAAGTAGTAAATATGAATATGAATAGAAAATAATAAAATAGAAAATGTAAACAACAGTTTAGCAGATTGAAAACCTGAAATGTGAACCATAAACCTCTTCTTTCAGGAATACTGTCACTACTGTAAGTGCAAAAAATAATATTACCTTCTCAAAGTTAGAAAATTACCCTTCAGTCACTTAGAAACCAATTAAATAATTTGTGGGCCCACACACTCACACAGTCCCTAAAAGCCGGCAAAATTAACTACTACCTAAAGTAATTAGTTAACCCCCAAAACCTCCTCTTTGTGTCCTCCAGTCGAAAACAACAGATTAAGTGGTCTTGGACTGATTAAGACCACTTAATCAGTCCAACTGTGGAAGTTAAAACTGTGTCTAGAAAAACGTCTGCTCATGAACTGACTATACTCACTGAGCTTGTTAGCTTAGCGTTAGCATGTAGCACAACAAAACAGTCTCTGAACCTCGTGGAGAAATTCCTCTTTTCTTGCAAACTTGCAGCTTGTCCTCCTCTCAGAACGTTGTGTAAACACTCACAGGACTAAAAACTAGGGTTTCAGCTCATTAGTCCTCCCTTGTCAACGTAACTTAGCATGGCACGGCTAGCAGCATCAGTAAATGACAACATGTAAACATAGCTAGCTAGCATGTCAAACCAGCAGAAAGATTAGGGTGTGTTTTCAGCTCGATATAACATTAAACATAAAAACCTATTTGACATGTCATCAATGAAATTATGAAGTTTAGAAAATATCCTAACTAGTTCTAGTGCAAAATGATGTTTTACATATACAAGCCTGTTTGAAACGAGGGGAGCCAACGGTGCTGCTTGGGGAGTTGTTGTCGAGGCCAGCTGAGCTGTGAGTCATGTGACGCAGCTGAAAATAGTCCTCTTTTTTTTCTCTCTCTTATTGGGCGGAGGTTTAGAAGGCGTTTTGGGCAGAGGTGGAAATTCTTCTTCACATTCCTGAGTTTCCTCCATGCTGGTCACAGGCTCGTCTCCTTCTTCAGCTGGGCTTGTCACAGTCACAGTCGCACTCGCACAGTAGTCATGCAAGCCGTCCAAAACACTGTCTTTAGCAGAGTCCATCATGCTATAAGCTAACAGGCTAATGTTAGCCTGTCGATAAAAGAAGGCTACGTCTCGAAAATATCAAAGCTGGGAGGTCACTAACACTCCAATATAAAGCCCATAAGACAGTTCCAAAATGCGCAATGAATATAAAGCGTAGTAGCTATGCTTCACCTGCTTTCCAAAACTTTATGGTGACGAGCTCCTGAAAACACTTGCGCTCACGTCGCCATCTTGGCTCCCCCCACCAGCTGAGCTGTGAGTCATGTGACGCAGCTGAAAATAGTCCTCGGTCTCGCCAGAGAGCTCCCTGTGACGCGAGTTACGCTACAGAGCATAGACGCAGGCGCTATGCAAGAAAAATGGGTCGCTCTGCCCATCTGAAAACGACCCAAAGCTATGAACAAAACTAGGCAGCAACCCTAACGCTACGAAGCTTCCTAAAAGCGACCTCGCGAAGACCAATTGTGCTGTCTGGGTACTTTACACCACTGCTGCTGCGAGCTGCCTGTCTGTGGGGGAACAGAGCAGAGGGGGAACGGTGAACGCGTGTTGTCTCTTCTGTGATATGGGTTGTGTGCGCCGGTGAAGACTTCTATTCTTCTTCTTTTTTTTTATTATTTAATAGGCTAACAACCACGGCCAGGTCATCATCACTTGAGGATGTAGTTTCCATTGTTTTATTTGTTTCCCTGTCCGTTCTCCTCTCTCCTCTCTCTCCTTCTCCTTTCTCCTGTGGCTACAGGCAGATATCACCCCCTCGTTTTTAGGCGAATTAAGCGAATATTATACGCATATTCACGTCGCTTTTTGGTGTGTATGGAAAGAGGCGAATCGCGAATACTTCGCTTTTTTGATTCGCTTATTTACATTGCTTTCGCTAATTCGCCGGTCTGTACAGAGCTTAAAGGTCCGTACACATAGAGGGCGAATTGGCGAATAGCGAATTAGCGTATTATTCGCCTTTTGTTTAAAACCTTATAAAGTCAATGGAAGCATCCACACCAAACGCGAATTTCGAAAAAGCGAAAAGGCGTCTGTTTTTTATTTACCCTTGTGTCGAATTTAGCGAATGTTCAAAGGCGAATTCCTCTCTCTCTCTCTGTATCAAAGTAAGCTCACTCGACCCTATTTCAAGAGAGAGAGAGAGAATGGTGGAGGGACCTTCACGTTGCATTGAGGCCGAGGGGAACGGTGTTTTTCGCCTTTTCCGTGTCTCTCTGTGTGGCAGCGTGGCTGCTTGGAAAAAGTAGCCTACTCGAATAATACTGGTAAAAGCATGGTATGTTTTAGGCTAATTTATAACTGCAAAAAGACTAATGTTTTAAAATACATCGCTGGGTATTAAATACAAAAGGATCCGAAGTGTAGTGGAGTAGAAGGAAAGTACTGGAAATTGGACTCATCTACAAGTAGAGGCTACTCAAGTAAATGCACTTTTAGTTACTTTCCACCAGCTGCAGGTCCCCGCCAGTATGCAGGGACACGGGCGGAGGAGGAACGGTGAACGGCTGCAGCGGGTCGGGGACCCGTGTTTAACGGGCGGAGACGGGCGGAATATAATTATAATATGGGCAGCCACGGGCGTCTGACAAAATAGAACCAACCAATTTGACATTGTGTGACAGTCTGTGATGCGTTGAGAGCTTTTGTTTTCGATGACTGATCAGTCATCGAAAACATCGTGCGGCCGGAGGTCCATTTCCCCGTCCGTTCTCCTCTCTCTCCTTTCTCCTGTGGCTACAGGCAGATATCACCCCCTCGTATTTAGGCGAATTAAGCGAATATTATAGGCATATTCGCGTCGCTTTTTGGTGTGTATGGAAAAAGGCGAATCGCGAATTCTTCGCCTTTTTGGTTCGCTTATTCACGTCGCTTTCGCTAATTCGCCGGTGAGGACATACCTTAAGTGTCCTTTTTTAATATTAAAGTGTTCGTTTTTTGTTTGTTTTTCCTGCAACATATTATCTGAAGGTGTTTTAAATATTATGTTTATTTTTTTTAAGGATTGTGATGCAAACAATAGGAATTTGCTCCCACCTAATTCTGTTTTTGGTCAAGGTATATATACAGCTGTATATTTTTTAATGTGGTGTTAACAAGAATCAAAAATGTAATTCATTCATTGATTCATTGTGTTTATCTCTGTAGGGAGGGTTTGTCAAAGTGCACTGAGGTTCAGCCTGTGAACAGCACAATGATACTGCTCTGTTTTACCACAAATGTTACCTTTTCCTTTCTTTGTTATACTATTGCTATGTCCTGTATTACTGAGCTTTAAAATAAAACTCATTTTCCGAGTTGAATTCTTCAAGGGACCTGTGGGTTCAACCTCCTGTGTGTGTGTGTGTGTGTGTGTGTGTGTGTGTGTGTGTGTGTGTGTGTGTGTGTGTGTGTGTGTGTGTGTGTGTATTAATAGAATAGATGCATGTAGTGTTTGCCTATAGGCCCACACAGTAATACCAGTACTCATAGTTTGAAGCTTACACTCTACCTGGGCTATTTCTGTTTTAGGAGTATAGGAGAATAACACCTTGAGATGAACCATCTCGTTTTCGAGGAGCTCCGCACTTTACAGACTTACGAAGTACATATAGGTACACACATAGCAAACAGAACATATATAGGTACACACATAGCAAACAGAACATAACACTACAACAAAAAATAGGAGAAAATAAACAACAAAATAAAAATAAAAAACAACAAACATAAGACGAACAAAAACACAGAGCACATATGTGAATCATTGTGTCAGAGATCTATTATACTGTTAACGAAAACATGAGCAAGTAGTCTCAAAATGAGAGGACAGCGATGTTTTGAATAAATGAAAGGATGATATTGACCGAATATAAGCTGGGAGATTGTTCCAGTCCGTAGGAGCTTTAAAACTAAAGGATTTTTTGCCAACTGAGGTGGGAACTTTAGGTGGAACTTTGAAATAAATTTGTGAAAAATGTCTCAGTTGATGAGAAGATGTGAAGGGGTCCATGTACTGTTTGAGATATTGTGGGTAATTAAAATGAATACATTTAAAAATGAATTGAAGCCAGTGTTGCTGTCGTCTCATTGTGGGAGATGTCAAATTAAGGTTTTCATACATGGTACAGTGATGGGTCCTATACGGGCAGTCAAGTGCAAATCTACATAGACGGTTGAATATTGTGTTAAGTGGTAAAAGATTGTTTTTTGGTGCGGTCTGATATACTACGTCAGCATAATCCATGATGGGTAAAATGAGTTGCAAAACCAGTTTTTCCCTGAATGTGAGTGTGAAACATTCTCTGTTGCGGTAGAGAACACCACTACTAAAATGTATTTTTCTAATAATATTGTCAATATGACATTTGAATGAGAGCTCAGAGTCTAGCCAAAGTCCAAGATATTTTATGTGATCAACTCTTTTCAGTTGTGTGCCGTCGAAACAAGCAATATGATATGGTTGGTTAGTTGTTATGGATGAGAGATTTTGATTCGTACCAAAAAGCATAATATTAGTTTTTGTTTTGTTGATGAGTAATTTATTAGCCAATAGCCATGATTCTAGATGATTGAAATTTGTTTGCAGTGTTGATTGAATTTGAGGTAGAGTAGTTTGAGATGTATTTATTACTGTGTCGTCGGCATAGAGCTGAATATTGCAACCTGAGAAAATTGAGGGAAGATCATTATGAAATGATAGAGAACAGGAGAACAGGAGTGGGCCTAATGTTGATCCTTGAGGCACACCTCGTTCCTGTACTGCTAAGTCTGATTTACTGCCCTGGATAACAACACAGTGTTTTCTGTTGTGGAGATAGGAATTAAACCAGAGTAGGGCATTGCGTGAGAGACCAATAGCATATAGTTTGTCAAGGAGAAGATAGTGGTTGACCAGATCAAAGGCTTTAGTTAAATCAATAAAAATTGCACCTGTGAGATTGCCGTTACCTGATGAAGAGTATATGTCATTTGTGAGTTTTAATAAAGCAGTAGTTGTGGAATGATTGGAGCGAAAACCAGATTGAAAAGGTGATAAAATGTTGTTAGTGTTGAGATAATTAGACAGTTGATTATAAAATAATTTTTCAAATATTTTTGCAATGGAACAGATAATTGATATTGGTCTATAGTTATTGGGTTCTAACACATTGCCCGCTTTGTGAATTGGAGTGATTTGTGAGTACTTCCAGATGGATGGTATATCATGAGTTGATAAAGACAGATTAAAAAGATCACAAAGGGGGTACATAAAGACATGTGGAGCCAGTTTAAGAAATTTGCTCTCTATGCCGTCCAAGCCAGGGCTACTACTCACTTTGAGGTCTTTTATGGCCTTCATAACCTCGAGAGGTGTAATTTTCCTGAAAGAGAAGGAGCTGTGGCAAGGTGGTGCATTGTTGCAGATAACATACGGGTCAGGCATTGTGGGGGTACAGACTGAGGAGAAGTGTTGGTTAAAAGCTTGAGCAATTAAAAGAGGATTATGTAAAATGGTGTTATTGACTTTTAATTGATTGTATTGAGCATTTTTATCAGATGAATTAGTTATTGTTTTAATTCGTTTCCAAAATTGTTTTGAATTTTTGAAATCATGATTGAGAGATTCTTTATAATAATTTGATTTTGCGTTCCTAGTCATTAATTTACTTTTATTTCTCAACTGTCTGTAGATTTCCCACTTTGCAGGATCCCTTGTCTTGCGATAAAGGGCCCATGCCTTATCCCTCTGTCTAAAAGTATTAGTTAGGTCTGATGTGATCCATGGAAGGTGACTTCCCTTGACCTTGATGGTTTTGAATGGTGCATGCTTATCAATAATTCTAGTGAGTTCAGAATGAAAGAAATTCCAGGCATCATGAACATTTGATATGATTTGGAATCGATCCCAGTTAACTGAAATTAGATCATAAATGAATTCATCAATATTGATTTTTTTTATCTTGTCTAATTTTGATTAATTTAGGGGGAAGTTTGGGTAATCTAATTTTCCAGATGCAAAACACCATGCAATGATCACTAAGGCAATCGGAAGTAATACCTGAATCCATAATTCGATTAGGATGAGAGACCAGGATCCAATCCAACAATGATTGACATGTGGGTGTGACCCGAGTGTGCTCACTTATTAGCTGGGTTAGGTTCAAGTTCCCAATAATGTTTTTAACATTCTTGGAAGCTTTATCCAACCAGCAACGGTTAAAATCTCCTAATATTACAAGTTCATTTTTATCATTAATAGAATTTATAGTGGAGACTATATTATCGAAGGATTCAACAGGACTTGAAGGAGGTCTATAGATATTTCCAATTGTTAAGTATTTGTTCTCATGTAATATGACCTTAACAAAAATGCCTTCAAAATGAACAGATTCAACTGTAGGCACAATTAATTCAGAAGCTAGATCTGCTGACACATACGTGACTACACCACCACATCTCGTACCTCTATCAGTTCTGTAAGTTACATAGTTGGTTAGCTTGATGTCGTTGTTGGACGTTTTATCATTAAGCCAGGTTTCTGAAAGTGTAATTACTAGGGGTGTAACGATACATTTTAATAGCGATTCGATATATATCACGATACATGGTTGACGATACGATACATGGACGATATTGGTTAATTCATGGTGATACGATATGATTCGATTTAATGATTTAAAATCGATATAGTAACTATTTATCAAAGAAATTAAATCTGTGTGAAAGGTGTGGATAGTGCAGGTTTTTAAGGGAAACATGTATTATTATGGATATAAATAAGTAAATACTGTGATTATCTGCCAAATACATGGTCATTGTATGTTGACAAACCTGCACCTTGACATGAACCCAGAGATTACACACATTTATCGATAGACCAGTGTAGCTATATGGAAAGGAAAAGTAATTAAACCCCTCCTTTTTATTTTTTCTTCTTAAAAATGCTAAATACAATGCACAAGAAGGTAGTATCGATACAATCGATTCTTTGCACTGCCGATTCGATACGATACAAAATAAAACGATACGATTCGATTTTAGCTGTTTTCATTTCGATATACTTCGGTTTTTTAAGTTGAAAACGATATTTCGATACAGTTACTATATCGTTACACCCCTAGTAATTACCTTGGGTTTGTGCTGTTCAACCAATGCCCTCAGTCTATCAATTTTAGGAATAAGACTCCTTACGTTCAGGTGTATTATTTTAAGTCCTTTCATACTACCCATCTTGGTTCTTGGTATTCAGCAGAATATCATCAATGATCCAATAAACAGCATAGATCCAAAACAATATTAAGGTAACAAACCACAAAGAACAAGACAAGACAGGACAAGACAAAACAGGACAAGACAGGACAAGACAAAACAGGACAAGACAAAACAGGACAAGACGTACAACCAACAATATACCCACCACCAAAAAACCACCCTGCCCATTTAACCTTAAACCCATGGGCCCAAGGATTTGGGTGAGTAGCCTTAGCCTAAAGATAGCCACATTTCCCTAGCCAAGAGATGAGAATATAGAGAGAAGGGGGGGGGGGGAAGGGGGGGGGGATAAGTAAAGATAAAAAATAAAATAATAAAGTATGAATGCATATACATTCACGCGCAAACACATACCTACATGCATGTATACACATATACACATGCACTCCCATACCCACACACATGCACATGTACACGTACATGAATACACAGAGCACATGCATACATATCCATACCTACATATACAAATATGCACATACATAGGCCTACACGTCATAAATACATGTACATATGCACAGACATACATGCACACATACCAACAAGTATACATACATGCATACCCATAGTACACCCACATCCATGCCAACACAGTGTGCATGCACACATTCATTCATACATGCATGCATGCACAAACATGCACAATGCAGAAGACCTGGCAATCTGATGGAAAGAAGAAAGAAAAAAAAATAGAAAGAAGAAAAGGAAAACAAAAAAATGATGTAGGAAAAGTTCGATTTGAGTCACTTATCTTCAGCCATATGCAATGGCAGCATCTCAGAAATCAGTCCCAGACTCCCTGGTCGTCATGGCAATGAGAACGCGTTGATGACGTCATCGTCATGCGTCCGTGTTTACAGGCTGCATACAGTAGTCTGGGATCACTTCACTTTTCGGGTTTGTAACCGGTCTGGAGCGGAAACCACAAAACGTCATGTTGTAGTACTCAAGGACTACAATTTGGCCGGAACTATCCACCGGAAACAGTTTTAACCCAAAATAATTCCCCTGCGCTCAAGGACATACTTTTATGGCCTACCTAATAAACTCCTCGATGCGGAGTAGTTTTGCTTTTGAAAAATTTGATTGGTATATGCATGTTTTAGTCCAACTTTTAGCGACCGGCAAAACCACACTAGGCTACTCGAGCATTTTAATAGGGATTGGGGAAACAAACGGTGGGAACCAAATCAAAGCGACGCCGCTTCTTCTAGTGGTTTCCGCGCTTTAGGCGGAAACCAAACGGTCTAGTTGTGAACGAACACCAGGCTCTCTCCCGGGAGAAAGCCTGGTAGGCGAGGTTAGCATACAGTATCGTAGTAACTCACATGTCACTGTTTACTTCGGCTGGGGAAACAGGTGGGACGCTCGCGATCGGTAAAACCTCCAGAGCATCTTGAAAGATGATATCATCACTGCCACCGCTCAGCCAGTCTGTGATCCGAGGATTTCTGTACAGATTGCCATCGATGTATAGTTTATCAATGAAGAGACGAGCATTCCTTTTGCATTTTCTTGCCTCCGTCATAATTGGGTAGAGCAGCCGCCTCCTCCTCATGATCTCGGATGGAAACTGATCGCTGATGGAGAAGTTGGAATGTTTAAGCTCTTTTCCCTTGGACATGACAGCGGACTTCATTTTGGAGTCGGTGACTTTGGCCACGATAGGACAGGGCTTTTGTTGGTTGCCTCTGGCTTTCCCCAGGCGATGTACTCTGGAGAAGCGGATCGCTTCGGCTGCCTCCGACTCCATTTTCAAGTTGTTTACCAAGAACGCCTTTACGAGTCCTTCGGATTGCTGGTGAGTTTCATTTTGGACTTCTGAAAGCCCATGTAATATGATATTGTCTCTCGTGCTTCTACATTGGAGATCCAGAATGTCGTTTGCCATACTGGTTCTATCCTTTTGCAGTTCCTCTGTTAGACGTTTGAGGTTGTTGACTTCGATTCTGAGTGATGCATTGTCGCTTTTAAGCACTTCAATGAGCGAGTTGTTAAATTCGACAGAGGCTTTTAAATCATTGACATCGCTTGTCAATTGTTCAAGTAGGTCCAGCTTCTTGAGTTGTTGCTTTATAGCTATTAGAGACTCACGGATGTCACACGAGTCTTCCTTGTCACTGGAGCCCATCTCAACCCGTCCGCGTTTGGGTTTGTTATCCGCCGGCATCACGTTATTGTGAAATAACCTGTCGATGAAGGCTTCCAAACTCCCAACAGTTTCCTCCACAGGCGAATCCAGTTTGAGAAAAAGTGTGACAAACACTGATCAAACTATGTTTAGTGGCATAGTAGGGAAAGTTTTTGGCAGAGTACAGCTCAGCACTTCATGCCGTCAGCCATCTTGAGATTTTGCTTCGATCATAAGGTTGTGACAAACCTTATGTTGTATGCTGTGAGCTTTATGCTTGATAACTGACATGGATATGTGTGGCCGAAGTGAAGTGGTTGAATGTATATGGCTATATGTTTAACCACATAGATGTTGCAGGTGAGGATGCTTGTGCACATGACAGTGCAGGCGGATTATGAGAAAATGGGCCCCTGGGCACCAAAATGCAAAGGGCCCGGGCCCCCCTGGCTGCCTGGGACAAGTGAGATTCTTTACATAAACATAAAAAAACCTATAGAATGTATAGGGGCCAAACTCTTACAAGAAGTATAGTGAATAATGTATTATTATTTTTTAAACAATATGTTTATTCTTTTTTTTACAGACATACAAAACAACATAATACAAGACAATAAAAGATCACATACAGACAAAACAGGCAAAAAAAGAAAATACAACAACACACAAAAAGAACAACCAAAAAACCTGACACTAACACGACACATAAGAATACTAAATAATTCTGATACAAAGAGCACATAATATACTATTTACACTATTTACACCCAGAGTCCCACGCCACAGGGCCGGACAAACGACCGCAGAGGGAATGCAGCTACCCCAGACCTGGTTCCTCCATTAAGTACGAGAGATCATTGCCCTTGACATACTGGATAAAATTCCCCCATATTTTCTCAAATAGCTCTTGTTTGTTCTTGAGAGTGTATGTAATCCTTTCTAATGGAAGGCAAAAAGACAATTCCTTAAACCACTGAGCGATGCTAGGTTTCCCTGACTTTTTCCATGAAAGGGCGATAACCCTTTTGGCTTGCAGGAACCCAAGATCCAGAAATGTAATCTCGTTGTTTTTTTATCCTATGGCCAATCGGGTACAGGCCTAATAAGAAGAGTTTTGGATCTAGCTCAATGTGAATAATGTATTATTAAAGGATATACAGTATTACTATTATATATCTGAAATAAATAAGTCAGCACCCAATTTTATATATATATATATATATATATATATATATATATATATATATATATATATTGTTAGATTTTCCTCTCTTTTTCAAGACGTGCATGTCATTGTGGCATAAACAATAATTTGAAGGGTAGCAGGTTCAAATCATGTATACTTATTTCGGAAACAATTAAATTAAATTTCAAACACAATATTGTGTGTTATCTTTATGACTATTCTATGCATTTCAGGGGCTCATTTTTTAGACTTTTTAAAAACTTTTTTCCCCGCCGTGTGCACGGAACACACACCGACAGTGTCGCTGCGCGGTCATAATACTTAAAGGAGTAGTTCACCCCCAAAATTACTTTTTTTCTATTGATTACTCATGCCATGGAGACTTGAGTTCAATAATATTTTTTGGGTTTTGTCACATTCCTAAGACAAAAATTTGATTCAACCTTCTGCTCTTCATCCTCGTCGCTGAATGGCAACTCATCACAACAGTGTCAGTGGTGGAATGTAAAGTACAGTACATGCGCTCAAGTACTGTAATTAAGTAATACTACATGACAATTATTTTATAAATGTACTGTAGGTACTGTACAACTACTCAGTTTCATTATTATTACAGTAATTCATTATACACTTTGGGCCTATGTAGGCCTAATAGTCACTCAAGCTTGTACAGATCTGCTAATTTCAAAAGGTTTTTTATCCATTCTGCATAATGTGCAGCCTACCTTTACATCTGGTAGTTTAACTACTATTATCCCAATAGTTTTTGTGAATAATGTAGCGACCCTGTTGGTCCTCTCAGGTTGAACCTGATGCTCGCTGCTCACTTCTCACAGCCCAGTATGTGATAGAGCCAAATATCAAACCTGCCAGATAGTCAGAAACACTCGGAAAGCTGCCCCCACTGCAACCAAACACACCCATATGGACGGGTCAAAACCTGTTGAATTGTCTCTCAGAGCTGGGTTCTGTTTCGGAGCGTCAACGTGTGGCACAAACTGTCTCTAATGAGTTGGAGTAATGCAGAAAGTAAGGCTGGGCAATATATCGAAAGATTATCGATATCGAAGTATCAACATGCGAGGTATACATATTAAAATGTATTGGTGTATGTGTCAAATTAATTAACACACACACACACTGCATGCACATAGCACATGCAAAAAAGCAGTCCATCTGTAACCAGGTGTGGTTATTTCAATAAAACCATTGTTGGAAAATGGAAATAAGGCAATTCATTTCTTTACGCTATGTGTACTGTGCAGTGTGCATGCATGGATATTCTGTTCATTATCTGAGTTAGGCAGGCAGTGGACCTAAAGCAGAAAAAACATTAAAAAACTATATGATGCAATTGTTTTTACTAATATCGTGAGTAATATCGATATCGAGGTATTCAACAACCTTATAGAATATCGAAGGTTTTACTAATATCGCCCAGCCTTAGAAGAAAGGTCATCTTTCTTTTTATCTCTTCATTTTCTCTTGATGACACTTGCATTAGTGGTGTTTTCAGTGTGTCACAGCCTTTAGGGTCAGAAATCCTGGACACACCTTTCTGCTTTTATGCAGCTCTTTCACATTGTGTGCTGGAGGATCACAGTTAACTGTGACCTGAGCACCATTCAGCATAGTTAGAATTTCACCCTTGTCTTATAGGTTCGACTGCTGAACTGGCGATTATTTGGGCCGTGCAAGTTTAGTGAAAGAAGTGCCAACTCTGTGTAGACTATTGACTTGATTATGCTTATCGGAAATAGTTGACCTCAAAGTTGAGCTTGCTATTTTCAATATTTTCACTAAAAGGCCCTTTTAAAAATGTCAGCCCCTGCCTCTCTTACATTCTCTGCACGTCCCTGGACAACAGAGTGAACATAGAGTGGTCAGGCAAACTAAACCAAATCACCCAATATGAGACATCCTTCTTTTTTAAACTGAACGTATAAATTCAGATGTCTCAGTCATCTTTATCTTGATGCAAAGGAACCTGTTACCTTTGCATCAAGATATAGATGACTGTGACATCTGAATTTCCCTCTTTGACTTCTCTTTTTCGTTACGTATGAGGAACGTTGGTCTTGGGGAAACCACAAACTTCCTGTCAGCCTTAAAAACAACTGCTTGTCTGAATTCTACCTTTCAGCAGCGTTGAATGCAACAGAGATTCATTTAATTTAGTTTACAATTTAAGATTTAGGAAAATCCAACGTGTTGCATAAATCATTTGTTATATTGTTGATGATGTTCTGACATATTATCTTGTTTATTATTGTGATGTTATCTGCTTATTGTAAGTCGCTTTGGATTAAAAGCGTCTGCTAAATGCCTAAACTGTAAACTGTAAACTGTATCATATGCAACACATTTTATTTAACACAGACACACAGCTAAACATGTGTGTTTGCTTCTTCTCTCCTCCACACAGACACATGGTTTCAGTCTCACTTCCTATAAATGACACTACAGGGTTAGGGTTTTAACCAGTTTTCACATGCGCACTCATGCTCCCACGTGAACTCACATGAACTGACTGACACACACACACACACACACACACACACACACACACACACACACACACACACACACACACACACACACACACACACACACACACACACACACACACTGAGTCAGTATGTGTTATTATCAGGATGTCACATGTTACTGTGTCATCTTCATCAGTCAGTCATGTTGCCATTAATGTATTTGAAAATAGGAAGCGATTTATTTAGCCTGTTTCCATTTGCGGGTGTCATTCGAATTAGCGACGGTCCCATGAGCCGACTCAGAACACAGCGAAGCGCTCCCTCCCTCCCTCGCCCCCCCCTCCCTCCTTGCCCACCACTGGTTCTGTCGGAGGTTGTCTTTGCACAACAGTCTGTAAAGAGCTACAGCTGGCAGCCTGGCATGTTGTGAAAATGGGAGGAATTTAGTAAATTCCATTTACACACGGTCCGTGTCACTCTGTGTGTAACAACCGGTTTGTTTTGTGGGCTAACGCTATACAATGGACGTTAATTAAGCAGCAGGGAAAAGTGTCATCTTGGAGGACGATGCAGATGGACCAGAACGTCATAATTTATTCGCATTTATTGTCTGACCCGTTTCCATTCAGAAATGCGCATTTAGTTTATTCGATAAAGCCTCAAAATCCACCTTCTCCAAGCGCATAAATGTTTTTTGCGGATAATGAAAGTTTATTCGAATTTTGAAGTGTTTGCATTAAAGGATTTTGGCACAAAAGTCTTAATGCGCATTAAGAGGCTTTATGGAAACGCCACTATTGACACAGCAACATCCTGGAGGTTAAGGCCCATTCCCACTGGGCCAGATAAATACAGATATTTATTTATTTATTTATCAGTATCTTACCATCCACTTGAATGGAGACAGATATTTGTTCTGTTTATCTGGCCCAGTGGGAATGGGCCTTTAGACTGATTATTCCAGGGCCAGAAAGTCAATTTAACGTATTATGTTTTTGTTGCTTATCCTCTTTCTCTGTGTCTGCGTCGTGCTACTCTGCGCTGAGGAGAGAACACCCATCGAAAACTCACACAAGTATGTGTTCTTTTTTTCTTTTTCTTTTTTTCCCTCCACACAGTGACGTTTACATGTAGAACAGCAGCATTGCAGAACACCAGGCAGCAAGTCAACACATGCAGGTGGCTGCCGGTGTGGGTTGGCGTGTTCTAATCTAGGCTATAAGCTACCTGTAATCATGCCATGGACCGTTGGTGGGCTGAGATGAGTCAGTTACTGGGAAGTCTGAGGTCAAGAAAGGTCACAGAAAAGGCAGTTATAATGTCAAGAAGGGAGAAGGTATCATCATTATTAGGAAATGTGGCAGTTTAATGACATGTGTTTACTCACTCATACATGTAACACATCACTATAGTATCAGTTAACATGAGTTTAATGTGTTTATTCATTACATGTAACACATCACTATAGTATCCGTTAACATGAGTTTAATATGTTTATTCATTGCATGTAACACATCACTATAGTATCTGTTAACATGAGTTTAATAATGTGTTTATTCATTACATGTAACACATCACTATAGTATCAGTTAACATGAGTTTAATGGCGTGTGTTTACTCACTCATACTGTACATAGGGTGACCAGATCCAAGCTGTTCATTTGAGGGACAGAAGTACCACAAAGTGGGATTAAATGCATTAATGTCATATTCGACTATGTACTTAATACAGCATATTGATATTTATCATGTTATTTTAACAGGCTTAAAACATATCTTTATTCCATTTCACATTTGTTTAGATCAACGATGCTGCAGCGGTTCTTTCTGAACATTGTCTCTCTCTCTCTCTCTCTCTCTCTCTCACTCTCTCACTCTCTCTCTCTCTCTCTCAAAAAAAACATGACCGTATTATTCAAAAGCATAGCCTACCCTATAATGTATTCACATGCTGCTAGAGCAGTGCTGTGTCCAGTGTGGTCCTGGTCCAATCTAGCTTGCTGTGAGCTCACGTTAACAGCTTCAGCAACAATCAACAAGCACCTATCAACACCGGCACATTGATTTATTACTGGAGCCTGCCAGTCACAATGTGGGACAGTGTCTCAGTTTGGGACATCTGGTCTCCCTACTCATACATGTAACACATCAGTATGGTATCAGTTCATATGAGTTTAATGTGTAAGGATGGATAACGTAAGAGGAATAGATCAGTGGTTGGTTCTCAACCTCTCACATATCCCCATCCAACACAACAGTGGTCCCCAGGTTGATTCTTAGTCAGGATGGTGGTCCCTGCTTCACAATCAGTTGAAAACCCCTGATAATAGGTTGATAATACTGTACATACATGATGAGTTTGT
Source organism: Nannobrachium achirus (assembly GCF_963921795.1). Taxonomy (NCBI): domain Eukaryota; kingdom Metazoa; phylum Chordata; class Actinopteri; order Myctophiformes; family Myctophidae; genus Nannobrachium; species Nannobrachium achirus. The sequence continues at coordinate 3,636,432 of NC_137824.1, forward strand.
TGCCGTTCCTCAAGCTCAGCTACAACCTGGAATCACTATGAGGGTGTGACGCCATGCGTTGTGACCTATAGTAAACTGTCAATGTTGAGCTACGCTGTATTCACATGACAATGTGGAAAACAGGCTTAAAAAGTACCGTTACACCACAGGAAGCAGCTGCACTGCAGAGATCAGACTTATTGTAACTGTAGAAAAGGTTCTGCGTAAACTACTCTGCTTAGCTTGAAATGTTCATGTCTGTATCATGACTATTATTATAAACTACTCACTACTTAGCTTGAAAGTTACAATGGATGTTTATTCTATTCTTATTTAATGACTGCTGGATCATTAATGGTAAGCAAATCATGTATTTTGTTACTTATAGGATTACTCTGAATAACACAGGTTTTCTCTAAATGATATAGCCTATATGCATAAGAAGGGGCTTAAGATGACTACAACCATCCTGCAAATGTCCTGTGTGATTTTAGGGCAAAATCTGTAGGAGCAGTGTCCAAAAATGTGTTTTGCAAGAATCGGCCTCATGGTGGCGCTAGAAGAGGGCCATGTGAGAAATGGGTTGTGGTTTGGCAGCCAAGGAGTGTGTGTGCAAAGTTTGGCATGGATAGGGGCAACAGTGCCAGAGATATGAGTAGGGCAAAAGTGTGATGTGACACTTTTGACTGACTGACAGCCGGTGGAGGTTTTGATAATAACTGCGACCTGATGGTCTCAACTAGGGTGGGCATGAAGAGATGTCAGGTGGGCAACCCTCAGGCGAGTCAGGCCGTACATGTTTTGAGGGTCTCGCTCTCGTTCTAATGTATTTCCTACTGGCGGAGGCTACAGAGCATTTTCCAGACTAGCAGCAACACACTACTCTGTGTGAGTGACAGCGTAGGTGTAGCCTAGGGAAACTTTATTTGTCCACCGTTTAAAAGTTATTTTCTGTGTAAGCAATCGCTGATTCATACTGGATGTGTTGCTGGTGGTATATGAATAGGGGGTTTCCACAGCTCATTCTCCCCAGTGTGCCCTGTGTTGTGGTCTGAACACTTCTCTGCTCTCTCCTCATCCTCTGAGTTCATGCATTCGCTGCTGGTTTAAACCAGGCACGTACGCAGCGTTAGGCGGACTAGGTGACCGCCTACCAACTGAGATCTGATGTAGCCTAAATTAGAAAATAGAAATTGAATGAAAAAATCTCTATTTCCATTGTGTAAAGACCTGACTGGCTTCCGAAAGAATGTTGCTCAACCAGTTCCTTCTCCTCCTCAATGGTAGGTGGCCGATAGACTAGGCTACTCAACTCGCTTATAGAGATGTACATTTTTCCTATTGTTTTCATTTGGTGACCGGGGGGTTTACTTTGGGCCATCACCTGGCTTTACAAAGAATCAAATGTGCATGCAGAAGTACGATGACAACCGCTCGCCTAAATGGTCTGTGTCTCCTGTGTAGCCTACTCCACTATTGGACAACTTTAGTTAGCCTGCCCTACTAGTTATTTATTTAGAATATTATTATAAAACATAGGCCCACATTAATCTCTTCAGCCCTATATATTTTATCCATTTGAAAATAGCCGATCTACAAGCTCACAATGTGTCGCGATGCTGCACATTGTGAGCTTGTAGATCTGCTATTTTCAAATGATTTCTATAGCCTACATTTGAAAACTTGAAATGGGACATTCTGCCTAATGAGTACTTTTACTTTTGGAACTTAAGTACATTTTGAATTGCTGGCATTTCAGGGCTGGTACTTCGCTTGGATTTCGGCTGGCATTTCGCCTACCTTGACTCTCATTCCTGCCTACACCAGTGGTTTAAACAAAGTGAAATAAACACAATCATAGCCTACTTTAGAACGCTATTTTGTTCCATACAGGACTTAAAGGTTGGTTTATGCATTTCAGTGAGTGATTTATTACTATCAGTGAGCAGTGCTTCATTGTTCTGTGAGTGCATTTTGTGAGCAGTCTGCCCGTCACAGTCCCCCCCTCTCCCCTCTACAGAGAGGGAGAGACTGCTTTTAGTGGTGCGTGTTGGAGGGATCTAAAATACTGCCCACGGTGCTCCTCACCCAACCAAAATGAATACATGTTACAGATATATTTTGTGGTATTTTTTTCCATTGGCAAAAATATATATATAAAACATATTTTCCCCCAATTTTGATTGGGTGAGCAGGATGCACGTTTGGGAGGGCTCTGTCCTTTCTATTACTAAAGCAGATTTGAGGAGATCCATTCATTCATTCACATATAGGCTATTCATGTCCAGTATTATGCAGGCTATAATTGATTTGATAGGCAATTAAATGTCACTGTCAAATTTTGTCCCAGTCCGCTATTTTACACTTTGGAAACACATGTAGCCTATTTAAGATTTAGCAGTCACTGTTTAGCTTCCCATTGGACCTGTAAGTTGTTAACTGTCTGGACTGCAGAGTGAGCAGAGGGAGGAGCACAACCCCAGAAGGGGTCTTCAGTGCTAGTGGCGGCATGTCATGAGTCCAGCATGTTATTGGGGCAGGGGCCCCGGGGGACCCTGTGCTGTGGGGAAACCCCCCATCTATATGGCAGGGATTCACTAGCATCCTTTAAAATTGCCCTGAAAAACCACTTACAGGCAGCAGCCGTTCGCAACTAGTAAAAAAAAACTAACCTAGCCCAACCCTACCCTCCCCTGCCCCTTCTTTGTATGTACTTACTGTTTGTTTAGACTTACTGTTTTCTTTTTTTTTTGTTCTCTCATTTTATTTTATTTACATATCTACTGCATAGTAGGCTACTGTGTTCTATTCGTCTGTCATTCAATGTTATATGAGATACTTAAATGGTTTCCTGTGGATAAGCTTAGTCTTTTCATGGATCTCCTTTTAGTAGACCTTGTACCAGTGAACTGTACCGTCATGAAACTGTAACTTTTCCTATGCAAACTTCTAATAAAGTCTTCAATCAATCAATCAATCAATCAATTCCCCTGCTGATGATGACGTCGCATCGGAGTTGGTGTCGTCATGATTGTCCACAGCTGTGTCGCTGTAGGCTTGATGTTTTTATGTTGCACTGCAAGTGACTGAGGAAAAACTATATTTCATGTACATGGAGAATGTGATTATTGATTATTGACAAGCCAATTAGCCCTGAAACATGACAGTCGACTAGGGCTATGGGGTTAAAGGGATAGTTCACCCCCAAACTGACTTTATTTCTATTGATTATTCACCTCATGGAGACTTCAATTTATGGATATTGTCTTTAGGTTTAGTCATAATTTGAGGAAAAATATCCATGAATTCAAGTCTCCATGGGGTGAGTAATTAAGAAAAAAGGGTTAGGGTTAGGGTTAGGGTTAGGGTTAGGGTTAGGGTTAGGGTACATTTTGGGGGTGAACTATTTGTATTTGTCAATATTATATTGACAAATAAAATATACAAAATATATATTCAATGTTATATGAGTTTAAAAAAAGATGTACACCAATTGAATCAAGCCCAAAGGCTTTCTTGTGATGTTTATAATCCTTTTAGTTGACCTTGTATCAGTGAACTGTATTGTTATGAAACTGTACCTTTTCCTTTACAAACTTCTAATAAAGTCTTCAATCAATCTATCAGGTGAGAACCAGGGGAGAGACCCCAACTTATGCCCAGCCTAGGACAGACCAGAGTGGAAGTGGAACAGTGGGGGTCCATCTGATCTGGTTCCAGTTTATCCTCTGGGGGTCCTCCATGAGGTCATCCTGGGGGTCCTCCATGACTCCTCCTCAGTGTGAAGCTGCTCAGAGCTCAGTTCAGAATAGATTCCTCTGGGGTAAGTGGAGCCCTAGAAATACAACCTCTGTGATCTTACATATAGGCTATAACACTCTGTGTAATATTCCTTAATACACAGCCATAAGTGGCGTTTCCATAAAGCCTTCCGTATTCAAATAAATCCTTTTATGGAAACACTTCAAAATTCGAATTAACTTTCATTATCCGCTTAGAGGAGGTGGATTTTGAGGCTTTATCGAATAAACTACATGCGCATTTGTGAATGGAAACGGGTCAGACAATAAATGTGAATAAATGATGATGTTCTGGTCCATATCGCCGCTTAATTAACGTCCATTGTATAGCGTTAGCCCACAAAACAAACCAGTTGTTACACACAGAGTGACCCCTCGTCATCACACCGTGTTGCGTGCCAAAAGAAAAACACCCATTTTACTTAACAGGTTCCAGTGGCGCCGAGGATAAGTGCAGGACTGAAGTGCCAGAGGTAGTAAGTTCGAATCCCACTCACACCCACAATGTCACAATCTAATATGGTCAAATACAGAACAGGATTCAAGCACCAGAGCAAAGAGCAAATTAAACCAGCAAAGACCTGGTCCACTTCTCAGGGGAGTCCCCCAGGGGTCCCTGACCGCACAGACCAGCACAGACCAGCACAGACCAGCAGTAAGTGCTGGTCTGTGCTGGTTCATGCTGGTTTAGATGGTGGGACCAGCACAAACCAGCACCAGCACAGACCAGCACCAAAACACAACATGCGCTGGTTTGTGCTGGTGCTGGTTTTTCTAGCAGGGTGACGTCTTGACTAGACTGAACTGATATGAATACAGTTTCCGGTTTCACGGTAATACAGTAACAGTACATAAACAATGAATAGCAATCAATCATTATAGCTGCTCAAAGCAATATACTCCTTTCCTGTCCAACTGCACCATGACAATAGTTAAATTCAAAAATAGCATTGAACAACATATTTTCAATAAACACTCTCTCAGTGCAATAATCATTCATTTACAGTAACACTAATATAAGCTTTATGATGCAAATGTAACAAACAGCCAACATGCATATATTCAAACTCCATATATTCATTTATCCTCCAAAACACACCAACATTGTATTAGCAACCTGCACAGATTATGTTGGTTATTGTATAAACATTTCAGTCCTCCCTTAATCACAGTGGCTGTCTCTGTGTTGTAGTGTTAGCCTGCTAAATGCTAATGGTAAACACAAGGGTAAACTCACTCTCATCATAACAACACACTTGTATAACTCTCTGCCCATCTGCCCATTCAGTTACTCATTTATGCATTTTATACTCCTTTGTCCTCATAGTAGCTCTTACCTAGCCTTACATTAAGACACTCCATGCAGCGACTTCCGCATTATGACGTGGGATGACTGCTTGGAGCGTCTTACCGACTTTGGATACACTACCACTGCAGGCTCCACCAAATGTACTCTAGTTGCTCGACACATGCACCAATGACAAATATAAGACTGCGCCGGAGTTCTCATATTGCTTACCGACTCTGGCGGAAACTCTTCACAATGTAATAGTCCGTTGTTTTCAATAAAAATGCTTTTTACCAAGTCTATGTCCGAGTGCCGCTCTGTTTTTCCTGCATTTCTTCTTTTGCGCATGCGCAACAGCGCCAGTTTGATGGCCGGGAAGTACTATTGCTCATTTGAATTGAGCAATAGTACCTCCCGGCCACCAAAGGGGCGCTGTTGCGCAGCTGCAACAGCATTGTTTTCAAAGAAGAAATGCAGGAAGCCATGATGAAAAACAGAGCGGAGAGAAACGGCACTCGGACATGGACTTGGTAAAAAGCATTTTTATTGAAAACAACGGACTGTTACATTGTGAAGAGTTTCCGCCAGAGTCGGTAAGCAATATGAGAACTCCGGCGCAGTCTTATATTTGTCATTGGTGCATGTGTCGAGCAACTAGAGTACATTTGGTGGAGCCTGCAGTGGTAGTGTATCCAAAGTCGGTAAGACGCTCCAAGCAGTCATCCCACGTCATAATGCGGAAGTCGCTGCATGGAGCGTCTTAATGTAAGGCTAGCTCTTACCTGTGAAACACAGTTGAAACATATAGTTTACATTCAGCAGTGTCTGACTGACGTCTTGACTAGACTGAACTGATATGAATACAGTTTCCGGTTTCACGTAAGAGCACATGTTGCTCACTCAACCTCACAGTCAACCTCACAGCACCCTCTGCTGTCCTTTTAATGTAACAAGCACAAAACAGTAGCTAGTTCTGCTGGCAGAAATTACAGGCAACAATCGTCAATGACAATACAATCTCACGTTATGAAATGGATTCACTGTGTGTGTTTTAAATGGGGGGGTCATGTTTTACTTAACTTTACAGTCTTTTTACCCAAATAATCTTAACTTTACAGTCTTTTTACCCAAATAATCCCTTAGGGGCCACACTCGCATCTGCGACGCTGCAGGATGAGTGTGCAGCGAGACGGTCACAGCAGTGCTCACGTCTCGGATTCGGTCTGTAAAAATCAGCCCTATCCCAGCTCTGTGCACTGTGTGCAAGCCCGTGGGAAGTATTTACAAAAATACCGAGTAATTTGTGCTGAAAGTACCGAGAGAGTACAAATTTCCACACAGTGAAAACGCCATACCGTGATTTTTACTTTTTTCGGACAAGCAGGTGCATGCAAGGAGCCAATATTAACAGTTAAAGCATTGTATTTGGGATTGAAAGCTTCAGAATCCATATTGCATTCGAATGTTATGTAAGCCTGCCAAATACAGAAGACAGCAGTCTATTTCTTTCTACTATCTCCAGCCTATACGGCCGCGGGGCTGAGAAATGCAAGCTTGCTAGATCAATTCATGATTCAAACTTATTTGTATTCTATAGCCTATTTTTAATTAAACTGTGTGGGTTTTGAATCTTTTGATACAAGTCCGGTCTGGAGAAGGGAGACGGCCAGACGGGACGCGATGCGCTCGTAATGTTGTAATGAAAGCTGGAATCTTTACCAACTCAAAGAGCTGCATCATTAGTTAATAGTTTCCCCTCGTTGCATGATTAAAAGTGTTTTACAGAGCAGCGAGCATCGAGTCTGCATGGTCATCCATCGTTTACGGTGACGCATGAAAAATTTACAAGCCCACAAGTGCATGGGGGGAGCGTTTCGCTGTTAAGAGCGAGATTTCCCCCAACAGGTTGCATAACGCATGAGCGATCATCCTTTCTGAACCTTATGTGTTGTTGCATGAAGAATATTTTGTTAAATCCATTTGTAGCGTTCAGGGTGAGAGAGAGAAGAGACAGGGCACTGTTGCCCAGGGGTGAGATGCCATGGGCTCGCGTGGGTCTTTCAGTCCGCGTGTGTTTTTTGCAGGTCTTTCAGTCCGTGTGTTGCCATGTCTGCTAATTATAAGTGGCTTGTACCGGTATGTATTGATAGTGGCTGGTTGCGGTTTAATTGTTGTGAGCTTGTAGATCGGCAATTTTCAAGTAGCTGGTAGCAATGTGCTGGTCCCATGCTGGTCCACCAGCACAGACCAGCATGAACCAGCATAGACCAGCACCAGCACCAGCACAGACCAGCATGAACCAGCATAGACCAGCACATACCAGTACAGACCAGCACCAGCACAAACCAGCACATGTTGTGTTTTACTGCTGGTCTGTACTGGTGCTGGTGCTGGTGCTGGTCCAGCATAGACCAGCACCAGCACAGACCAGCATGAACCAGCATAAACCAGCATAGACCAGCACAGACCAGCACCAGCACAAACCAGCACATGTTGTGTTTTACTGCTGGTCTGTGCTGGTGCTGGTCTGTGCTGGTGCTGGTCTGTGCTGGTCTGTGCTGGTCTAAGCTGGTCATATATGTGATAGGGATGAAGGGAAGGTGTGTTATTGTTCATTTTTTTGTATTATTTCTTTAACTACAATGATGTTTTCTTTTTGTTTCTTTTATTTAAACACATTGTATTTCCGTTATAGTATTCTGTTGTAATAATTTCCTTCCCCCCCTAATCATTTCTCTTTTTTCTGAATGGATTGCCTGGATGAGATAACGAGCGAATATGTCGCAGCCTATGCACTATGGGGTGATGTCACAGCTGGCCAATTGGGTGGCGGCTGGGCAGACCGCAGGACTGTGAAAAGGGACACTGGTGGCTCAGTCGTGCTGAGCAGGGGAAGCAGCAGGACGTATTGAACAAGAGCCGAGGCTCATGTGCTTGAGTGAAGTAGCTAGGCTACACTGAGAGACATTGTTGAACCTTATAGTTACAGCGAACGGAGAGACTGGCTGCCGGTGAGAGAGGCTGCCTGGCCCGCTGTAGGAGAACGGAGAGACGACCGCTGGTCCGCTGTGAGCTGTGAGAGAGCGGATAGACGGCTACCTGACCTGCCGGTGAGAGAGGCGGAGAGGGACGGTCCTGCTTGTGTCGCACGTCTGCAACACTCACCGGGAAGCAGCCGCTTCCCGGGTGTGTAAGTAACGTTCCATAGCGACACATGAAGTTAAACACCATACCCTTAGGACGATCAAAGCTGCACTGGTGAACATATAAGCTGGCGGCCTCCCCTTTTTGTGTCTTGCAGGAGATGACGCGTGATGCGCGCGGTTGAATGCTGCTGAGCTGTATCGGCTGTGTGGGCTCCCTGGCGCCCAGCCCTTGCTATTTCCACTTGTCAACTGACGAACCCCTAGCGGAGTTGAATTTAATATTTTAACTAGAGACATTTTAACCATTAATAAATGATCTTAATTGTTTCAGTAGTGGCGCCTTTTAGGTTTTGTGTGTTTTAGGGTAATTTAGAGACCCCGCCTGTATAGGATAATACATTTGTACCTTTGTACTCCCCTGAACAAACGTGTGGTGTCAGTCTCTCAGGGTGTTCGTGCCCACTTATTGCTCTCCCAACCTGGTATAATTACGAACCTGTGTCTAGCCTAGTGGTGTTAAACCTTTAATGGTTTGTTGGTTAGAGTCCAACTGGCGTTGTCCGGCAACAAAGGTCCCCCTTTTCCATTTGGATTTGTATAAGAATAATCATACAACAGTAATATATATATATTCCTTTAATGGTAAATGGTTAATAGTATAGCATTATTATAATACAGCTATTTTTGACGTAACAGTAAGACTGGCCCATCTTACATAATTGACGTTGTGATCGGCAGGACCAGGAGAGAGCAATAAGGAGAGACTGAACGGTTATATTTTGTGTTTGTATTAAGATTTGGGATGATGATGATGCCTGTATACCCGGGGGCCCCATGGTTGCCTAAGTTTGGAGGAACAGAAGGTGAGGAAAAGTATAAGGAGTGGAGAGAGCAGATTAAGGGATTATTAGGTACACAGGATATTACAGAGGCAAGAAAAGTTAATATTTTGTTTAAGACGCTAACAGACGAAGCTAAACGACAAATTGTTGTGTTAGAAGAAGGGGAGCGAGACACGATAACGAAAATTCTGAGCTACCTTGATGGTCTGTACAGAGAAACAGTGCCGGGATCTCAGGTGCGTGCTCGATTCTATAACTGTACACAGCGCCCAGACGAGAGTATTGGTTCATATATTCTGAGACTGAGGGAGCTATTCTGTAGGCTGCGGCAACACGACCCAGACACGGCCCCTTCTGATTCCGTTCTACGAGATCAACTGCTAATGGGGTTGTCTAAAGGTCCTCTGAGCCAGGCCTTAAGAATATATGCCCGAAGAAATCCGGATAATGACTTTGCTGCGCTGCGAGAAGAAGCTGTACTTCTAGATAGCGAACATGGAAGTGTGAGAGCACCTGAAGTTACATGCCATGCTGTTAACCCTGTGCCTATTCCTAACCCTTTACAGACGGCCGAGTGGAGGAACGAATTGAAACGAGAGATCTTGGATGATGTGAAGAGCCAAATGCAGGGATTCACGAAAGAACTAATGAACGAAATCCGTCCACTCCTACAGGCCGCTGCTGTTCCTGCACCGCCTCCGCTTCATCAACAGTATGAGCCTGTCCAGGCTGGCCGTGCGCCACCGCCGCGTCATGCACCTCCTAGCCATCGGTATGTGCCTATACAGGAAAATGAATGGGATGAGACGGGTCGACCCATATGTCGCCAATGCAAACGGGCGGGCCATATTGCTAGGTTTTGCAGAACCGGCCAGCCGCCGTTAAACTAAATAGGCCTGTTGCTGAGGTCCGAGCAGCGGGAGTTAAACCTCTATTAAGAGAAACTAAGGACCATGAAATGTTCATTGGCGAATGTCCTACGATTGGCCTTACTATGGGGGGAATTTATTTACGGGGCTTATTGGATACGGGATCGCAGGTTACACTAATGCAACAGAGTTTGTTTAATAAATATTTTTCTCCGGCTAAATTGGGCAAAAAGACTCTCGTCTTTAAACTAAGAGCGGCCAATGGCCTAGAGATTCCCTATACTAGCTATGCAGTGCTAGATATGGAATTGGAGGGAGTCACTGTGCCTGGGAGGGGGGTCGTGATCATAAAAGACGAGCATTGCACACAACCTTTAATTATCGGTATGAATGTCGTAAGTGCATGCTGGAACACTTTGTTCAAGGGGCCGGGGAAGGCTGCCTTCTCCCTGCGACAGGGGAGGGCTGCCTGGAAAAATGCGTTTGCGGCGTGTAAACAGGTGGAGGCTGTGACGAAGACAGACGGTTCGCTGGGGTACGTGTGGCCTGCTCACCGACAGAAGATCCGGGTTCCTGCCCAAAGTGAAGTCCTGGTGTGGGGGCGTGCACGCCGAGGTCCAGGGGGTGGGGATTTCGAGGCTCTGTTGGAGACGCTACCCGACAGCCATAGGCTGGGGGTGGCGCGCGCTCTGGTGACCATACGGGGAGGACGGGTTCCCGTGCGGCTGTGTAATCCACATCCATATCCAATCTGGGTGGGCCGGTACGAACGACTGGGGCAACTGTACCCGGTAGATGCCACTGAGGTCCGGGGGCGCAGGGACCTGAGCCTGTCATTGGGCGAAGACGGAGCGGTGGACGTCGCCTTGATCACCACTGAAGCGGCTGAGCTGGAGCGGCCGCTACCACAGGAGATGCGGACACTGATGGAGCGCACTGATCTACGAGATGAGGAGAGAGACGAGCTGCGGGCCATGCTGTCCACCTGGGAGAGGGTGTTCGCTGCCCATGATGAGGACTTCGGCCGGACGGACGACGTGCAGCACCAGATCCATACCGGAGATGCCCCCCCCATACGTGAGCGACATCGACCTCTGCCACCCGCAATGTATAAGGAGATGAAGACGCTGCTGAGTGACATGCTGGAGAAGGGAGTTATTGCAGAGAGCTGTAGCCCCTGGGCCGCACCGATCGTGTTGGTGAAGAAAAAAGATGGTAACTGGCGTTTCTGCGTGGACTATCGCAAGCTGAATGCGATCACTCATAAAGATGCTTTCCCCTTGCCACGTATCGAAGAGACATTGACTAGCCTAACACAGGCGAAGTGGTTCTCCACGCTCGACTTGGCCAGCGGATACTGGCAGGTCGGAATGGATCCTCGGGACCAAGAGAAGACTGCGTTTACAACCCCTTTGGGGCTGTTTGAATTCAAAAGAATGCCGTTTGGGTTATGTAATGCCCCTGCCACTTTTCAGAGACTGATGCAGCAGTGTTTGAGCGGGCAGCTGGCTGAGTCTTTATTAGTATATTTAGATGATATTATTATATACTCACCTGACTTTTCCTCTCACCTACAGCACCTGAATAGAGTGTTCCAGCGCCTGGAGAAACATGGATTAAAGCTGCGCCTCGATAAATGTACGCTTCTCCAACGCGAAGTGAAATTCCTGGGGCATGTCGTGGACCAGGAGGGTGTGCGCCCAGATCCCGACAAGCTGGTGGCAGTGAGAGAGTGGGTCCCCCCTGAGACGGCGCGCGGCGTCCGTGCGTTCCTGGGGTTTGCGGGATACTACCGCCGGTTTGTGCCATCCTTTGCTGCTATAGCCCGACCCTTAAATAATTTACTAATCGGCATTCCAAATGACGCTAAATCCCACCAGTATAAAATAGCGTGGACAGTTGACTGCCAGCAGGCTTTCGACGCGCTAAAAACGGCCCTTATACAGGCCCCTGTTTTGGCTTACGCCGATTATAGCCAGCCATTCGTGGTGTATACTGATGCGAGTAATCGTGGCCTGGGCGTTGTATTGGCACAAATCCAAGATGGCCGAGAACGGGTTATTTCCTATGCGAGCCGGAGTCTGCATCCGACGGAGCAAAATGATGCCAACTATAGCTCTTTCAAGTTAGAGCTGTTAGCCCTCAAGTGGGCCGTGACGGAAAAGTTCAAAGACTATCTGACCGGGGCCCAGTTTACCATTTACACAGATAATAACCCTGTGGCGCATCTCCACACAGCCCGTTTGGGAGCAGTAGAGCAACGCTGGGCGGCCCAGTTGGCATCCTTTACATTTGATATTAAATATCGACCGGGCAAAAGTAATGCTAACGCGGACGCCTTGTCCAGGTTCCCCGTGGAAACCGCTGGGGTGGCTATGGTGGAGTTGACGCCAGAGACTGTTCAGAGTGGCGAGGAGAGAAGTGAATGGCGTGACGCGCAGCAAAATGATGGGGATATCACGTTGGTGGCGCAATGTGTGGCCCGCGGACGCCACCCCACGCTGAGTGAGAAACAGAGTTGGTCCCGGGGAGCTAATCAGCTGCTGCGACAATGGGCCAAATTGGAACTGAAGAACGGTGTACTGTGCCGTAGAATGACTGATCCTTATACGCAGGAAGTGTATTATCAGCTTGTCTGTCCAGGTTCTCGACGTCAGGACGTGTGGAGAGAGGTACATGTGGCTGCGGCGCATGCTGGAGCAGATCGGACGTTGGCCCAGCTGCGGAGCCGCTTCTACTGGACTGGCATGGAGGGTGAGGTACGCCAGTTCCATCAAGGGTGTGTCAACTGCAGCCTACAGAAAACGAGGGTAGAGCCCCGGGCCCCTTTACAACCATTTAGTGTCTCTTACCCACTAGAAGTAGTTGCAATTGATTTCCTCACCTTAGGTAGGCCTGCTGACGTGTGTCAAAATATTCTGGTTGCCACTGATTTGTTCACTAGGTACAGTTGGGCTATGTAGCAACTCATAATGTAATAACGGCTCATAATGTAATAAGGACTCATAATGTAATAAAAAAAATGTAATAAAAACTCATAATGTAATAATCAGCTCATAATGTAATAAAAAAACGAGCGCATAACGTAATAACAGATTTTTCAATAATGTAATAATGTAATAATGTGTTACATTAAGAACCTCCACATAGGAGGCTCATAATGTAATAAAACTTCATAATGTAATAATGTATGTTTTATTACATTATGAGCTGATTATTACATTATGAGCTTTTATTACATTTTAATTATTACATTATGCACTTGTTTTTTATTACATTATGAGCTGATTATTACATTATAAGTTTTTATTACATTTCTTATTACATTATGAGCTCTTATTACATATGAGCCGTTATTACATTATTGGTTGCTACACACCCTGCCAACATTGTTGATGAAGAATGGAGCAACTATCTGCTAAACATGCAGCAAATGAATACATATGGGGATCATTTAAAGGGAATACATCATGAATTTTCATTTTTCCAATTTGTATGTATTTTTTTGGGTGTCCCACCAGCAGGTTCTGTCCTCACAAAGTCCTATTTCTGACCATTGTGTCTTTCTCAGTTTATGGGCAGATCTATGTAAGCAGGTTTCAGAACGGGCTGTCTGATTTTAGGTCCGATTGTGTGCTGAGTGGGGGTTGGGGAGGGGTGGGCAGGCCTGAGAAGGAGGCAGGAGGAGCTGGGAGAGGGTTGGGGAGGGGTGGGCAGTCCTGCTGAGAAGGAGGAGGGGAGGAGTGTGGGGCCAAAACTGGTTCAATAGCGCAGTCCTCCCACTCAGGACAAGGTGGTACTGCAGCTGAAAATGCTCTGAAAGCCAGGCAGAAATGACAGGGGCTCTGTATCCAGGAGTGGTAATTTAGCCTCAAACCTTTTGAAAAACTTTTTTTGGGACACAAACAATGTTATATTATTTTAAAATTATTACGTTATTTTTAAAAGCATGGTGTAGAACCATTAACTGTACAAAGAGCATCCACAATGTTCAACGTACAGTTCGTGATTGTAATGACACTGGGTGTTGATGCAACATCGATAATATCTCCATGTGGTCAGTATGACGACAGTCTGCCATTGCTAGTTCTGGGCCACTTTGCCGAAGGTCATGGGGACCATTATGTAAGCCTTGATGGACCAGTCACACACTTGATTCAAAGAGTCCAGGAAGCAGAGGAGAGCGCATCACTTCCATCTGGCCCTCACTCTCGCCCTAAGTCTGGCCCTCACTCTGGCCCTGACCCGGTACCTCACTCTGGCCCTGACCCGGTACCTCACCTTGGCCCTGACCCGGTACCTCACTCTGGCCCTGACCCGGTAACTCACTGTGGCCCTGACCCGGTACCTCACCTTGGCCCTGACCTGTACCTCACTCTGGTCCTAAGTCTGGACAGATCGAAGTGGTGCGCTCTCCTCTGCTTCCTGGACTCTTTGAATTAAGTGTGTGTTATCGATGTTGCATCAACACCCAGTGTCGATACAATCACGAACTGTACGTTGAACATTGTGGATATTCGTTGTACAGTTAAATGATCCCCATATGAATACCATAGGTATTCATTTGCTGCATGGTTAGCAGATAGTTGCTCCATTCTTCATCAACAAAGTTGGCAGGGTGTTTAGCAACCAATAATGTAATAACGGCTCATATGTAATAAGAGCTCATAATGTAATAAGAAATGTAATAAAAACTCATAATGTAATAATCAGCTCATAATGTAATAAAAAACAAGCGCATAATGTAATAATTAAAATGTAATAAAAGCTCATAATGGAATAATCATTTCATAATGTAATAAAAAGACATTATTACATTATGAAGTTTTATTACATTATGAGCCTCCTATGTGGAGGTTCTTAATGTAACACATTATTACATTATTACATTATTGAAAAATCTGTTATTACGTTATGCGCTGGTTTTTTTATTACATTATGAGCTGATTATTACATTATGAGTTTTTATCACATTTTTGTTATTACATTATGAGCCCTTATTACATTATGAGCCGTTATTACATTATGAGTTGCTACAGGCTATACCCACTCGAGACCAGACAGCGCAGACTACTGTCCGCGCTCTGTGGGCTAATATTATTCAACCCTTCGGATGCCCCGCCTGTTTTCATGCCGACAGGGGGCGCAATTTTGAATCTGAGTTAACGCAAGAGTTATGTACTATTTATGGCATAAGTAAGAGCCGTACGACCCCGTATAATCCGGCCGGAAATGGGGCGGTGGAACGCTGGAATCAAACGTTATTGAATTTGTTGCGCACTCTAGATGCCAACAAACAAGAACGGTGGCCTGAACATCTTTCTGAATTAGTACATGCTTATAACAATACGCCCCATAGCGCCACTGGCTATGCTCCATCTTATTTGATGTTCGGTCGTCATTTACGGCGTCCTGTTGATGTTGAATTAGGGGTGCCCCCAGTACAGCCCAGGTTAAGAGTGGGGAATTGGGTACAGGACCACCAGCAGCGAATGAATGTGGCTTATCGTCATGCTGGGCAGAGGATGGGTGGGGCAGCTGAGCAACGGAAACGTATCTATGATCGTAGGGCAGGTATACCTCCATTGCTACCAGGGGAACGAGTATGGGTCCGGAATCGGAATCGACAAGGGCAGGGGAAGTTGGCTCCATGGTGGGACCCTGAGCCGTTTGTAGTGATAGAAACAGTCGGGGAGGCGGGGCTGGTGTACAGGATTAGGCCAGAGAAGGGAGGCCGGGATCGAACTGTTCACCGTAATGCTTTGAAATTGTGTGTGTCCCCGCCACAGTCAACGGTGCCACCCGAGCCAGTGCCTGAAGTGAGCAGACCAGTAGTGCCACAGTGTTATGGGTTTTTTCCTATGGGCCCACGACGTTCCACTAGGAGCAATTTGGGGCAGCCGCCTGCCAGGTATAGTCCGGCCTGAGTCGTTGCAGGGACTGCCAACGATAAAGTAGGGGGGAGTGTGATAGGGATGAAGGGAAGGTGTGTTATTGTTCATTTTTTTGTATTATTTCTTTAACTACAATGATGTTTTCTTTTTGTTTCTTTTATTTAAACACATTGTATTTCCGTTATAGTATTCTGTTGTAATAATTTCCTTCTCCCCCTAATCATTTCTCTTTTTTCTGAATGGATTGCCTGGATGAGATAACGAGCGAATATGTCGCAGCCTATGCACTATGGGGTGATGTCACAGCTGGCCAATTGGGTGGCGGCTGGGCGGACCACAGGACTGAGAAAAGAGACACTGGTGGCTCAGTCGTGCTGAGCAGGGGAAGCAGCAGGACGTATTGAACAAGAGCCGAGGCTCATGTGCTTGAGTGAAGTAGCTAGGCTACACTGAGAGACATTGTTGAACCTTATAGTTACAGCGAACGGAGAGACTGGCTGCCGGTGAGAGAGGCTGCCTGGCCCGCTGTAGGAGAACGGAGAGACGACCGCTGGTCCGCTGTGAGCTGTGAGAGAGCGGATAGACGGCTACCTCACCTGCCGGTGAGAGAGGCGGAGAGGGACGGTCCTGCTTGTGTCGCACGTCTGCAACACTCACCGGGAAGCAGACGCTTCCCGGGTGTTTAAGTAACGTTCCATAGCGACACATGAAGTTAAACACCGTACCCTTAGGACGATCAAAGCTGCACTGGTGAACATATAAGCTGGCGGCTTCCCCTTTTTGTGTCTTGCAGGAGATGACGCGTGATGCGCGCGGTTGAATGCTGCTGAGCTGTATCGGCTGTGTGGGCTCCCTGGCGCCCAGCCCTTGCTATTTCCACTCGTCAACTGACGAACCCCTAGCGGAGTTGAATTTAATATTTTAACTAGAGACATTTTAACCATTAATAAATGATCTTAATTGTTTCAGTAGTGGCGCCTTTTAGGTTTTCTTTTGTATGTGTTTTAGGGTAATTTAGAGACCCCGCCTGTATAGGATAATAAATTTGTACCTTTGTACTCCCCTGAACAAACGTGTGGTGTCAGTCTCTCAGGGTGTTCGTGCCCACTTATTGCTCTCCCAACCTGGTATAATTACGAACCTGTGTCTAGCCTAGTGGTGTTAAACCTTTAATGGTTTGTTGGTTAGAGTCCAACTGGTGTTGTCCGGCAACAAAGGTCCCCCTTTTCCATTTGGATTTGTATAAGAATAATCATACAACAGTAATATATATATATTCCTTTAATGGTAAATGGTTAATAGTATTGCATTATTATAATACAGCTATTTTTGACGTAACAGTAAGACTGGCCCATCTTACATATACAAATAGGGACAAACACCCAGGTTCCAGTGGTGCCGAGGATGAGTGCAGGACTGAAGCGCCAGAGGTAATAAGTTCGAATCCCATTCACAATGTCAAAAATAATGTCACAATCTAATATGGTCAAATACCCATGGAGCAGAGCATCAGAACAGGACTCAAGCACCAGAGCAAAGAGCAAATTAGACCAGCTAAACCTAGACCAGCTAAACCTAGACCAGCACCAGCACAGACCAGCAGTAAAACACAACATGTGCTGGTTTTTCTAGCAGGGTAGTCCTCTCTATAGTTTCATATCCCTTTGAAAGTTCTGACAGAAAACGTGCATTTATTTATAAATGCACACAGGTTTTCTACCAGAAGTTTTGTGCCATGTTTTGTGCCAGAAACGTGACCAGTTAAAGACTAAAGATGGCTATAGAGGGTCTAAAAGTGTCTAAAAAGCCACAATATACCCTGATGTGATTATATTGACCTTTCCATTTTAAATGTCAGTCAAAAAGGGAATCTCTGATAATAAAATCGAAGAAAAAGACCTGCACTCTGTCAAGAACGGGCAAAAATAAATGCAATTTGACGTTTCTGTCATTTAGACCTTCATCAGGACAGACAATGTGTCTCCAACTGTAGTAAAACATAAAGAGAACTATTTAGCTGCTCATTGAATCAAAGGCTGTTGTTGAAAGACTACTATTATCCATGCTGGGAAATGATTTAAATGACTCACCTGCGCCCTCTGCAGTCTACAGATGGTCAATATAAATGACCACCATAGACCATTGATCACCTTAAAACTGTTTATTTATTGATCTGACCCTATCATGGATCATTACTGTCTAAATAGAACCCTTTAACATAATGAATAATAGATGATGATGGTAAGAGAGTTTAGAAACAACTCTGTATTAAACTGTATTAAACTGTGTTTTAATAGCTGGGTTTATACTCTATGACAGGGGTCTTCAATGTGTTCAGGCCAAGGACCCCTTTGCTGAGAGAGAGGTGAAGCAGGGACCCCCCAATATATATTTTATACAATTGTGTTGCAGATTAAAAATGTTTGTACTTTGTAGATGTCTTAGACAGCTTAGACTTGTTTGACAGCACTGTCAGTGTATGTTGGATTAATGTGTATTTTCAGACATTGAACCACTTGAACTGTCAATACTTAGTCTAGTCTTTTCCTACACAAACCTCTTGACAGAAATAGACGATCTATAAGCTCACAGCGCGAGGCGTTGTTAGCTTGTAGATCTACTATTTTTGGCTCCAATCCTAGGGTTCATAATGGTTAATGTAAAAAGAACATGATCATATCACACAGATTTGGTGCTTTAAATTAGGGGTGGGTGATACGGTGATGAATTAATATCATTGAGACGATACAATGTCTCCACGATATGACTTTTCAGAGATATCGTATATATCGTGATACAATGTGGGAGCCTTATAAAAAATCCTGTTGAATTGTTAATACAGAGATTCATTGCAGAATTAATTTAAACCTGCATTTTGGTATAAATCAGTAGTTCTCAAACCCTGGACCCCACTTTGAGGACCACTGGTCTAAATGGTCTGTTACTCCTTTTTCTTTTAGTTTTACTACCTTGTAGGTGGTTGTACTGTTAATTAATTAACTGGTAATAACCATAAAAACCAACATGAAAAGGAATCGTGATAAGATTGTGTATCGTGATACAGCTTGGAAAAATATTGTGATATTGTATTTTGTCTTCGCCCAGCCCTACTTTAAATGGGCTAAATAGTTACCCTACGTGACACATGTTTACTCAGACTACAATGGTGAATATAAGAGTTGCTGTTTATGAGATCAGTGCAGATCATTACACCTGGGGAGGTGTAACGATTAATGACAAAGTCATCAAAGCGGTAGTCAAGTGATCTCTAAACTAAAAAGCAGTTATAATTTCAAGATATGATTGACACACACATTCAGTGGATGCAGTTCAGAACATCAGGGAAAATCCTCAAATATCGGTGTGTGCTGCGCGCGCCATGTTTTAAAGATCACATATTATCTAAAAATATTTTTCATTTTTATTTATTTTTGCTTTAACCCCTGCAATCATGATATGATATTGTCATATTGTCCCATCCCTAGTCATAACTTACCCTATAGTTGTGTCAGATTGTCCTGTTGTCAGTGGAACCACTGGTGTACCTAACTGAACATGATGGAAGTCTGTTTATTGTATTTCCTCTTATGTTTAATTTATATTTTATTGTGATATGGACCTCCCTTCACAGGAAGAAGAGGTTGTCTTCCTGTTTGTCAACAACGGAGAAGGAAGTTCCACAACGTGACGTCCTTCTGCATGACGTCTCTCTTCATCCAATCAACAATCACTACGGTATGTTGGCATTGAGATCTAAATTCCTAAAATAAAATAAAAAGTCATTGACGCGGACAGCTACATGTACAACATCTGTAGTTTCTAGGACGACAGCTGACGTGGTCTCCACCTGATCGGGTCTCGTCATAAACTTGAACACCAGAATGAGTGCAGGACTGAACTGAATGTATCAAAACCTCTTTGGGAAGCACAAACGTATGGGGCACACAATCAGCAGATGGTGTGATTAATTACCCCACATCACTCAAAACATCCCAAAACGAAGTGTGTGATAGAGGCTGGCACCGCCAGGCTACGCTCTCGTAGCTTTAGAAACAGTTTACCGTGATTGATGCGATCAAATGCCTGGGTGCATCTAGGAAACACATAAATATGGTTCTGTTACGGCTTCTGTACTGCCTGACAATTTCCTTAAGCGAATAAATACATAAATCAGTGCCAAGCTTTTTCTTAAAACCAAACTGGTTGTCAGTAGTTGTTATGTATTCATTGAGCCTTTACATAATGATACCTTCTACTAGTACCTTGGAGTGTGCCTAAAGTCCTATACTCTGGGTACTACAGGTTGCCGAGGGAAGTTCTGACGTGTATTCAAATGACTGAAGTCCAAACGCTATTGAGTGCATAAATAATAATATTTATTAGCCTAAGTCCTATACTTGACATATAAATAATACATAAATGAACAGTCAACCACGCTCTACAGACCACAGCACTGGAACACAGTCAAAAACCTCACACCTGAGGCTGATTACAGAGAATGGTTAAATACCTAAGCAATTAGGGTGTGATCATGGCCTTCACTTTAGTGACGTCATCAATTAACATGACCAGTCAGAATGGCTCTTACAGATACTTTACTTGCCAGTGCAATGGGTCTATAATCTATCTATAAATGCGAGAAGTCTCTGTCTGCGTGTATGTAACCCGCGTATCTCGAGAACCGTTCGTCCCACCGGCTTCAGATTCGGCACGCACGTTCTCCGCCGCGGCGCGGAGTGCAGTGCCCGGCCTCGACCCGACCCGACGCGCGTTTTTTCCGAAACGGCGCAAAACGTTCGGAATCTCCTTATGCGGAGCTGATTGTTGACATCAGGCTGTTCCGGAGGAAATCGTCGCAAGCACTGACTCATTGTGACATCATTTCATAAAAGGCTCTGACATCACGTACGCCACATGAGTCAACAAAAAATCTCTGTGAGTGTGTATGTATGTATGTAATCCGCGTATCTCGAGAACCGTTCGTCCCACGGGCACGCGCGTTCTCCATATATGGGCATAAAATGAATGCCCCCATATATGGGCATAAAATGGGTTGCAGACAGACAGATACAGATATCTCCATATATGGACATAAATGGACAGAGGCAAACAGATGGTCAAAGATCTCCATATATGGGCATAAAATGGACGCAGACAGACAGATACAGATATCTCCATATATGGGCATAAATGGACACAGGCAAACAGATGTTCAAAACGGGTCCTATGACAACAGGTGTGAGGTTTGCATTAAAGGGGGAACCGGCACTGTGTCTGCAACACAGTTGGAGGCACAGACAGATACTCCATATATGGGCATAAAATGAATGCCCCCATATATGGGCATAAAATGGATTGCAGACAGACAGATACAGATATCTCCATATATGGACATAAATGGACAGAGGCAAACAGATGGTCAAAGATCTCCATATATGGGCATAAAATGGACGCAGACAGACAGATACAGATATCTCCATATATGGGCATAAATGGACACAGGCAAACAGATGT
Organism: Nannobrachium achirus; assembly: GCF_963921795.1. NCBI lineage: Eukaryota > Metazoa > Chordata > Actinopteri > Myctophiformes > Myctophidae > Nannobrachium > Nannobrachium achirus. Next base: position 3,657,764 of record NC_137824.1, read on the forward strand.
TCAAAACGGGTCCTATGACAACAGGTGTGAGGTTTGCATTAAAGGGGGAACCGGCACTGTGTCTGCAACACAGTTGGAGGCACAGACAGATACTCCATATATGGGCATAAAATGGACGCAGATAGACAGATATCTGGGCATAAAATGGACCCAGAACTATAACTGCAGTGATCTCCATATATGGACATAAAATGGACGCCGACAGACAGACAGACAGACAGACAGATACAGATATCTCCATATATGGGCATAAATGGACACAGGCAGACAGATGGTCAAAACGGGTCCTAAAGGGCGGGGCATTCATTCCCTATTTACATTGTTCCGAGTTGGCCAGGTCGCCGACTAGACGCTAATTATTAATGCTTGTTAACTTCAGAGATTTATTTTTGACTACTGGCACTAGCAGGACAGACAACATAGATTCAGGCAGTATGCCATGCATCAACAACCCTGAACAACACACAGCAAGCAGCAGTGAAACTCTATGGCTAGCATGCTTCAGATGTTCTGGTGTCCACACCAGTTTCTCTATCAGGTTGCTCACCTCATCTGATCTGATCTAATAACCACACCATCACAGTGGGTAACCTCACCAATATTAAAGACGTCACTCTTGACACAGTTAAATATATTTGAATAGTGTCTTTTCCACAGCTCAGCGATATGTTCAGACCCAGTAGTACCATGAGGACTGCCCTGCCCTATAGGTCGAACTCCCGTTGGGTCGAACAGCGTCGGCAGGTTAGATAATCACCCGCATCACGGTTACTGACGTTAGGTTTAGGGTTAGGGTTAGAGTTAGGCATAGTTTTACTGAGGTTAGGATTAGGGTTTGGGTTAGAGTTTGGTGGTCGATCCAAAGGGTGTTCGACATAATGACATGTTACCAGTACCATCAATACTAGAAGGCATAGGCATCTTGCTGTTGTTAACCTCCTTCACTTCTTTCCAGAATTCAAAAACATTATTTTTCTTTCATTGAATTTCAATGAAAAATGTCCTCATGGCCTGCTCATTTCTTTTAATATTGCGTAAAGCATATTTGAACCTAGCATTTGCTTGCTTCTTCTGGTCACACTCAGGGCCATGCCTGGGTTTACCTGCAAAGACCCAACATTTAAATGCGTCTTTAGCCTCTACAAGAAGCTCATGAACATGAACATTCCAACCCGGTCTGAGGTTATTCTGCTTACTCTTTTTTTCTTTTAAAAGGTTTGCATCCATTAATTAAACAGTTTAATATTAGGTCATACATTTGACATAGGTCACTATGATGTCCAGTATCTTTACAGTTAATATTACCACACGCAATTGCATCAACTGGTAAATCAATTTTACTTAAGTATACATCAGTCAGTGACCTATACTTTATTAATTCCTCTTCAGCTAGAATTGCCCAGTTCACCATATCAATGTCTTTTGGACCACCGTAGCTGGCCAGCTCAGGTAGGTCCTTAACATTAACCATCATAGCGACAGGCATGTGATCAGCTGTGGCCACAGATCATACAGTATCTCAACGTTCTATGCTGTCATGAGCATCAGCTGTCTCTCTCTGTCGTCCTCAGACGAGCTTCCATCGGAGCTTTCAGCTCCCGCATCCTTCTTTAGGACGTCCACATACGTTAACACGGAACGTCCTCGTGATCAATGCCCGTGCGTTGGTTCCCACAGGACCAGCCTGTAGATATACTACAGTGATCCAGCCAGGACGTTGTATGCCATAATTCACTGATATATGTACAGTAAAACTTGTGACATTCATAAGGAGTATAAACATTTAAAAGGAGTATAAACCTTTTAAAAATAAAAAGGAGTATAAACATTATTATTGTGCACAATTAATGCCAATGCACCAGTCCTAACCCACCTAACCACACTGACAAGTGAGTCCAGTTGTTTATGCCATAGAATGGCCACTCCCCCCGGGATCCTGCCATGCACTTAGTCTGTTGTATATTCCCCTGCCCCGTGGCCAGTGCATAAAAGTTGTATTTTTACTGATGAAATAAAGGTTATATATTTGAAATTTGAAGATCTACAGCTCACAATGTGATGCGTTCCTAGCTTATACGTGTACATTTATGTACGTTTATTAATGTTGTATCTACATGAACAACAACTACTCTGAAACATTGTGAACTGAAGATGATATGAAGAGAAAACTGCTCCAGTTTGGAGACAGCAACTCATTGAAGGCTGCAGTTGCTCAATGTAACCTGCAGGTGTCATCAGAAATCATGTCATAGACTGATAGACTTTACAGCTGAAGATAAACCATTTTATTAATATTGTGTGTGCGTGTGTCAGTGTGTGAGTGTGCGAGCCAAACATCATAGAGCACTGGTTCTCAAACTCATTTGTCTCAGGTCTCTCCTGTAAATAATGTTTTCATCCATGACACCCTCAATAACACTGTTACTTTATGGAACCTTACATCTACTTAAATATGTAAAGATTTCCCTCTAAAATGCAACATGTCATGAGGAATATGTTTCCATTATAGGACAGATTGAGAATAACTTTATGCTTGACGTTTAACCACTTGAACCCCAATATCTTGAGTGTGGATTGAACATTCGCAAAAAATAAAGATAAAAATAATAATGAATCAACTGCTGTGTTAAAATGAAGTGATATTGATACATTCTAAATATCAAAGTATCCTGAGACACCTCTGGACTTTATCACAGCACCCACTTTGGGAAATCCTACCATAGATCAGTGGTTCTCAACCTTTCAATTTCTGCCTCTATTATTTGACAATTTGGTCTGATGTTTGATTTGTCATTTTAAAGACGACTGAGAAATCTTTTCTAAGTTGTTAGATGTAAGAGGGCCTTAAGGCCTCCGACTACCCATTTATCCATGAGGAGAAAAGAGTCTTTTCGAGGTGAATTTTAATGAATAATATGTTTGTTGCACTGTGGTTTGTCCATTGTTTTGTTTTGTTTTTTACTGTTTAATGCCATTTAAATGGTTTTGTTTTGTGAATGTACCGCATGTCAGTAAATGTCTGTAAAATTAAAATATTAACAATAACGTAAAGTAAAATAACATCCTGCAATGGAGTCTTTTTTGTTTTAAATCAACACAATCAACCCTTGAGTATCCTATTGTAAAAAGAATAAGGTATTCTCTGTACTAACTTCACTTTCACACCTTTTCTTCCTTTCCGCCTCAGTGAAAACAATGCATGTTGCCATTTCAACTGTGTGTGTGTGTGTGTGTGTGTGTGTGTGTGTGTGTGTGTGTGTGTGTGTGTGTGTGTGTGTGTGTGTGTGTGTGTGTGTGTGTGTGTGTGTGTGGAGGTGATGTGTTAGTGGTTTTTCTGTGTATTTGTGCTTCAAGCGTCACATGTAATTTAGACGTCATGACATAGTTTAGTGGTTTCATTCAGAAGTATGGGAGGATGTTTTTATCTCACTTTATGTGTGTGTGTGTGTGTGTGTGTGTGTGTGTGTGTGTGTGTGTGTGTGTGTGTGTGTGTGTGTGTGTGTGTGCGTGTGCGTGCGTGTGCATGCGTATGACAGATATCTAATGACAAAATGTATTCTCAAGCGAGAGAAATAAGCGGTTTAACAACATAACCAATTGCTCCGATTTGTAGGCATGGGGAGAAAGGTCAGGATTGCCAGTTATATACCTGTATATTATTATATGGCTGTGAGTGCCACATTTTTTCTTTCTTTTTTATAAAACCTCTGACTGTGAGCAATATCGAAACTAGAGCTAAGAACAGGATGTGTGTGGGTGGGGGGGGGGGGGGTGTTATGATGGTACTGGTTTCTCATAAAAGCTCTTCTTATTTTGTCTAGTTTCACCTTTTTAAGCTTTAGGACAAATGATTCTAAAATTCTAAAATAACAATCCAACATAATTGTGGGTGGGGGGTTAACTGACACATTCCGGTAAAATTAGGTTATAGCAAGTCATGTTAAAAATATGATATTATGGCATCGATGACATTTCTTTTTTCATGATTAATGCGATGTATAATGTTTCACAATATATATTGTGCTGAACACCTTCATAATACCATTGTGACCGAGGACTCTCTATAAGTACAGCCAGAAACATCAAAGCAGCTGCATTTGTAGTTGGAAGGTTTTCTATGTCATATGTGCTCTAACCACATGGACAGGGTGGATGTGTGTGTGAGTGGAAGGCTGATGCTTTAGTGAGTCGTGTGGTTTTAACACCTTTAGTGTTCTTTAGAAGAGACAAAGTGAAAGGACCTGAAGTTGGAAGAGACAAAGTGAAAGGACCTGAAGTGACTCTTATGTCGCTGACACTGTGTTCAGCTTCCATTATAAGCTGCTCACATTACTTAGAAAATATGATAAACTAACCAACACTAACCAACTGTTGCTTTTATTTTATCCTCTCTTGATGAACGATTAACATACTGTACACCTAAATTACCATATGTGAAATACATGTCACTTTGCAAGATGCAGATTGAAAGCAGTGTTTGTCCTATAGTCCTACCTTCTCTAGGCCTACATGATGCCCTACCGTCTGATACACACATCTCATTAACCCATTAAGACCTGAGGTTGATTCTATAAATGCCTTCTAAATCACTAGATCTCAAACGTTTGTGATATGCATTTGGATGCTGAGACCCCATCTGGACATCTGGACAAAACGCACAAACACGCTCACACACGCACAGAGTAGAACTACAGTTAACCTTGTACATGATACTCAAATTCACATTTATCAACACCAGAAAGCACACTATGATGGATTCCACAATATCAATGAAATGATCGTCCTAATGAATATAAATAGAGTTCATGTTGATTATCAATAAGCACAAAGCCACCCAATGGAGGCGTGCTACGTATGAATGCCTACAGGGTCTCTCTCTCTCCCTCACTCTCTTACTCCCTCACTCAAAGACTTGTATGACACTCGTGCCGTGTGTGCTTGTTTCCTCCTGGCTCTGTGCATATGGGTGGGGAGGCCTCTAGCCGACTCTGCACCGTTCGAGTTATGTACTGATAGGCACAGAATCGTAAATTATTCCCCCCACCCCCACCCCAGGCATTACCCCAAGCACCATTTTCCACCACGGCTGCCCACATGCCCCCACCCTTGTGCACAGACCCTGGAGGAAACAAAAGGTCGCGTTCCACACACACACACACACACACACACACACACACACACACACACACACACACACACACACACACACACACACACACACACACACACACACACACACACACACACACCACCCCCTTTGTGGATTTAGTGAAGTGTAGTTCTGTGGAAGTTGGTATCTCAGTGCAAGTGACACAAACTGTACTTCCCACAGATTTCACACACCCAAAGTGAATTTGACCAATGACAAAAAAACTCTCATACTGGGAGAAATACAGCAATGTGTGAACACAGCAGCAAGATGTGTGAACTGTTGTGATAAAAGAATGCTAGGGAATGGAATACAACCACCCTAAGACCGGAATTACACATTAGAAAAACCTGCTTTTATTTTATTATTTGACACTTGCTGCAATGGCAATATAAACATATGTTTTCTCGTGCCAATAAAGCTCCTTTGAATTGAATTGCAAAAGTGTTTTTAGTGGCATCGAAACCTCTGTTTACCTCAGAACCCCTCCGTGTTAAGACCACCAGAGGATCAATACCTTATGAAAACCCAACTTTATTATTGACTATTGAAATAAACTCTACCACCACTGTCACTGTAAAGATATGTGATGCCAGAGAGGATAGAATGCATGCAACAAATGAACTATGATTATTATGATAAATGTTCATTTATTTGAAGGTGTGTTCATAGGACTGACATGAGTTGACATACTGTGTGTCGTGTACAGGAGCACTTTCATAAAATTGCTCCTATGCTCCATTTCTGTCCTCTCAGAGTAGCTTAGGCTTAGGGCTGTGGACAGTTCAGAAAGCTGCCTACTCATCACATCATGGTATTGAATGGTATTGGACATTAAAGTACAGATGTGCTATGGATGGAATGACAGTTCCATACTTTTATTGACCTTTAAAAAAATGTATATATACAGTACAATACAACAGAAACAATGCTGTATACAGAAATACATACATGGACATGATGCAGTGGTGTAAAATAACTAAGTACATTTACTTAAAGGAGTAGTTCCCCCCCAAAATGAAAATGTTTCTATTGATTAGTCACACCATGGAGACTTGTGTTCAATAATATTTTTTTGTATTCGTCGCATTCCTAAGACAACAAAAAAATATTATAGTATATTTACCCCCATTGATTCTGGATGGGGCCCCAAATGCATTTGGGTCAGAATCAATGGTGGTACATTTAGGGTCAAGGGTCAAGTAAATTTACCCCCTTGATTGATTCTCACACAAATGCATTTGGGTCCCCATTCAGGGCCTTGTATTTGGGTCCCCATCCAGAATCAATGGGGGTAAATTTACTATAATAACTTTTTTGTCTTAGGAATGGGACAAATACAAAAAAATATTATTGAACTCAAGTCTCCATGGTGTGACTAATCAATAGAAAAAAAGTCATTTTGGGGGTGAACTACTCCTTTAAGTACTGTACTTAACTACACAAGTAATTCCAGTTTCTAATACTTTTACTTCTACTCCACTACATTTATATGAACACTTTAGTTACTAGTTACACTTTGAAGATTTTGATTATTATCACACATTAACCACTTCAGCCCTAAATACATTTTGGCCATTTGAAAATAGACGATCTACAAGGTCACAACGGCTCATAATGCGTTGTGTTTTGAGCTTGTAGATCTCTAGGTACTTTAATAAGTGCATGTTGATACCAATACTTTTGTACTTTTACTCAAGTACATTTTGAATACCAGAATTCTACTTGTAACAGAGTACATCTACGTACATTGCAGTATTGATACTTTTACTTAAGTAACGCACCCATGTGCGTATGTATGTACGCTCATGCGTGTATACAGTACATGCATGCGCACGTGTGTACTGTATACATACATGCATGAATGCAGTACATGTATTCACACAATGCAAGGCACGCAGAACCAAACAACACAAAGTTATGTGAATCAACAGGTCAGGTGATCAGCTTCCCTCCATGTGTCTCAGGGCAGAGACACACATCTTATAAAACTGTTTACAATATTTGCCTGTGTGTGATTTTTAAAAATAGTCCTGTACCAATAATGTTTGAAGTCAATTAGTATGGAATATCAATGCTTGGCATCAGAAAGTGTGTTTTGAAGAAATTCTGAATGGCAGAAGATCTAGTTATGTGGCAAAGGCCAATGGGCTTAACTATTTTCCAGGGCAGTTCTATCTAAAAGTGGAGTATCGGCCCTTAGGCTGAAATATAAAGCGGGCTATCACCACCATGAGACCACAATCTAAAAATAATGTGGGGAGGAGTGACTTCTTTGACTACTGGCCCAAAACGACAGACTGGCACTAATCTTTTGACACTGATCACTCTTGATTCCTCACATTTGAATAAACTGGATCAGCTGCAGGTTGACGTCTGGAAGATCCTGGGACTGAAATATGAGATGAACGTTAAAGGACAACTTTGTTTTTTACAACAAGGCTTCATATTTTAGATTGTAATTAAAGAAAAGAAAAGATGAGTGTTAAAATGTTTTGATTCACTGTTTTCTATCGTTTTAGCAATTTTAATGATGTTGATTTCAGTGGGTGGGGGCATGCGTACAGGTGGCTAAATATGGCTTTTTAGACACAATAAGCCCATTCCCAAGATGCACCATAATCTTTCATGGGGAGATACAACTTATGGGGACTAGTAGTTACTAGTGTTATTAAGTGTGCCTGCCATGCAATGCAATGGCAAAACACTTATTGTAATCCGCCATACTTAAGTCAGTAAGTCATGTTCTGGCAAATTTCGGCGCGTAATAACTGCCGCACGATTTACACCACCCCCGCAATATATACATCAAAACGTGGGACTCCGAAAAAAAACCAGAAACTTTGGCGCCACATAACTCTGCCATACTTTTGCCTAGCAACGTGATTTAAACTTTAAAATGCACACACAACTTTGGTCTTTTTCCGGCCAATAGGGATGAGCTGTAATTGATTAAGCCCCGCCCCCTCTGTAACAGGAAGTGCCTCTATAACTCATGAACCGTTTGTCGTACAGACTCGCGGCTGGTGTCATAATTTTTTTTTTCTCAAATTTTTTTTTCTCAAATTTTTTTTTTTCTCAAAATTTTTTTTTTCTCAAATTTTTTTTTTCTCAAATTTTTTTTTTCTCAAATTTTTTTTTCTCAAATTTTTTTTTCTCAAATTTTTTTTTCTCAAAATTTTTTTTTTCTCAAAATTTTTTTTTTCTCAATTTTTTTTTTCTCAAAAGTTTTTTTTCTCAAAAATTTTTTTTCTCAAATTTTTTTTTCTCAAAATTTTTTTTTCTCAAAAATTTTTTTTCTCAAAATTTTTTTTTCTCAATTTTTTTTTTCTCAAATTTTTTTTCTCAAAATTTTTTTTTCCTCAAAAAAATGTTTTTTTTCTCAAAAAACTTTTTTTTTCTCAAAAAACTTTTTTTTTCTCAATTTTTTTTTCTCAAAAAATTTTTTTTCTCAATTTTTTTTTCTAAAATTTTTTTTCTCAATTTTTTTTTCTCAAATTTTTTTTTCTCAAATTTTTTTTTCCTCAAAAAATCAAAAAACTTTTTTTTTCTCACAAAACTGTCGTTAAAGTGCGACCCGTGATAACGGCCAAAAATGCGCCAAAACGCCACTAATTAGTCGAAATGGCTGACTTCCTGTTTGGTTTCTGATTGGCTGCTGGCCTTGTGACGTGGGTAGAGCTGCGAGGGCCCGGTCATCGCTGCTTGCAGCTTTAATTCATTAATCGTCCATGACCTTAATTGGGGCCTATTTCGCCAAACAGGAAGTGCCCCTCACCAAACAGGAAGTGACCCTTGATCTCGTGAACCGTTTGTCATACAGACACGCGGGTTGCGTCAAATGACAAGATTAAGAGTCCTTAAACTTAATTGGGGCCTATTTCGCCAAACAGGAAGTGCCCCTCACCAAACAGGAAGTGACCCGTTTTCTCGTGAACCGTTTGTCATACAGACATGTGGGTGGTGTCATATGAAGAACAATAATGTTAACGTTTATGCAAAAAAATGCTAATGTTAATAACGCTAATGCTAACACCAACCGCTACACAAGGTTGCACAGACTTAGCGAGCTGCAGGCACACTTAAAATTTCTTAGAAATTTTCTTTTCTAGTTATACTTTTACCTTGCAGTCACCTCTGCAATCTAATGTTATGTTATGTTATGTTATGTTTTATTTATTTGATATGGACATCACAATCACATTGGACGAACCAGATGCATTGATATAAGTGATTTTAGCACAAGTACTAATTCTCATCACCTGTCCACAGGAGGCTTTTCTATTTTACATTAGTCAAATCTAAGACCCAATCAAGTACAGTAAACGTTAATACTAATCTAAAACCCAAACAAGTACACAAACAATACTACTAATCTAAAACCCAGTCAAGTACAAAAAATATAATATGTGGTTACCAATAAGAACAATCAATAATTGGTTCATGAGTATTTTTTTCTTCTTCTTTACATATTAAATCTCAGTTTATAGGCATTTTAAGCTTCCCCAGAAGCCTTCGTGGACGGAATCTTGAAAATGATGCCTTTCCAGAAGTATTTCTTTCCTAAACCTTTAGTATCTTATTAAGTGTGCCTGCTATGCAATAGCAAAACACTTATTGTAATCCGCCATACTTAATTAATTAAGTCTTTCGCCACGAATTTCTGCACGTAATAACTGCCGCACAATTTACGCCACCGCCGCAATATATACATCAAAACGTGCGGCTCGGCCGGGAATGGTGTGCTATTACTTTTCTTTCCGATCCGCGTTACCATTGCGACGTAATTCGCAAAAAACGACGCCAAAAAACCCCATTGACTTAGAATGGGGGAAACTTCGGCACGTAATAACTGCCGCACGATTTACGCCACCCCCGCAATATATACATCAAAATGTGCGGCTCGGCCGGGAATGGTGTGCTATTACTTTTCTTTCCGATCCGCTTTACGATTGCGATGTAATTCGCAAAAAACAACGCCCAAAAACTCCATTGACTTTGAATGGGGGACTCCGAAAAAAACCCAGAAACTTTGGCGCCACATAACTCTGCCATACTTTTGCCTAGCAACGTCATTTAAAATGTAAAATGCTCACACAACTTTGGTCTTTTTCCGACCAATAGGGATGAGCTGTAATTGATTAAGCCTCGCCCCCTCTTTAACAGGAAGTGCCCTTCACCAAACAGGAAGTGCCTCTATAACTCATGAACCGTTTGTCGTACAGACTTGCGGCTGGTGTCATACCTTTTCTTTTTTTCTCAATTTTTTTTTTCTCAAATTTTTTTTTCTCAAATTTTTTTTCTCAAATTTTTTTTTTCTCAAATTTTTTTTCTCAAATTTTTTTTTCTCAAAAATTTTTTTTCTCAACTTTTTTTTTCTCAAATTTTTTTTTTCTCAAAATTTTTTTTTCTCAATTTTTTTTTCTCAAAAATTTTTTTTCTCAATTTTTTTCTCAAAAATTTTTTTTCTCAAAAAATTTTTTTTCTCAATTTTTTTCTCAAATTTTTTTTCTCAAAAAAATTTTTTCTCAATTTTTTTTTTCTCAAAATTATTTTTTTCTCAAAAAATGTTTTTCTCAAAATTATTTTTTTCTCAACATTTTTTTTTCTCACATTTTTTTTTCTCAAGATCTTTTTTTCTCACAATTTTTTTTTCAAAATTTCTTTTTCTCAAAAAAGTTTTTTTCTCAATTTTTTTTTCTCACAAAACAATTTTTTCTCAAAAAACTGTCGTTAAAGTGCGACCCGTGATAACGGCCAAAAATGCTCCAAAACGCCACTAATTAGTCGAAATGCCTGACTTCCTGTTTGGTTTCTGATTGGCTGCTGGCCTTGTGACGTGGGTAGAGCTGCGAGGGCCTGGTCATCGCTGCTTGCAGCTTTAATTCATTAATCGTCCATGACCTTAATTGGGGCCTATTTCGCCAAACAGGAAGTGCCCCTCACCAAACAGGAAGTGACCCTTGATCTCGTGAACCGTTTGTCATACAGACACGCGGGTTGCGTCAAATGAAATAACGCTAATGCTAACACCAACCGCTACACAAGGTTGCACAGACTTAGCGAGCTGCAGGCACACTTAAAATTTCTTAGAAATTTTCTCTTCTAGTTGTAAATAGTATTACAGAAATCACTGGTTTATTGTGTCTAAATATACATAGTCACTTGTACGCATGCCCCCACCCCAATGAAATAAAAATCGATAAATGGCTAAAACAAAATACATCGGTAAATGAAAACATTTTAACACTCATCTTTTATTTTATTTTATTACAATCTAACATATTATGAACCCTTGTTGTAAAAAAACTAAGTTGTCCTTTAATTAGAAACATGATGAATATGATCAGCCAGGTCGGTCAGCAGTTACATTCTCATCACAGATATCTGTGCTGACTGCACACTTATTCAACCCTTGACCTCAAATTATGAATAAGTTTACTGATTAAATACTTAGCCCTTTAATTATTAATAACTCTGGACAACATTTAAATATGATATACTTACCATTTACATTGTCATGAGATTGAGGGAGTTCTTCATAGTCGCTTGGGTTGCCTAAAGGTCAATTAAAAAACATATATATATATTTATTATATATTATATATTATATATTTATGTATTTATTTTCATTTTAAACATGCTTTCAATTGTGTTGATTATTCTGCTAATAAGTAGGAAACACATTTAACTGATGTACTTAATAAAGTTAAATTAATCTAGGTTCAAATTAGATCCAGTTGATCTTGACAGAAGTCCAACATGATTGGTTGAAAGACTGACCATGCTGCTGTGCATAGTACGCATCATCAGATCCATCACTTTGATTGGTCGTCTGCAGGTGGGCCCTGATTGGTTCCCTCAGAATCAATGGGTCTGTAATTAAACAATATATATATATATATATATATATATATATATATATATATATATATATATATATATATATATATACACACAGTATATAAGTAATATTATATGTAACATAAATAAAGTATTAAGATCTAATCTATACGGCTGCTGTCATGTTGTTGAATAGACAGATCGATATTGTACTTACATGACATAAATTGGATCTGTAAATTAAAATAACAATAGAACATTAGAACCAAATAAAAACATACAGTTGTAATAGTTTTAACTCTTTCTCATTGAGTTGACACACTGTCCTGTATACAGAGAACAAGTTATCTATCTGAACTTAATATTCAACAATAAAACAAAATGACATGAATAAAAGTAATTAAAACTTATATACTGTACCATTTTCATAGTCAGAGTTATTGATTACTCCATAGGTGTTTGTGTTGCCTAAAGTGAAATAAATAAGCATTAATGTGATGCTTATTTCTGTCATTTCAAACATGATGATTGCACACGCTTCCACATAGGAAAATAATGTTAATATGTTACGTCTAAATTAATCTAGATTCTAGTCAGAATAACAGAAGTGTCCTAAACCAACATGATTGGCTGAAAGACTGACCATGCTGTAGTGGCAGGTACACATCATCACCAGGATCCCCACTTTGATTGGTTCCCCCAGACTGAACAGATCTGTAACATAAATAATGATTGGTTCCTTCAGACTGAACAGCTTTGTAACATAAATAAGTGTTAAGCAGATGTAATCTATTCTACTGCTGTCATGGTGATGAATAGAGAACATTGTTGTACGTACCTGACACAACATAGACCTGTGAATAAAAGAGGATAAATAAAGTTAGTAAGCCTATGTTTAAATCTTTAAGCCTTGCTACAGGTGCCATTTTATTCAGTGTGTCTTTTATGGAGAGATTTCTAGATGTAATCCATGTTTCTCACCGTTACAGGTTGTGTATCGACACAGCAGGAGCAGAAGGATGGTCAGTAGAATCACAACAACCAGTCCTACAGTCACAATCACTACAGTTGGAGGAGTCTGTTCCATCACAGTGACTACAGGTGGAGAGGTTGGTTTCACCAAAGGGGGGAAAGCTAGCAAAGAGATGTTATGGATTATGTGACATATCGATCCTATCTTATCATATTGATTATAATTGTTTAAAGCAAGCTCATGTGATTTGATTATTGTGTAGCTTTTATATATATATATATATATATTAGACATTCTTCAAATGTGTAATATGTATAAAATAAAATAAAACCCTGCCCCAGAAGCCCAGCCCTACTGCCCTATGACCATTACACTGAGAAGGAAAATATATAGGCCAACTATATATGAATATATAAACTGTCCTGTTAAACTTTGGTTGATTATTTCTCCCTTTTAATAATTTTGGCATTGTATTTTATATCATTTCTATCACTGATTAGTCACCTTTACAACGAGGTATGATATGATCTAAGCAGCGTGCAATTGTGGAATGAGCAACACAGCTATGTGTGTGCATAGCGCCCTCCAAAGATTTACCAAAATCCCCCAATATGCTTCTGTTGGTGTCTCTCTCGTTTCAAGTGACCTGCCAGTCACAGGTGTTTTTAATCAAAGTTACGTTTCCGAATGTTTTGTGGGCAGGTTATGATAAATATGTATAATAATAATACCATTTGAATAAGTAATTAAGTGTGCCTGCCATGCAATGGCAACACTTATTGTAATCCGCCATACTTAAGTAAGTAAGTAATTAAGTAAGTAACGTTCTTGCAAATTTGGAGCCGTAATAACTGCCGCACAATTTACGCCACCGCCGCAATATATACATCAAAACGTGCGGCTCGGCCGGGAATGGTGCGCTATTACTTTTCTAACAGAAAAGTTGTATCGTTTAATTGATATTAATGTATTAGTTAATTAATTTGCCCCATTGACTTATAATGGGAATCGCAAAAACTCACATTCAATATTTTTTTTCTCCCAAACCATAGGGGCTACAGTTTCAAAACTTGGAGAGGAGATTTATAATGATATCAAGGATTAAATAAAAAATCATTTTGTCAGTTGGCCTCATGGTGGCGCTATAACAGTCCACTTTACGTTTCGGCCTGTAACTCTTGAACCGTAGGTCGGAAAATTAAAATTCCTTTTTCCCTGGATTCCTTGGGTCATGACGCATCTCCTCATATAGGCCACGCCCATTTGCGTCAGGATAGATTTTCCGCCATTTTGAATTTTCTTCAAAACACACTTTTTGCTCCTTTTCCTACATATTTTCTCCAAATGTCACAAAAATCGGTACACATGATCTATGGACTCATGCGATAAACATATTCAAACGATATTTCGATAGTCCATACCGTTCTTCCGTAACAGGGTTACAAAGTTAGCGGGAGGAGCCCGTTTGGTAAGAAGTCGCCATAAATCACAAACGAAACATCCAGTCAACACCAAATTTTAACCACAAGTGGGGGGCGCTATACTGAACATATACCCAAAAGCATTTCCACTTCGACCCATAGGGGGCACCACAAACGCGCAAAACGTAACCGTTTCATGCCAAAACGTGTTTTTCAGGGGGAACGACCCTCTCAAAACGAAACACTAACACCAACCGCTACACAAGGTTGCACAGACTTAGCGAGCTGCAGGCACACTTAAAATTTCTTCGAAATTTTCTTTTCTAGTTTGTTTTGTTTTCCAATTTTTTGTCTATGCCAATACCGAACAAACGTCAATCTGAGATTGCATGCAAACAGCTAAAATATGTTAGCCTGACAACATAAAGTTGAATTAAAATATTTTACTTCCCTCTGGACCTCAGAGGGAACCCCTAGAGAAGATATGGCGTCATAGCTTGTATTGACTGGTCAGCTACTGTATAAACCCTAGGGCTGATATGATGTCATATACAGTACAGTATATATTGTTCTTCCCAGTGTCAGCACAGCCTCTTGGTCCTCATATAAAGTGTGTTCTCACCTCTCACGTCCATCGAGATCTCTGGAGACTGTCCAAGGCCAGAGATGGAACACTTGTAGAATCCTTCATCAGACTTGTTGACATGGAGGATGGTCATCTGTCCTGTAGACTCAGCCCTGAAGAGGGATCCGTTTCTATAGAAGTCAGCTGGGAGGTCAGAGGAGGAGGTCTTGGTCCCACAGCGTAGGGTGACATCACTTCCTTCCATTGCAGGAAGTACAGGCTGGATCCCCAGGATCACAGCTCCATCTGAACAATGATTGATTGATTGATTGAAAACTTTATTAGACAAAAATGGAGAACAGTACAAGTATAGTCAATACAATAGAAATGTAGTACAATACAAGTACAGTTAAACACCCTGCCTAAAAGGAACATCCCAAATATACAGTATTTCTTTTTTTTTTTACGTTGTAAGTCCTTGGTATTCAATTCATGGACATAAATAGCAAGCAAAGAAAATATTCAATAGCATAGCAGTTATAAAAACACTATATGTACAGGATAGGGGAAACAATAAGGGGGTAAGGTGTGTGGGGGGTGCTCACTTCTGGCCTGTCTATAGGAGAAGTGATAACTACCAGTACCTCCTACTCTGGCCTCCTGAAAGGTTTTCAGAGCAGTTTTGAAGGATGCCAGCGAGCTACATGTTTTAAGGGAGGTAGTAAAGGAATTCCACACCTGGGTGGCAGTGTTGTAGAAAGAGAATTTACCCATATTTATTATATTATTAAAACATTATTAACATTTATATTTATTATAACATTTATTACATTTATCACCCTGAACAACATGATGAGATTTTAATATGAAAGACATTAACAGACAATAAAGTAGTTTTTATATTGACGTACCGGTCACAGTGACACTAACAGTGTCACTCTTTCCCTCTGGAGACTCACACCAGTAAACTCCTGTATCAACTGAATGGAGCATGGAGCTGACATGACATCCTGTGGTGTCCATCTTCCCCCACACGTCACCACACTCTGACGTGATGCTTTTGATGCTGGTCCTCTTCACCCTCCAGACAGTAGACTCAGACTGTCTGTCCTCACAGCTCAGAAAGACAGACTCATATCTGAAGAACTGAGATCTGTCCGGATTGAGCCTGAGAGAGACTGTGGAGCAGTGAGAGAAGAGAGAGGATTTCATGTACTGGATATGTTAAAAAAAAAAACATTGCATTACAGTTCTGTAATGTTTGTGTTATTATTTGATCATCTGATCGATAAACAGTCTTACCTCTCTCAACATCACTGTTAGGAACTTCTGCTGAGACAATCACCATGGAAACCACTGGAGAGAGAAGGGGTGCATTACACATGTAGGCTATACGTTTACACATTATTTGAACAAACACAAGCATGTTTATTTGTTTAGCTTTCATGTACACAAAGGTAATTGTGCTTTCCATGAGGCATAGAAAGACATTTGGTAATTGGCACATTTATATAGCACTGACTGTTATCCAAGGCGTTTTACACGCACGCACGCACGCACGCACGCACGCACGCACGCACGCACGCACACACACACACACACACACACACACACACATATACATTTGTGAAACCACCTGCTTGCTGACTGGCTGTCAGCATTGAGCATTTTTTAAAGGGGGTATGGTCCAAGTAAACTAGTTATTTTCGGACCTAAAAAATTATAACAGATTTATTTTTCTACACAGACCATTTCTATTAAGTCACCAGAACAACATACTAAAATCCAATCCAATATGACCGTCACATTATTGTCAAAAAGCCATATACAATGATATATTCAGTTTTGGTTCTGTTTGATTTTACGGCCGAATAAATCTTACCGAATAATACCGAATACCAAATACAAAATATTACCGAATACTGAATACCGAATACTACCGAATAATGTATTCAATAGTTTATATTTATTTTTAATAATTTATTTTATTTTTACATTGATATTTCTTTATTATGCAATAATTCGACTGTATGGCATGTTAATATTTTGAGACATATTGTCTTTTATTAAAATGTACTACAAAATAGTAAATCAATTCTACACAATAAATAGATATGTTTTAAATAACTCCGTTTTGCCATAATCATGTAGCTCTACAACACAGCCACGACAGTAATGTTAATTTTATATATGTATGTATATATATATATATATATATATATATATATATATATATATATATATATATATATAGGCTGGGTGTTACGACTGGGGTCGTATTTGTAGAACTATTGTAGGTACTGTATTGCTTTGGTCCTAGTGTGGTGTGGTGTATGACAGAGCTGAGAGTGTCTGGGAGTGTATGCAAAACAGGGGTATCACTCCCAGACAGAGTGAGTGTGTGAGAGCATGTAAAAACAGGTGTGCCGCTCCCAGAAGCTGATTGGTGGGGAAACGACCAGGATGGCTGGGATTGGTGGGGAAGTGTTCCTGGGGTTCTGTCTGCTGACTGGCTGACAAGGGTGGAGATTGGGGATAAAAGGAGCAGCAGACCTCGGCCAGCCACGCAGGGGAGCAGACCTTGTCCTCCTCCTCTCCCAACTGGCCCCCAACATGTCCTTATGTTTTCTTATGAGTTGAGTTATGGGTTAAGTTGAGTTGCTTTGAGCCTTTGAATAATGTTTATGTTAAGGAGGTAAGATACTGTTTGTTCTTTTGGTAGGCAAGTGATTTTCATTTGAGTGAGTTTTCTTTTGATTTGAGTCTTGAGTTATCCTTCAGTTATTCCTAAGTGATTCTTCAGTTCATCGTTTTGCATTAGTTCTACTTATTCATAGACCCCTATGTATTATGTTTCACTTCTATTAACTGTTCTAGTTTGTTATTACCACTTTGTAAATAAACCGCACTTTATGTTGCATTTATAACCCGTTGTTGGTGTGGCTACTTGGGAGCTGGGGAAGACAAGGGTTAATTTCATGTTGTGTCTCGGGACCCCTAGACTGGGGCATAACACTGGGACTTTAACTGATTAATTGTGATTCATTAATTACAGAAAATTCACACGATTAAAAAAATTATCGCATTTTAATCGCACTTAGTTTTTGCACCACAGAACCTTCAGTTTCGGGCATACCAATCATAGCGATGCACCAACCAAGAAGAGACAACAAACGCAAAGGGAGAAGTAGCCGATCAGAACGCTTTGCTTGGCCCTGTGGATGCGAAATTTTGATTAAAAAAACTCACTTGTTGATTCACTCGTACAACAAAATGTATTTTATTTGAAAGAAAATGCTTCTCAGGTAAAATATCGATGTGCGATTAAAATGCGATTAATTAATCACAGAGCCCTGAAATTAATTAGATAAAAAATTGTAATCGCATCCCAGCCCATATATATATATATATATATATATATATATATATATATATATATATATATTTTAGAGATGTTACCGATCAATCGGCAATGGATCGGATCGGGCCGATCAAAGCGTGATCGGCGATAATCGGTGGTTTAGATAAAAAGGTAAATTCACCAATCCGATCGGATCGGTGCATCCGATCAAAGCCGTATTATACAGTGCTATTCTATTTTTCAGTCTGTTAATAAACATGTCTTTAATATGACTGAACTCAACCATCAGCTCTTGTCAGTTCTTGGATGCCCACTTAAGGCCATTTTGGGGTATTGATTTCCACAGTGCTGAAGGAATAATTAGTTACTGCTATGATAATAAATACATAGTAATGCTGGTAAATAACTATAAGGCAAATATATAAATGAATTCATGAGTGAATGAATGAATTAAAGTTAAAACATCAACATTTAGAAAATATAAATAATATATAAATAATAACTTGATCGGATCGGTGATTGATCGGTATCGGGTGATCAAACTTTTGTGCTCGGTGCTCGGTGATCGGTTCCAAAAAACCTGATCGGACCATCCCTATATATATATATATATATATATATATATATATATATATATATATATATATATATATATAATTAAGTATTCTGCTATTCGGTATTCAGTTTTCGGCCAAGTGTTTCCTATATTCTGTATTCGGTTTCGGCCAAGAATCCCTAGAGTTTTCATTCATCTGAGATTTCAATTGACTTATTTTTTTAGTTTTATTATTATTTTCAAAAATAGTGAGTCAAGTTTTCATTACAGAGATTTCAAGTTTGTACTCACATAAGGATGATAATAATAATTGTACCGTATAATGTGTTTTTACTGAAAGACTAGAAGGCAGAGAGAGAGCTGTTCTCAATAATAATATGAATATGAATAATTGTACGGTATAATAATATGTTTGTACTCACGGACTAGAAGGCAGACAGATGTTCTCTCCATGCTGTCTTGCTGACTAACTGACAGACCGAATCACTGAGTGATGTAGGCACCTCCTGCTGCACTGAAGTTGGTGGTCGACTGATGATGAGAAGGTTACACACAGATTCCATTGGGGTTCTTTGTACTCAATTCATAGAAACATTTATACAATAAGATTTTTTAAATTGACACAAAGAAGGGTCCCCAGTTTCTTAATCAGAATCTTAGTGTTCTGGTATGCTCACCAGACGATCAGTGTAAAATGGGGGAAGTCAATCTCCTCCCTTTCATGTAAGGAATGGGGTCCGTCAGGGAGGAATACTGTCTCCATGTCTTTTTAATGTTTATATGAATGATTTGATGTTAAATACAAGTGGAACTGGGTGTAGGATTGGTTACTCACTAATCAATCACCTGATGTATGTATACGATTTGGTAATCTTTAGTCCGTATAGTGCGGGTCTCCAACAGCTTCTGAGTGTATGCTCAGTTTGCTCACAGTATGGCCTTGATTTTAATATTAAATACAATGCCAAAAAGAGTAAAATCATGATTATCCGAAATAGGGAAGACAGACAATCAACCTTCCCTGACTTCTATCTGGGTGGCTCTGCCCTAAATGTGTGCAGCGAGATTACTTATTTGGGTCATAATATTTCCAATGACCTCTCAGATGGATATCTATAGACAGCGGTGGAAGCTGTATGCCCAAGCCAACATGCTGTGTTGCAAATGTAGCATGTGCTCAGTACCTGTGAAGATATCTCTTTTTAGATCCTTTTGTACACCACTGTATACTGCCCAGCTTTGGTGTCACTACAGACAAGGCAGCATCAGACGTCCTATAATGACTGTATGAGGCTGCTGTTAAGAGCTCCGAGAAGCTCCAGTGCGAGCCAGATGTTTATCAGTGTCGGGGTTCCCACCTGCTCTGCTGTACTACGCAACCTTATGTACAGGTTTATGTGTAGGGTTATCATTAACTGACTGCCAGACACATAAACCTGTACATAAGGTTGCGTAGTATAGCAGAGCAGGTGGGAACCCCGACACTGACAAACATCTGGCTCGCACTGGAGCTTCAATAATATAATGGTCATTGGAAATAAGTAATCTCACTGTACACATTTAGGGCAGAGCCAGCCAGATGCAGGGAAGGTTGATTGTCTGCAAATTTAGGATTTTCAATTGAGTGCTATGGCGCCACCCTTTGACCAAATATGTTTTTGAATTTCATTCCTTGGCCGTTTTGCATGACCATCTACCATTCTGCCCCGTTTCATAAAAAGCGACTGCACGGTTTTAACAGAAATATGAAATAAAATAGGCTACATTATAATTCAAGGTCAAAAGTCAAACCACGAAAGTTGTTCGGCTTGAGGATACGCATATCGATGGCCAAAGCGCAAAACCTATGGAAGCAAATGCCTGACACAAATAAAATGAAATGGCAAATTCGAAAATTAAATTGAAATACAATAAATGCTTTTTAATCTTCAGGAAATGAACGCATTTTTTGAGACAAAAATGAATTTAAAATGCAATAGCATTTACATTTTATCTACTGATGTGCTCATTCTGACAAAATTAAAATGATAAATAAAAGATCATTATAATTTTAATTTTCAAAAAATACCCCGCTAATTAGTGGACAATATTAAAATGAAATGCAATTTTGAAAATGAAAATGAAATGAGGGAAATGCTTTTTATTTTGAGACACAAAGGAATGTATAATTCAATAGCATTGACATTTCATCTCTAGGTGTGCTCATTCTATGACTGATTGAAAAAGAAAAAGCAAACCACATTGCATTTTCATTTTCAAATCCTGCAGAGTAGGACTTGAAAATGAAAATGCAATGGGGTTTGCTGGGTTGCCATGTTCACTAAAAGTGAGCTCTCTGGGCTTTCCTCTCCATAAATTTAGCTAATTCCATTACCAGTCCCATCTCCATGATATTAGATCTAATTCCATCACCAGTTCCATCTGCATGATTTGTAGATCTAATTCTATGAGTCCCATCCCCATGATTTGTAGGTCTAATTCCATCGCCAGTCCCATCCTTATGATTTGTAGATCTAATTCTATCAGTCCTATCTCAATTATGTGTAGGTCTAATTCCATCGCCAGTTCCATCCGCATGATTTGTAGATCTAATTCTATACAGTTCCATCCTCATGATTTGTAGATCTAATTTCATCGCCAGTCCCATCCTTATGATTTGTAGATCTAATTCTATCAGTCAATCAATTATGTGAAGGTCTAATTCTATAGCCAGTTCCATCCCCATGATTTGTAGGTCTAATTCGATATAGTCCCATCTCCATGTTCTTTAGATCTAATTCAATGATTTGTAGATCTAATTCCATCACCAGTCCCATACTGTGTAGGTCCAATTCCATCGCCAGTTTCGCCAGTTCCATCCGCATGATTTGTAGATCTAATTATATCAGATCCATCCCAATGATTTGTAGATCTAATTCTATCAGTCCCATCTCAATTATGTGTAAGTCTTAATTCCATAGCTAGTTCCATCCGCATGATTCCATCCGCATGATTTGTAGATCTAATTATATCAGTCCCATACCCATCATTTGTAGGTCTAATTCCATCACCAGTTCCATCCGCATGATTTGTAGATCTAATTATATGAGTCCAATCCCCATGATTTGTAGATCTAATTCCATCACCAGTCCCATCCCTATCATTTGTATGTCTAGTTCCATCGCCAGTTCCATCCGCATGATTTGTAGATCTAATTCTATCAGTCCCATTTCAATTATGTTTAGGTCTAATTCCATCGCCAGTTCCATCCGCATGATTTGTAGATCTAATTCTATCAGTCCCATCCCCAGGATTTCTAGGTTTAATACCATCACTGGTCCCATCCCTATGATTTGTAGGTCTAATTCCATCACCAGTCCCATCCCCATGATTCATAGTTCTAATTTGATAGCCAGTACCATCTCCATGATTGTCTATTCCCATGATTTTTATATCTAATTCCAACCCCAGCCCTATAATTTGAAGATCTATTTCCATACAGTCCCATCTCCATGATGTATAGATCTAATTTCAGACAGTCCATGCCCATGACTGTCATCACCAATCCCATCCCCATTCATTTGTAGATTCCATCAGTTCAATTTTAATGGGATTTCTGAACAGTCCATAGTCCACCAATGAGAAGCTGAGTGAGTAGATGGAAATAGTGCCATTTTATAGTGTGCTTTAGGACTGATCTTATGAGATGAGGTTGAACATTGGCAAAGTGCTCCTTTAACCTCCGCAGTTATGTCATTATGATACTGTACATCAAAGTAGTTCATGAGCTTAATAAAGGAGCTGAGGGTAAAGGTGATGGACTGGCCAAGCATGTCTAAAGACCTAAACCCTATTGAGCATCTGTGGGGCATCTTCAAACGGAAGCTGGAGAAGCGCCAGGTCTCTAACATCTACCATCTCTGGGATGGAGGTCATGGATGAGTGGAAGAGGATCCCAGTGGCAACCTGTGAAGCTCTGGTGAACTCCAAACCCAAGAGGATTATAGCAGTGCTGGAAAATAATGGTGGCCACACAAAATATTGACACTTGGGCCCAATTTGGACATTTTCACTTAGGGGTGTACTGACTTTTGTTGCCAGCACTTTAGACATTAATGGCTGTGTGTCTAGTTATGTTGAGAGGACAAGAACAGTACACTGGTCTCCATTCTGTACACTGACTACTTTACATTATCAAAGTGTCATCTCTTCAATGTTGTCCCATGAAGAGAAATAATATAATAAATAAATATTTGCAGAAATGAGAGGGTTGTACTCACTTGTGTGAGATACTGTACATACTCACAGAGATTTGTCGTATTTATTATAAGCAGATGAATTATGTGGATGGGACTGTATCGAATTAGACCTAAAAATCATGGGGATGGAACTGGCGATGGAATTAGACCTACAAATCATGGGGATGGGACTCAGAATTAGATCTACAAATCATGCGGATGAAACTGGCGATAGAATTGGACCTACAAATTATGGGGATGGGACTGGAGATGGAATTAGATCTACAAATTATGAGGATGGAACTGTATAGAATTAGATCTACAAATCATGCGGATGGAACTGGCGATGGTATTAGACCTACAAATCATGGGGATGGGACTCATAGAATTAGATCTACAAATCATACGGATGAAACTG
Organism: Nannobrachium achirus; assembly: GCF_963921795.1. NCBI lineage: Eukaryota > Metazoa > Chordata > Actinopteri > Myctophiformes > Myctophidae > Nannobrachium > Nannobrachium achirus. The sequence continues at coordinate 3,681,267 of NC_137824.1, forward strand.
GTGATAGAATTGGACCTACACATTATGGGGAAGGGACTGGTAATGAAATTAGATCTACAAATCATGAGGATGGAACTGTATAGAATTAGATCTTCAAATCATGCGGATGGAACTGGCGATGGAATTAGACCGACACATAATTGAGATGGGACTGATAGAATTAGATCTACAAATCATAAGTATAGAACTGGTGGTGGAATTAGATCTACAGCACTTGTGGCGCATGCTCTGTGCGGCGACACGGTCTGGTGCGTTTGTCCTCGTCACTTTGTTTGTGTGTCCCAAAGTTTGTACTTTTATGATCGTTTTTTACGGTCCTACTACGCACGTATAGTTGTATGAACATTCTAGGGACAAGATGAGGGGGGTTATAGCAGCTGTCATGCTGCTTTTAATAGTTTATTTGGACTTCGCAATTTTGGCTGCTGGGCTGTCTACAGAGCCGCCGCTAAGGATTATCTACTCCCGGGCGGCGCTTATGGATCTCAGGACGACAACTAAACCCCTTCTCCAGGACAGCTTTACACCTGCAATACCACCGCCGCGTCTGGTACAAACAGACCCGATCAAGACAAGGAAGCGGGGTAAGAGAGCGGGTGTGCGGGCTCGGTTCAGGAAGAAGCCTTTTAGGCAACCACTTCCATCCATTATGCTGGGTAACGTACAAAGCATACGTAACAAGGCTGATGAACTCCGAAACTGTATGCAGCATCTCTCTGACTACCGTCAATCCTGTTTGATTTGCATGTCGGAAACCTTCCTCACGGAGAACGATCCCGACTCAGCAGTCGAACTGGAGGGGTTTACTTTGGTGAGAGCGGACCGCAACAGAAACTCTGGCAAGAGCAAATGTGGCGGCGTGTGTGCTTTCATTAACAACAAGTACTGTAACCCCGCTCAGATCACAGTGAAGCATAGAATATGCACGAAAGACATTGAGCTCTTGGCGATCAATCTAAGCCCTATTATCTCCCCCGCGAGATACACCAGTTATGTATTTTCGTTGTATATATTGCGCCTTCTGCTGACGTTAAGGAAGCCGCCAGCATTATAGGCGATCTGGTGGCACGGGCTGAAATAAAATCACCTGACGCAGCCAAGCTGATATTAGGCGATTTTAACCAGTGCAGCCTGGCAGAACAGTTACCAGCCTACCATCAATATGTGACATGCCCTACTCGGGGAGACGCCTGCCTCGATCACTGCTATGGGAACATGGAGGGAGCCTACTATGCCAAGCCTTTACCAGGGCTGGGGGAATCAGATCACAACATGATTCGGCTCATCCCTGCCTACAAATCCCGTCTGCGCAGAGAGAAGGCACGGAAAATCGAAGTCAAGTGCTGGACTGGTGAAGCGACCGCTGCCCTGAATGACTGTCTACACCGCACGGAGTGGGATGTCATAATGAACGGCGAGGATCTTAACGATGCAGCGTCCGCTGTATCAGGATATATTGGGTTTTGTGAAGACCTAATTATCCCCAAAAAGACAATAAAACTCTACCCAAATAATAAACCATGGGTTACTCCAGAACTGAAAGAACTGCTTAACCAGAAAAAGAGACTATTCAGTTCTGGTGGCAGTAAAGAGGACATTAAAATGGTACAGGGTCAAATTAAGAAAAAAATTAAAGAATGTAAGGCTACATATAGGGACAAAATTCAGTCCCTTTTTAACCATCATGACTCGAGGAAAGCGTGGCAAGGTCTACAAATTATGACAGACTACAAACCAAAAAAGCACACTATGATTGTTGATGATGATGGTGTCTTTTCTAATGATTTAAATGCATTTTACTGTAGATTTGATTCTGTTGACTATTCAGCACAGCAGGCTGAGGTCATCAATAAAGTGAAAATGTCTCCAGCCAGTGACATCATAATCACGGTGGACGAGGTTAGGTCACAATTTTTACGTGTTGACATCAATAAATCTCAGGGTCCTGATGGCATTGGCTGTAAGGTCCTGAGATCCTGTGCCAACTCACTCGCTTCTCCTTTTCAGAAGCTGTTTCAGCGCTCTGTGGACACAGGGATAATTCCCAATCAGTGGAAACGTTCTCTAATTATACCTGTGCCAAAAAACAACAGGCCTAAAGAGATGAACGACTTGCGCCCTGTTGCGCTAACCTCTGTGCCCATGAAATGTCTCGAAAAGATTGTTTCCAAACATCTCCTTAAAGAAGTCTCCTCCCGTCTAGATCCTTATCAGTTTGCTTACCAAGCAGAGCGGGGGGTTGACGATGCACTGCTGACAATGACCAACAGCATATTAGAACATTTGCAAGAAGATCACAGTTATGTGAAAATAGTGTTCATTGACTTCAGCAGTGCGTTCAACACCATCCAGCCCCACCTGCTGGTGAGCAGGCTGATGGACTATGGTGTGAATCCAAGACTTATTATTTGGATAAATGATTTTCTTCTAAATCGTTCTCAGCAGGTCCGCTTTAATACAGCTGTATCTATGTCAAAGATGATCAACACGGGTGCCCCCCAGGGCTGTGTCCTGTCTTCTTTACTGTACATACTGTACACCAATGAATGTCGAGCCTTGGGTTCCACCCAGACATTCTTCAAGTACGCTGACGACACAGCCCTGGTGGGGTTCCTTAAATCTGATGATGAATGCATAGGCAGATTTGATGAGGAGGTGGAGCACTTCACAAAATGGTGCTCGGATCACTTTCTACAGGTTAATGTGACCAAAACTAAAGAAATGGTCATAGACTTTAGGAGGAGTGGAGAAGTAGTCCCACCCACCCTTGTAAACAAGGAACCTATTGAAAGGGTCAAGACCTATAAATATTTAGGCATCGAATTTGATGATAAACTGAAGTTTGACGAGTGTGCTAAAGCTAAGGTTAAAAAAATGCACCAGAGAATGTTCTTTCTACGGAAACTAAACTCATTTCACGTAGATCGTTGCATCCTGCAGATGTTCTATAAATCTGTATTCCAGAGCATCCTGTCATTTGGTATGATATGTGTGTTTGGCAACATGCGAATTCAGGACCAAGAAAAACTGCAGCGCATGATTAAGATGGCGAGCAGGGTCATCGGGTGCACTCAAACGTCTGCTACGCAGTTATGTGAAGACCTAATTGTGAGCAAGGCTGAGCGCATCCTTAGTGACACTGCTCATCCCTTACATAGCAAATTCGAACGCAGTCGCCGGGGCAATGGAAGGATGTTGCAAAGGAAAATAACTACATCTAGGTTTGGTAATTCCTTTGTCCCCTGTGCTATCAGACTTCTAAATGAAAAAGTCAGCAGATAGTTACATGCAGCAGTTGTAGCCTGTAGGAACATGTTTTAAGCACTTTTAAGTACAGCAGACTGTATTGTCAGTATTTAATGTTCGATGTTGTTTGTGATTTTTATGTTTTTATGTTTTTTGTACTCGCACCTCTGGACCAAATGAATTTCCCTGAACGGGATAATAAAGTTTACCTTGACCTTGACCTTGACCTTGACAAATTATTGGGATGGATCTGATATAATTAGATCTACAAATCATGTGCATGGAACTGGCGAAACTGGCATTGGAATTGGACCTACACATTATGGGACTGGTGATGGAATTAGATCTACAAATCATGGGGATGTGACTATCGAATTAGATCTAAAGAATATGGAGGTGGGACTGTATCGAATTAGTCCTACAAATCATGGGGATGGGACTGGCGATGGAATTAGATCTACAAATCATGAGGATGAAACTGTATAGAATTAGATCTGCAAATCATGCTGATGGAACTAGCGATGGAATTAGACCTACAAATAATTGATAAGACTGATAGAATTAGATCTACAAATCATAAGGATTGGACTGGCGATGGAATTAGACCTACAAATCATGGGGATGGGACTCATAGAATTAGATCTACAAATCATAAGGATGGGACTGGCGATGGTATTAGACCTACAAATCATGGTGATGGGACTCAGAATTAGATCTACAAATCATGCGGATGGAACTGGCGAAACTGGCAATAGAATTAGACCTACAAATGATGGGGAGCCCAGAGAGCTCACTTTTAGTGAACATGGCAACCCTGCAAACCACATTGCATTTTCATTTTCAAGTCCTACCCTGCAGGATTTGAAAATGAAAATGCAATGTGGTTTGCTTTTTCTTTTTCAACCAGTCATAGAATGAGTACACCTAGAGATGAAATGTCAATGCTATTGAATTATACATTCCTTTGCGTCTCAAAAAATGCGTTCATCATCTGAAGATTAAAAAGCATTTCCCTCATTTCATTTTCATTTTCAAAATTGCATTTTCATTTTAATATTGTCCTCTAATTAGCGGGGTATTTTTTGAAAATTAAAATTAAAATGATCTTTTATTTATCATTTTAATTTTGTCATAGAATGAGCACATCTGTAGATAAAATGTAAATGCTATTACATTTTAAATTCATTTTTGTCTCAAAAAATGCGTTCATATCCTGAAGATTAAAAAGCATTTATTGTATTTCAATTTAATTTTCGAATTTGCCATTTCATTGTATTTATGTCAGCTATTCGCTTCCATACTAAACCTCCTATCTGCGAAAATCACTTTGTTGGGAAAATGAAAAAGAAAACTAAAAAGCTGTGTGTTTTTCTTGCACAATGCTATTTGTTAATGATACCCATCACATAATACACCATTTTTGGATTTCTGGACTATATTACAATATTATGTATTAACTACTCTAATTTCATATTGCAAATGCAGATAGGAGGTTTTTACCCACTTTTCCTGGATAATTCTGCAGATAGGAGGTTTTGCACTTAAGTGTTCATTGTTGCATACCGGTAACTAAATAATTACACATAGTACTGTCCAGTACACAGCATGGTACTGTCTTCAAACTTGGTGTCTGAACTTAAATGGCCAATAGGGACGTATTACTTAAGCCCCGCCCCTTTATAAGCCCCGCCCCTATATTCCTATTGGCTGAGCTTCAAACAGCGATATCTCCAGTTTGCAGCATGGTACTGTCTTCAAACTTGGTGTCTGAACTTAAATGGTCAATAGGGACGTATTACTTAAGCCCCGCCCCTTATACGCCCCGCCCCTATCTTCCTATTGGCTGAGCTTCAAACAGCTATATCTCCAGTTTGCAGCATGTTACCATCTCGAAACTCGCTGTGTGTACTTAGACAGCCAATAGGAATGAGCTGTAATTGCTGAAGCCCTGCTCCTGTCTTCCGATTGGCTGAGCTTTAAACACCCATAACTCTAGTTTGCAGCATTGTACTGTCTTGGAATTTGGTGGGTGTACTTACATAGCCAATAGGAATGATCTGTAATTGTTTAAGCCCTGTCCCCTCTGCCTTCCTATTGGCTGGGCTTTAAACATCCATAACTCCACTTCCCAACATGCTAATGCTAATGTTAAAAATGCTAATGCTAAGAATGTTAAAGCTAATGCTAATAAAAAAAGCTAATGCTAAAAATGCTAATGTAAAAAATTCTAATGCTAATGCTGATGTTAATGTTAATGCTAATAATGCTAATAATGCTAATGCTAACACCAACCGCTACACAAGGACACACTGGACGCGGAGGCGGCGCGGAGGCGGCGCGTCAAAACATACAGCCCCGTTATTTTCAATGAACTAACCGACACCGGCGGCGTCAGACGCGCGCAGTCGCGGCTCGCTCCGATACACCACTGTTCTATTCTTCCAGCGTTGCCGCGCGTTGAACATGTTCTCCCATGGTTCTCCCCACCGGGGAAATGGATGTACTGTTTGGCAGCGCGCCGCATCCAGTTGGGGTTACCGTGCGGCACTTCATGTGCGGCGATACCGCGACGCGACGCTGCGCAGCCGTTCGCGTCCAGTGTGTGCTCCCCTTTAGCGAGCTGCAGGCACACTTACAATTTCTTAGAGATTTTATTTTCTAGTTTTATTTCAAAACAAAACAGTTTGCAGGGAAATACTTGCATAAAAGTGTTTACACAATAAATAATGGTACAAATAATACTTAAATACATAAATCATTACTTAAATGAAGTGTTTACACAATAAAATTGATTGCTAAATAATAGTAATACTATAAATACATAAAACATAACTTTTTTGGGGCTACAAACAGTTGCATACCCCCCCAACTCCACCACCGGAAATATTCCCCCCAAACCCCACCCATTGCTGTATTCCAGTTAGACTCTTATTAAGTCAGCAGTGTTATCTCTCGGTCGTCCTCAGACGAGCTCCCCTCGGAGTCTCCGATCGTTCCGGTTCTCCATACACCCGGCCAGCTCCGAAGAGCTTTCAGCTCCCGCATCCTTCTTCAGGACATCCACATACGTTAACGCGGAACGTCCTCTCGATCGATGCCCGTGCGTTGGTTTCCACAGGACCAGCCTGCTGGCCGGGAGCTCCCGATGTCTGTGGCAGTGGCCGGCCAACTTCATCCTCCTAGCTGCTACCTTCTTGCTGAGCCTCGGCAGTTGCCTGTACAGGTCCTTGTTGGTAATGTGGATGTTCTGGTCCACATTCAGAACAGCTCGTAGCATTCTGGTGTAGCACCCATCCAGGGACTTCTGCAGGGTGGGTGTCAGGGTCCAGCTTTCGCAGCCATACAGGAGGACAGACTCCACAGTGGCGTGGAATAGGCTCAGCTTTATGTGTCGGGGGAGATTCGAGCACCACACTCTTGACATACCGTTCAGGGCCCTCCACACTAGTGCCTTCCTGACCTTAAGGTCCTGTTCTGTGGAGTTCATCCAGGAACCCAAGTATTTGAAGTCATTGACCTCTCGCAGAGCGTTGCCATCTGATGTTGTAATCGGCGGATGGTCCGTATGGATGTTATAGGTGATTACCTCAGTCTTCTTTGCATTCAGTCTGAGGCCAACCTTAGCACATTCCACCTCCACTCTGTTCAGGAGTTCCTGCGCTTGCTCCACACGGTCAGACACCAGGTAGATGTCATCTGCGTAGTCTAGGTCTGCCAGAGCTACAGCAGGGTTTCTACTAGACGTCCTTGGTGTAATTGTGAAGCCAAGCTCCTGCTCCCGCCCGTTGATGGCTTTCCTTAGCGCGTAGTCCAGAGCTATGATAAAGAGGAAGGGGGCAAGAGTGTCTCCCTGTTGCACCCCTGCTAGGATATTTTGACTTCTTAATTTTGGGGTTTTCGGCATACTTCCTCCTAATCGAACCAGTGTTTTCTTTGATCCTATTTGGCAAGGGAAGGAACTCAGAATCAGTGTAGTCGAGTTTGTACTAGAAACACAAACCATCTGGAATTCAATATGTAATTGAGTAAAAGTATGAAAGTATTGACATCAAAATGAACTTAAAGTGGAGTAAAAGTACAATATTTGGATCTGAGATTTGGTAGAGTAGAAGTTATTGGAAATTGGAAATACTAAAGTAAATTACAAATACTTCAAAAGTGTACTTTCTGTAATTCTCCATAGACTTCCATGTAATCTATAGTGCACAGATCATGCACGCCCATGCACAGATCATGCACCACGTGTGTGCACGTTGTTCACAGCTTTCAAACAAAAACTGCTTGGAAATCCATTCAGGCATTCATGAGATAGCAGCCATTATGTTTTTCCAATGTAAACACATAGATGCAATTTTGCGATCATGATCATGCCTAGTAGATAGAAGGAAGTCCCAAAGAAAAAAATCTACTTTTTTTTTTTTTTTTTCAAAAAATAAAATAATAATAATATAATAATAAAAAAAACGCAAATTCGGCCCAAAAAACGTTGTCATTCTCGTCATAGGCAGCATGGTCACACTTATATAACTTGTCAAGGCAGTCAATAAGTTACAGTATTTAGGTAAATGCACTTAGTTACTTAGTTATCAACTCCCTCTCTTGTTTTGTGAAGCTGTCACCACCTGGTGCTAATCATGCTAATCATTAGCAATCAACAAGGGAAATGCTATTAACTTACAGAGTACCAATAATAATACTTCACTATAGTGGTGGAAGACACTTTTTATTTATAAAACAATTAATTACTACAAGACTGAAAGACATTTAGACGGTCTACATACCATATACGTTCCAAGTTTAAGCTCTGCTTCAACTCTGCTGCAGTTAGGAGGTTTTGCGCTTGTGAGATTTCTCACTGACTGGAACTGCAGTAGATAGGAGGTTTTACTCACATGACATTTCTGACAAAATGAGGGGCAGGACAATCATGCAGACAGGCTGACCATGTGAAGCATAGCCTGTAGTACTCATTTCATGAAAATGCAGATAGGAGGTTTTGCGTTTTGGCCATCGATATGTGTATTGAGTTTCCATGGCTTTAGGTAAAACAGGGCACCTGTTCAAAGTTCTGTTTCACTACAGTGCCACCCTTTGGCCAATTGTTGGGAGTTTCCTGTCACTGACCCTTAACATAGCCCTCTACCAGATTGCCAATTTTTGTAAAAAAAAAAAATAAATAAATCCGACAGCACCGTAGAGATAATACAGCGATGTAATAAAATAACAATAATAACAATAATAATAATAAAGGTAGAAACATAACAGGGGCTTCGCCCTTCGAGCTTGGCCCCCAACAAGTTCTACATAGGCCTACTACTGCATACAGTCCTAACCCTACACCAGCCTTCCAACCACTCAGAGCCTGCTGCTCCAGTAGGAGCGAGATCATTTAGCAACCTCCAATCTACCAACCAGGCTGCAAAATCACCGACCAGGTCGCTAGATCTTCCGACCGGGTTGCTAAATCTACCAACCGGGCTGCAAAATCACTGACCTGGACCAGGTCGGTGATTTAGAGGCCCGGTCGGTAGATTTAGCGACCCAGTCGGTGATTTAGCGGCCCGGTCTGTAGATTTAGTGAACCGGTCGGTAGAAATAGCGCCCAGGACACGACCCGGACCGGCGGTTGGTAATTAGCGACCTGGGCATTAATTTAGCGACCCGGTCGGTGATTTAGGGTTAGGCTTAGGGTTAGGGTTATTAGGGTTAGCAGCCCGGTCGGTGGATAAGCGACCCGGTCGGTCGATTTAGCGACCCGTGATTTTGCGGCCCGGTCGGTGATAACTACCGACCAGGTCGCAACCCGGTTGGAGGTCGCTAAACTTGGGAACGAGGCCACCCTGTGGCTGACTGACGACTAAACAATGCACCAACCACAGGACAGGCTTGCTGTGTTTTGAACTGGTACTGCTCTTTTTTTTACATACAATATAACACACAACCACTCACAATACGTACAAAAATACAACACAAAACAACATAAAACAAAACAACAAAAAAGAAAAAAACAAACAATAATTATGCATGAATCATTAAAATAGTAGCCAATACATGTTCACTTTACACCAACACCACAAGGTACAGAGCAGAGAGCATAGAAACAGTATCTGGCCGTAAAAACCTTTTTTATTTTTTTTACTTTTTTTAACACATTGGCCGCCATTTTAACATTGACTGTATGGCTCTCCTGCCATTTTGTTTAAGCATTTTATTCATATATATACATTTTTCCTAAATTCCCTGTTTGCACGAAAATGTCATACAGTGCCTGAAATGAAAGAGGACATCCTCTAGTCTCTCCAAAAAATATTTTTTTGTATGTACGATGTAGCAATCTAGAGTTTCAGCCATTTCAAACCCCTTGTTTTTTCAAAATCCAGGTGGAAATTCAAAATAATTTGAGTTATTGACCTTTTTGTGAATGATCTGTTTTCAAGTGGATAACTCACTTGATATTTGTCTTTATGGCTTCAGGCATTATCAGATAAGTGTACTAATGTAATTATGTAATAGGATTTTTTTTTTTTTTTAATTTTCTGTAGAAAAATGCAGAGAAAAATATTTGTATTGGCTATGTCTGATTTCACATACTGTATTGCAGTATTTCTGTGAGTATTTATGTGAGCCCCCACTTGGGGGCGCTTTCTCTCTGTCTCTGACTCTCTGTGTGTCTGCTGTTGGTCTCGGCTGGCTTTTGCTCTGTACAGGTGCACACACACAAATAGACATCAAAGGGGGCATGAGTCTTTTCTAACATGTACTAGAATGTGAAAATAGCAGATCTACAAGCTCTACAAGCTCAACACATCGCTCTGTGACACATTGAGAGCTTGTAGATCTGCTATTTTCACATTCTAGGACATGTTAGAAAAATGTCTCCCCCTGCCCCTAAAAAATCCTCTGCACTGCCCTGCTAAACAGCTCTGGTGCGCGTCTTTGCTAACGAGGCAAGTAGTTGATCTCTGGTGCGTCTTTTGAGGCTTCATCGACAGTAGTTCTTCACTTGTTTTTTTGGGGGAGCGTGGTCCACGGACCGCCGCCTGGTTCCCTGAGAAGTGTTGGCTGGAGACCAGGGTAGTGAGAGGACGGACCCCCTTATTGAGATCGCATCGCCATTCGCCAGGGACCACTTCACTTGTCTCCAACTGGATCGTGTCGTGTGAACTTATGTAACAAATGATCGATTGATTTTATAACTTATGTAACAGTTGATTATCGTGTTCCCACTGCTCTGCCTCTGCGGAGCGAAGCGTTGGGCCCGCGGACCCCCTGGCCTATTGGTTCCGTTAGAAAGGCGACCAGGGACCCCCCTTTTGCAAAGGACCGCCTGGCGCCAATGGCCTGCTTGTGGACTAACATACCATTACAAAACAATATATTATAGCCTGGATATATGGTGGTGTGGATTCTAATCAACCATCAGCATTCTCAGGTATGTTTTAGAAGCATTTATATGGCGAATTGGCGATAATTGTGTTTTTTGTGTCTTGAGAGAGAGAGAGAGAGAGAGAGAGAGAGAAAGGCAGATCTCTAATACTGTTTCTTTATGGGACTGTGTGCTGATCAGGGGGACCACTGAAACATACAGTGGTCCGTGGACCAGCCAGCTAAGAGATGTGCACACACACACACACACACACACACACACACACACACACACACACACACACACACACACACACACACACACACACACACACACACACACACACACACACACACACAAACACAGCTGTTCTAACACTTTTTTTCTTCTCTTTTTTTTCCGGCTGCCAGCCTTGTGTGCTCAAATGCGTCACTTTGCCAGTTCACTGTGCGTTATGGGGAGATTTATACATTTGTATTGCAATTTATACATTATTACAGTCTTTTTTTCAAACACACTTACTTTGATGTGTGATATTGTTGGTTCCCTTTATGACAGAAGGCTCAAACTTTGTCACGGGCAGGGGAAGAGTGTAATTAAACATTACATTATATAAAAGCTAATTCTCGGGACTATCGGGCCTGGCGGGGAACGACATTGGGATTTTCTCGGGACTATCGGGGGAGGCGGTAAATGAGTTAAGAGAGGAGCTGATCAAAATAAGATAAAAAATAAGGAACAATTCTCATAAACGTTAAGGTTAACGTGTGCTAAATGTGTGTTTCTCCAGCTTAAGGCAGCCCAGGCAGTAAGCCTCAAACCCAGTGTCTGTAAGCAGGGGCAGAGTCCAATTTCCAGTGAAGTAGAACTGATATTTTACCAATAAAAATATATTGAACTTTAGGATAGTATCGACACAAGTTTGGGGGACTTATTGGGAAAACAGCCAAGTTTCTCTGGGCAAAGTTCCTAACAGAAAAAGTGTGATCTTGGTACTGTAGCTTAAATATTTCTTGAAATTGGGAAAAAGATGCAAAAACATTGTCAATAAAAAGCTGCTCAAATGAAGTAAGGCCCAAGGAATTCCAGACATCTAGCAGGACGAGGAAACATTATGTTTTGGTGAATCGGGGCCAGAGTTAGAAGACTTTTTAAAAGCAGAGGTGAAACAGGAATTAGTTCAGAATGTTAAACGAGTTGGTTCTGGACACATCCATCCATATCCATCCATACTATACTAAGTCAGTAGGTCATCAGTAGGTCAGTCACACAATGCATTTCCACCTTTATATCTTCAGCAACTGATCCCAATTTTCACATGGCATTGGCCATTAGCATTATACAGACGGTGACGGAGCCCGATTTCCATTTTTCCCCAATTCAAGCTATTTATTAGCGTTTCTTCACCTTCTGTTCAACCTTACAGCCTGTTGTCAGGGTTACGGTCCGTTCCTCCAGACCATGGGATCTGTAGCCCCACACACACCAAAACGTAGGAATGTGCATGAGCTCTCTCTCTCTCTCTCTCTCTCTCTCTCTCTCTCTCTCTCTCTCACACTCTCTCTCTCTCTCTCTCTCTCTCTCTCTCTCTCTCTCTCTCTCTCTCTCTCTCTCACACACACACACACACACACACACACACACACACACACACACACACACACACACACACACACAGAGGAATGTGCATGGGGAGGAGATGAGACAGGGTCGTTACCGTGTGTACACATTTCTCTCTTCTGTAAGCCTGTCTGTGTCCACCGTTACATGGGTCGCACACGTGTGTACGTGGGTTGCATGCATTCGCGGTTGCGCGGGTCACACGCATGTGTTGTAACTGTCTCATCTTCCAACGGGTATGGAAAACTAGACCAGGTCACCTGGTTGTGCCAGACCCGCAATGAAAACTAGTATGGCACTGAACTAACACATGAACACACAGGATTTTATAGTCTCAGCAACAAAGCGTAGTGAGCTTGTAGATCGGCTGTTTTCACTAGTATGGCACTGAACTAACACATGAACACACAGGATTTTATAGTCTCAGCAACAAAGCGTAGTGAGCTTGTAGATCGGCTGTTTTGACTAGTATGGCACTGAACTAACACATGAACACACAGGATTTTATAGGCTGAGCAGCTGGAAATGTTTGTGAGCTTGTAGATGGGCTGTTTTCACTAGTATGGCTGTGGGGCAAATGTTTTGCAGCACTGAACTAACACATGAACACACAGGAATTTATAGTCTCAGCAGCTCGTCAGCCAACTCAACTCAGCTGGTCCCGTACAGGTGACGGCACTCAAGGCAATCAGCCGAGCAAGGGAAGGGAGGGGCAGATGAGCAGTCAGAGGCAAACACAGGCACACTGAGGAAAAGAGGGACACTGAGGAAAAGAGGGACCGACCGAACCGACCGACCGACCGACAGACCGACAGACCGACAAAGCCTTATGTAGGCCGACCCCCTGGGTCTGGCAACTATGTGGAGCAAGCGCATACATCCCCATACTTATAATTGATTTTGCTGTTAAATTATTTGTATCCATCATACATATACACTCCGCCTTGGGCTGCTCCTTACATTATGATGCTCCCACATATTCTCACGCACGCACCAGTTACAGTTACTTTCCCCATAACCCACACTCTGCACATATTTTGGAGCACATATCTTCGAACAGGTAAGGTCTAGTTTATTTAACTTCATAGGTAGAAATAGTCAGGGACCCACTCCTAGAGGATCTGCCGTACTTTTTATTTCAGTTTTATCTATTAGTTTGGTCATTAAGGTCCACAGAATGAGAGGCCTGCTCTGCCAGAAACATCGCGAAAAAACGTTATGGCCATTTGTATATTCACTGTCGCATTGACTCCACTACACAGTGACTACACAGGAAAAAAAATATTAAAAAAAGAAAATAATCTGCTTTAAGTAGCATGTGAGGGGTCAAACTAGGGGTTCTTCATGATTCTGAATCCATTGCAAGCATTTTTTGCATGAAAAACATTCCTTGGGCTACATTTCGACCCCGGAACATGGTGAAAAGTGATGAATCATCACCTTTTTTAACTTTTTTTTGATGACTCATCACTTTTCACCATTTTCTGGGGTCGGAATGTAGCCCAAGGAATGTTTTTCATGCAAAACAAATGCTTGCAATGGATTCAGAATCATGAAGAACCCCTAGTTTGACCCCTCACATGCTACTTAAAGCACATTTTCTTATTTTTTTTAAAATATTTTTCTTTTCCTGTGTAGTCACAGTGTAGTGGAGTCAATGGGACAGTGTATATACAAATGGCCATAACTTTTTTCGCGATGTTTCCGGCAGAGCAGGCCTCTCATTCTGTGGACCTTAATGACCAAACTAATAGATAAAACAGAAATAAAAAGTACGGCAGAAAATCACAGGTCCTACCCTATTCCTTGAGCTTTTGGGCTTGTGGGTCCCCGGCTAAAACAACAGTGAGTGCAGTGAAGCAGGCCTAAAAGGACTCTGACTCCATCTGCAGTTCTGCCCCCCATGCAGGCAGAGCTCTTACCAGACCCGGCTGGTATCCTATCCACAACCCAAGCCCTCTGAAACTTGAAACCCAATAATAATCCATGTAGGTATTTGGGTTTTTTGGAGGTGTTTCATATTAATCCTTGGGGTTTTGCCTTCCCAAATAAAGGAAAATAGGGTACAGTCCAGAGAGTCGAAGATGGATTTAGGAACAAAAACAGGCAGACATTAAAAATCACACCCGTGTGAACTGAGCGGTGGTCGTGGAGTGTGTGCCTGAGTGAGTGAGTGTGTGCGTGCGTGTGCCCCCTGTGTGTTTTTTTGTTTTTTTTTTTTTTTTGGGGGGGGGACTTGCTGACCCACCCTTCCCCCTGTGTGTGTGTGTGTGTGTGTGTGTGTGTGTGTGTGTGTGTGTGTGTGTGTTTGAATTCAATTAAATTAAAATTTTGAATTGAATTGAATTGAATTTTTGAATTGAATTGAATTGAATTGAGTGAGTGAGTGAGTGAGTGAGTGAGTGAGTGAGTGAGTGAGTGGGTGAGCCACACTTGCTCACCAATAGAGAGAGAGAGAGAGAGAGATTGTGTGTGTGTGTGTGTGTGTGTGTGTGTGTGTGTGTGTGTGTGTGTGTGTGTGTGTGTGTGTGTGTGTGTGTGTGTGTGTGTGTGTGCGCCAATCTATGGCTTTTTGATATTTGATTTTGGATTAAATCTAAGGAACAACAAACAAAAAATTACAAAGCGTTTTTCGTTTGTTAAATCAAAAGGTACACAGGCCGTGTTGGTATGTTGCTGTTTACAACCAGTTTGTAATGCACATATGGGTTAACATTGACTGACTGATTGATTGATTAATTGACTGAAAACCTTTTGCAGAGACAGTTACAGTGTAGTACAGTACAATACAAGGTCTGCTAAAAGGATTTTTTCCAAGAAAGCCTATTGTCTCCACTATGAATGTTATTGTGGTGGATATGAATGTCACACAGGACTATTAGTTAGAGACTAGTTTCCACTATTAATGTTATTGTGGTGGATATTAATGTCACACAGGACTATAGTTAGAGACAGGCATTGACACCTGCCCCTGTCAGGTAAATGAAACTTTGGGGCAGGTGGAGATTGCTTTCAGGTGTGCTCATTTGAGAGGGAACGCAACCGTCTATAAACACAACACCAGATATCTGTCTAATCTGTCTAAACACCTGAACGTGGACAGAGTCTTCTGGTCTATGGAATGTAAAAAAAGAGCACTGTTTAGCTATAATGTGCTGTGTTCACTGTTGCTACACTAAAGAATATTAAATAACAAGTGTGAACCCAAAGTCTTATTCATAGCTATGTAGGGTATTTGGCATACAAATGGAGGTATGGCATTTTCCTTATCGCAAAAAATGTTTTAGTGTTAAATTGAATGGTAATTCAATGGATAATTTACTTTTCAGGCAAGTGGGCATGACCTTTGGGCAAGTAAAACATGACATGTATTTGTCCAACAAGCAAGTGCCTCTGAGACCTTAGTGCGTTCAGTTGGTTGGTTTGTTCCCACTAATGTTATTGTGGTGGATAAATGTCACACAGGCCTATGGGGCTTTTAAGCCGTGACATCATTTTGTAGTCAGACCTCCAAGCAGATTTATTTTCAATATCTGTCCCTCGCTATTTCAACAGATCCGAGACAAAAATAAAGACTAAAGTATAATTCTACCACTTTCCTTTCAACAACAAAGAGAAGACTAGAAGAGAAAATTTCTAAGAAATTTTAAGTGTGCCTGCAGCTCGCTAAGTCTGTGCAACCTTGTGTAGCGGTTGGTGTTAGCATTAGCGTTATTTCATTTGACGCAACCCGCGTGTCTGTATGACAAACGGTTCACGAGATCAAGGGTCACTTCCTGTTTGGTGAGGGGCACTTCCTGTTTGGCGAAATAGGCCCCAATTAAGGTCATGGACGATTAATGAATTAAAGCTGCAAGCAGCGATGACCAGGCCCTCGCAGCTCTACCCACGTCACAAGGCCAGCAGCCAATCAGAAACCAAACAGGAAGTCAGCCATTTCGACTAATTAGTGGCGTTTTGGAGCATTTTTGGCCGTTATCACGGGTCGCACTTTAACGACAGTTTTTTGAGAAAAAATTGTTTTGTGAGAAAAAAAAATTGAGAAAAAAACTTTTTTGAGAAAAAGAAATTTTGAAAAAAAAATTGTGAGAAAAAAAAATCTTGAGAAAAAAAAATGTGAGAAAAAAAATTTTTGAGAAAAAAATAATTTTGAGAAAACAATTTTGAGAAAAAAAAAATTTTGAGAAAAAAAAAATTGAGAACATTTTTTTTTGAGAAAAAAAAATTAGAGAAAAAAATTGAGAAAAAAAAATTTTTTGAGAAAAAAAAAATTTTGAGAAAAAATTTGAGAAAAAAAAATTTGAGAAAAAAAAAATTTTGAGAAAAAAAATTTTTTGAGAAAAAAAATTTGAGAAAAAAAAAATTTGAGAAAAAAAAATTTGAGAAAAAACATTTTTGATAAAAAAAAATTTTGAGAAAAAAAAATTTGAGAAAAAAAAATTTGAGAAAAAAAAAATTTGAGAAAAAAAAATTTGAGAAAAAAAAATTTGAGAAAAAAAGAAAAGGTATGACACCAGCCGCAAGTCTGTACGACAAACGGTTCATGAGTTATAGAGGCACTTCCTGTTTGGTGAAGGGCACTTCCTGTTAAAGAGGGGGCGAGGCTTAATCAATTACAGCTCATCCCTATTGGTCGGAAAAAGACCAAAGTTGTGTGAGCATTTTACATTTTAAATGACGTTGCTAGGCAAAAGTATGGCAGAGTTATGTGGCGCCAAAGTTTCTGGGTTTTTTTCGGAGTCCCCCATTCAAAGTCAATGGAGTTTTTGGGCGTTGTTTTTTGCGAATTACGTTGCCATGGTAACGCGGATCGGAAAGAAAAGTAATAGCACACCATTCCCGGCCGAGCCGCACATTTTGATGTATATATTGCGGGGGTGGCGTAAATCGTGCGGCAGTTATTAAGTGCCGAAATTTCCCCCATTCTAAGTCAATGGGGTTTTTGGGCGTCGTTTTTTGCGAATTACGTCGCAATGGTAACGCGGATCGGAAAGAAAAGTAATAGCAACCTATTCCCGGCCGAGCCGCACGTTTTGATGTATATATTGCGTGGGTGGCGTAAATTGTGCGGCAGTTATTACGTGCAGAAATTTGTGGCGAAACTATGGACTTAATTAATTAACTAGAAAAGAAAATTTCTAAGAAATTTTAAGTGTGCCTGCAGCTCGCTACGTCTGTGCAACCTTGTGTAGCGGTTGGTGTTAGCATTAGCGTTATTAACATTAGCATTTTTTTGCATAAACGTTAACATTATTGTTCTTCATATGACACCACCCACATGTCTGTACGACAAACGGTTCACGAGAAAACGGGTCACTTCCTGTTTGGTGAGGGGCACTTCCTGTTTGGCGAAATAGGCCCCAATTAAGTTTAAGGACTCTTAATCTTGTCATTTGACGCAACCCGCGTGTCTGTATGACAAACGGTTCACGAGATCAAGGGTCACTTCCTGTTTGGTGAGGGGCACTTCCTGTTTGGCGAAATAGGCCCCAATTAAGGTCATGGACGATTAATGAATTAAAGCTGCAAGCAGCGATGACCGGGCCCTCGCAGCTCTACCCACGTCACAAGGCCAGCAGCCAATCAGAAACCAAACAGGAAGTCAGCCATTTCGACTAATTAGTGGCGTTTTGGCGCATTTTTGGCCGTTATCACGGGTCGCACTTTAACGACAGTTTTGTGAGAAAAAAAAAAGTTTTTTGAGAAAAAAAAAGTTTTTTGAGAAAAAAAAAGTTATTTGAGAAAAAAAAAGTTTTTTGAGGAAAAAAAATTTTTGAGAAAAAAAAAATTTGAGAAAAAAAAATTGAGAAAAAAAAATTTGAGAAAAAAAAAATTTTGAGAAAAAAAAATTTGAGAAAAAAAAAATTTGAGAAAAAAAAAATTTGAGAAAAAAAAATTTTGAGAAAAAAAATTTGAGGAAAAAAATTTGAGAAAAAAAAATTGAGAAAAAAAAATTTGAGAAAAAAAAATTTTTGAGATAAAAAAATTTTGAGAAAAAAATTTTTTTGAGAAAAAAAAAATTTTGAGAAAAAAAAATTTGAGAAAAAAAAAATTGAGAAAAAAAAAAATTATGACACCAGCCGCGTGTCTGTACGACAAACAGTTCATGAGTTATAGAGGCACTTCCTGTTACAGAGGGGGCGGGGCTTAATCAATTACAGCTCATCCCTATTGGCCGGAAAAAGACCAAAGTTGTGTGTGCATTTTAAAGTTTAAATCACGTTGCTAGGCAAAAGTATGGCAGAGTTATGTGGCGCCAAAGTTTCTGGTTTTTTTTCGGAGTCCCCCATTCTAAGTCAATGGGGTTTTTGGGGCGTCGTTTTTTGCGAATTACATCGCAATCGTATCGCGGATCGGAAAGAAAAGTAATAGCACACCATTCCCGGCCGAGCCGCACATTTTGATGTATATATTGCGGGGGTGGCGTAAATCGTGCGGCAGTTATTAAGTGCCGAAATTTCCCCCATTCTAAGTCAATGGGGTTTTTGGGCGTCGTTTTTTGCGAATTACGTCGCAATGGTAACGCGGATCGGAAAGAAAAGTAATAGCAACCTATTCCCGGCCGAGCCGCACGTTTTGATGTATATATTGCGTGGGTGGCGTAAATTGTGCGGCAGTTATTACGTGCAGAAATTTGTGGCGAAACTATGGACTTAATTAAGTATGGCGGATTACAATAAGTGTTTTGCCATTGCGTTGCATGGCAGGCACACTTAATTACAATAAGTGTTTTGCCATTGCGTTGCATGGCAGGCACACTTAATTAAGTATGGCGGATTACAATAAGTGTTTTGCCATTGCGTTGCATGGCAGGCACACTTAAAAAATGTGTAAATAGTAAAAATAGTAAAAAGATTCACGGGCGCTGGGGCCTTTTGGCTTCATACGTGTACATTTATGATCATTTATTAATGTTGTATCTACATGAACAACAACTACTCTGAAACATTGTGAACCGAAGATGATATGAAGAGAAAACTGCTCCAGTCTTGAGACCGCAACTCCTTGAAGGATGCAGTTGCTCAATGTAACCTGCAAGTGTCATCAGAAATCATTTCATGCACTGATAGACTTTACAGCTGAAGATAAACAATTGCATTTATTTTGTGTGTGTGTGTGTTGTGAGAATCAATAGAGCAGGGGTTCTCAAACTCATTTGTCTCAGGTCACCCCTGTACATAATGTTTTCATCCATGAGAGAATTGTCATAGATTGAAAAAGAGCGAATCAAGTGCAGTGCGAGCAATAAGTGGTTAAAATGAAGTGATATTGATACATTCTAAATATCAAAATATTCTGAGACACCTCTGGACTTGTATCACAGCACCCACTCTGAGGCTGGACTCACACATATGTGTGAAACATCTTCTCCATATCGTCTGAGAATGGCCACTGGGGGCACCATACTAATGCATTGTCAATGGAAGGTTGTTTGGTGTTTTGTCGTTGCCGTGTCTCTTGCTCAACCACAGCCTGTCTTTTGGCCAAGAGACACGGCAACGACAAAACACCAAACAACCTTCCATTGACAATGCATTAGTAGTGGCCATTCTCAGACGATAAGGAGAAGATGTTTCACGCAAATGTCTGTACAGCGCCTGAGAAACCCTGATGACTGACCTAAAACACCTGTTTTTATTGTGGTCCATTAAAGGAGTAGTTCACCCCAAAAATGACACGCCCCATGAAGCCTTGCATTTATTTATGT
This sequence comes from Nannobrachium achirus, assembly GCF_963921795.1. Taxonomy (NCBI): domain Eukaryota; kingdom Metazoa; phylum Chordata; class Actinopteri; order Myctophiformes; family Myctophidae; genus Nannobrachium; species Nannobrachium achirus. The sequence goes on from NC_137824.1 coordinate 3,701,207, forward strand.
TTGTCTCTTTGTTGTGCCAATAATTTGATGACCAGTGGAGTCTAGTGACTGATGACTCGCTCATCAAATGATTGGCTTAATTAGGACTGAAACAAAAATAAAATAATCCAAGGCTTCATGGGGTGTGTAATTGATTTGGGTGAACTACTCCGTTAAAACAAAATGGTATCATGTCCATTTGACCCATTTATCCATGAGGAGAAAAATAGTCTTTTCTGAGGTGAATTTGAATGACTAATATGTTTGTTGCACTGTGGTTGGTCCAGTTGTTTGACTGTTTAATGTCATTTAAATGGTGTTGTTTTGTGAATGTACCACAGACATGTAAGTAAATGTCTGTAAAAAGTAAAATGACCTCCTGCAATGGAGTCTTTTTTAAATCAACACAGTAGATGTTGTGTATCCTATTGTTATAATGTGTTTAAGTAACATATGAGGGGTCAAACTAGGGGTTTTTCATGATTCTGAATCCATTGCAAGCATCTGTTTTGCACAAAAAACATTCCTTGGGCTAAAAAACTGCCCTACAAGACTATGGTTTAGTGATGAAAAGTGATGAGCCATCACTTTTCACACTTTTGTGGGGTCCGTTTTAGCCCAATGAATGTTTTTTATGCAAAACAGATGTTTGCAATGGATTTAGAATCATGGAAAACCCCTAGTTTGACCCCTCATATTATGTTACTTAAAGCAGATGATTTTTTTGCATTTTGTCCCTGTAATGTAAAGTTAATGGGACACCAACTCTAGCAGGTGATAACACCATTGATTGATTGAAGACTTTATTAGAAGTTTGCATAGGAAAACCCTTACGAAAGGATAATATATTTACCAATATATTATTTGAAATGTATTGTAATATATTGTAATATATTATTTTCCCAATACATTTTCCAATATATTATATATTAGAGATATATGGAAAAATATATTTATGACACATATATTATACAATATATTATATATTGTTGTAATATATTGCAATATATTGCAAAATATACCAATGATTGCCGCTTTCCATATATTGCAATATATGGAACGTGAATATATTATATATGTGATTATATATCCCAAAATATATGCAATTCTATGCATAATGTATGGTGATTTATATGGGAAAATGTATTAGTAATATATGTAAAGATATAGTGTCACATATATATTCAATATATGGTAGAATATACTTTAAATATATGTAAAATTATATGGAAGAATATATTTAAATATATGTAAAATTATATGGAAACATACATTAAACATAATGTATTAATATATGGTAGAATATATTTTAAATAAATGTAAAATTATATGGAAACATTTGTGCAATATATGGTAGAATATATTTTAAATATATGTAAAATTATATGGAAACATACATGAAATATATGTACGAATATATGCACAATATATTCCAAAATATATGTACATACATCCAATCCAAACCTTAACACCACATAATTAACACAGACTATAATCAAAAGCCACCTTTATTTTCTTCTGCTTGAGGTAGAGACTAACAGTGCAGCATTTCTTAACAGTGCAACATTATTTTTAAAGTTCAACATTTTTAAAGAATGCCATTGAACAGAAAATATACAAAATATAAATTAAATCCAGCTGTGCTGTTATATAATATAAATAAAATATCTATAAACAAAATGTACAAATAATACATACTTTTTCATAAAAAAAGAGAAAAAAAGAAAAACCTTAATTGATCATAATGGATAAGTTCATTTTTTGGGGGGCAGTCACCGTCTTGGACAAACATCAGGAACCAGTATCAAACTCAAGGCATCTAATTGGTACAACTATCCAGAGATTTCCAATTACACCCAGCCCAACCAATTTTGTTACTCACTAGTGGTATAATCTCTAAGTATAAGAAGCACGTCACAAGATTCAAGACTGACCCCCCCCCCCAGCCCTATTTTCACTGTTGAATGAACTTATCCATTACGTAAATTAACATGAACAAAATATGTAGCTTCAATTGGCACTTTCAATGAACAATGTGTATTTTTTTCTCAAAACATCCAAGACCTTTCTTTTTTTTCATACAAACTTTCAATGGACCTTTTGGGAACCGTGGAAAGGCAAAGAACAGTCCGTTATCCAGGTTAACAGTCCATCCAACAGTCCATCTGTTCTTTACTGATTTGAATGTGGTGTGGAACAAAAGAAAAAACAAAAATGAGGTGACTTATCTTAGATACTGTAACTTCACACGCTTTTGCACTTGACCTGGTGTCTTAGCTCGCAGATTCTGGTGTTGATGGATTTTCGGACATCAGCTGCCTTGGCCGTCGGAAACTGGTTTACAACAGCATCTGTGGAACAGAACAACAATGATTACTTGCCCTCTCCTCACTCCTCCCTCACCCATGCTCCCACTCCTTCCTCCTAAACTAACCCCCACCCACCCACCCCCCCACACACACACACACACACACACACGCGCACGCACGCACGCACACACAAACAGGTTTGCTCTGTAACCAGAGCGAAAATCCCCCCGCCTGGCAGGGATTCAATCAAATTTGGAAAGCACCAGCTCTGAGAACTATTTACCTTGTAAAGCTTGAACTTTCCTCGGGTCGAGAGCCTGCCGACGCTCAGCAGAGGGATCCAACTTGCTGGCCCCTCCTTTCAGGTTGGACTTGAGGAGGACATCCACATCAAAGAGCCCCATCAGTAGCACCCGTCCCTGCTAGAAAAACCAGCACAGACCAGCACAATTTTCATGCTGGTCTGTGCTGGTCTATGCTGGTTTATGCTGGTTCATGCTGGTCTGTGCTGGTGCTGGTGCTGGTCTATGCTGGTCTGTGCTGGTCCCATGCTGGTCCACCAGCACAGACCAGCACCAGCACCAGCACAGACCAGCATGAACCAGCATAAACCAGCATAGACCAGCACAGACCAGTACAGACCAGCACCAGCACAAACCAGCACATGTTGTGTTTTACTGCTGGTCTGTGCTGGTGCTGGTGCTGGTCCAGCACAGACCAGCATGAACCAGCATAGACCAGCACAAACCAGCAAATGTTGTGTTTTACTGCTGGTCTGTGCTGGTGCTGGTGCTGGTCCAGCACAGACCAGCATGAACCAGCATAGACCAGCACAGACCAGCACCAGCACAAACCAGCACATGTTGTGTTTTACTGCTGGTCTGTGCTGGTGCTGGTGCTGGTCCAGCACAGACCAGCATGAACCAGCATAGACCAGCACAGACCAGCACCAGCACATGTTGTGTTTTACTGCTGGTCTGTGCTGGTGCTGGTCCAGCACAGACCAGCATGAACCAGCATAAACCAGCACAGACCAGCATCAGCACAAACCAGCACATGTTGTGTTTTACTGCTGGTCTGTGCTGGTGCTGGTCTGTGCTGGTTTATGCTGGTTCATGCTGGTCTGTGCTGGTCTAAGCTGGTCATATACAAATAGGGACAAACACCCATTTTAATTAACAGGTTCCAGTGGCGCTGAGGATAAGTGCAGGACTGAAGTGCGAGAGGTAGTAAGTTCGAATCCCACTCACACCCACAATGTCAAAAATAATGTCACAATCTAATATGGTCAAATACAGAACAGGATTCAAGCACCAGAGCAAAGAGCAAATTAAACCAGCAAAGACCTGGTCCACTTCTCAGGGGGGTCCCCCGGGGGTCCCTGACCACACCAGCACAGACCAGCACAGACCAGCACAGACCAGCACCAGCACAGACCAGCAGCTGGTGCTGGTCTGTGCTGGTTCATGCTGGTTTAGATGGTGGGACCAGCACAAACCAGCACCAGCACAGACCAGCTAGAAAACACAACATGCGCTGGTTTGTGCTGGTGCTGGTGCTGGTCTTACTGCTGGTTTTTCTAGCAGGGGTGCCATCCCATTGGCAATGGTACAAGCTTTTGCAGTCTCCCAACAATGTGACGACTGACGAGATAGTGACGGTTCCATCATTCCCGATGTTCACCTTGTGTAAACAAAATAAAAAAAGAGCAAAGAAAGAAAAGATAATTACCACAAAGAATAGAATGCCAATAATGCTTAATGCTTAATGTTTGTTAGAAATGTACCAAATCATAAATACTTCGGTCTACGAGGTGTGCAAAGTGACGTATCACCTGTGCCGTCACTCTCAGCATCAGGGTCATCAGCATCTTTGGTGGAGCGGTTGTCAACATCTTTGTTGGTGGTGCCGTTGATGGAGACAAGCTTTCTCATGTCCACCAACAAAGCTGGAATTTCTGAGAAAATAAATACAAAAATAACAAATTATACAGAGAGCAACCATCATTAAAATAAACACAATAGAACAGCAACAAGTGATAGGACTGAGAATGACACTGGCCCAGTGTTTTGACGGCAAATCTTTATTTAGTCATCTGAAATGTTTGTTGTGTTAGTTGACTAAATAACATTTTAGTCAACTGAATCTACAGTTATAGGAGTAGTTCACACCCAAAATTACTTTTTAACTATTGATTACTCATAGCCTGACACTCAGCCTAAATTGACATTTCGTTTCACTTCATTATTTAGTCTGAACTCAGTTCCGCCCACGGCCTTTGCAGGGATGGGCGTTGCCAAAATGAGGCACTGTTCAGCGATTGGTTCACCGACCAACACATGACATAGTGTTGTTATGTGTGCCTGGCTGGCTAGTGGCTAGCCTGTTGCTTGCTAGTGCTACTTGCTAACCAAATAAACAGTCAGAATAGGAGCACTACGAACTAGTAATCAAACACAACATAACATGCCTGCTACTGGTGTTTCATAGCGAGATCGATACGATCGCATTTTACCGCAATTTACCGCATTTTACCGCGACACGATGTGCGGTACGTTACGGTGGCGGCGGCACTGGTGTACTAGGAAACACACATGAGTTCTGGGAAACCCCCACCCACGCTGATCACAAGACGCTGATTCACGACGCTGATTCGCCCGTTTGGATTTTCAACCGAGGCAGGCCTCCTCATTGAGAGCGATTCTAGACCTGAATCGCAGAAACAAAAAAATTAAAGGGGTGTGGCTAGCGATTCAGAGTCTGGAACTAGGCTAGATTACTCATGCAAATGAGTTCAATAATATTTTTTTGTGTTTGTTGAAGACAAATATTTGATTATAATAAATGTATCTCCATTGATTCCAGATGGGGACCCGAATGCATTTGGGTCCCCATCCGGAATCAATGGGGGTACATTTATTGTAACACATTTTTTGTCTTAGGAATGTGGCAAAAAGCAAAAAATATTATTGAACTCAAGTCTCCGTGGCATGACTAATCAATAGTAAAAATAAAATGTCATTTTGGGGGTGAACTACTCCTTTAATTGAGTCAACTAAAATCTATCTTAGCAGACCGTGATGGTGTCATAATTCCTGATTTATACTTGGTTGTATGCCGAAAATAGCAGATCTACAAGCTCACAAGCTTTAGAATTACTCTCAGGTCTCAGGTTTAAATGGATTAATACCATTTACTATACAGTAATATTTGCTTACTTGCCTTTAACTACCATGCTCCGCAGCCTGGTGTTTTCCCTCTGTAAGGCCTTGACCTGGCTCTGCAGGTCTCTGGTCAGGTCGTTTTCCTGGCTTGATTCTGCTGGACCGGAGCTGAATTGACTCTCCTCTGACAGTAGTTCCTCCTCTGCATGTTTTTGCGCAGCAACTTTGGCCTTTTTCTGTAGGGCAAAGATGTTCATTTTTATTATTTAATTATGGATAATCCCATACACAAATGATGCCTAATGTGATATCAATCTCTGCTGTTTAATTACCGGTTTTGGAATTCCAGAGCCAGAGGCCTTGTTGCCGTTACTGGTGTCTTCATCACCAAAGTCCAGGCATTTTGCTTTTATCACCCTCTTGCCTGGCATGGTATCTGGATAGAGATCCCACTCAGCAGCTTTGAGTGTAGCCTCTTTTTCTGCATTCATGTAGATTAGATTAGAAGAAAAGATTTTAATGCCAAAATCCAACCCCATTACAATGAATACATACTAGAGAATATAGAAAAGATTATAATGTGTCCCATTTTTAGACATCTTTAAGGAGGTAGTGTGCCATGTATTTAGTTTTTTTTCCATTGTTTATGTCTCTATGGATATAATTTGCATTAGTCCTGTAAATCACTTGGTGGGGTTATAGGGAGTATTTGTTTTCTTTCTGAAAGCTGAAATCCAGTGGGTCAAGACTCAAAAGGGCCAATGAAAAAAGACCTTGAAGTGATACTCATCAACAAACTTAGATTTATTATTTATTTATTATTATTATTATTAGTATTATTATTATTAATGTTCCTTTGTGCCTAATACCCACCAGGTTATAGACCGGTGGAAATAAAATCATGGTACTGTCTCCATAAAAATTAATCATGCATATCTGTAGAGTTATTTGTCCGTTGTTTAACAGCCAAACATCATGGGATACATTTACTGAATTACAGCTAGTTAGCCATTGTTAAACAGTCATTTATGCAGTGGTGGGGAAGGTACTCATTTTTTTTTTTACTCAAATAAAAGTATTGCAATGTAGAAATAGTCTGTTACAAGTAGCCTACAAGTATATCATTCTAAAATTACTTGAGCAAAAGTGCAAAAAGCATTGGCATCGAAATGTACTTAAAGCACCAAAAGTAAAAGTACTCATTATGCAGAAGGTCCCATTGATTTCTCGTTTCAAATGTATAAAAGCCTTTAGGAAATAGCAGATCTACAAGCTCACAATGCATTACATTGTGATGCAAAGTATAGGATAGTACAAAAAGTACAAATACCTCAAGACTGTACTTAAATACAGCACTTAAGTAAATGTACTTAGTTACTTTAAACTACTACAAATATGATGATACACATTTCGATAGATAAACAGAACAACAAACATGCTGTTGCTGTATTTGCTAAAACAGTAGATTTTCTACTAGGAAATAAGTTAAATAAGTGTGAGTGTGTGTAAAAGACTTGCCTGCTAACTGAAGAATACCAGCATCTTCCACGGGCCATCCATTAGCAGGCTTCTTGCGGTTTGTTTTACGACATTCAACCAGATAAGTCCTGTCTGTATCAGCTGGGTCAAAATCAACTATCCAGCTGGTGGGAACAATGCTAGTTTTATCTTTGTCAGGTCCCTTCGCCCAACTAACAAGGGCAAACCTACATTCGGTCATTTTTGCTAAAGAAAATTACTAATTATTAAAATTGTAATGTTTTCTCTCCTCGTTGGCTGTGAGCTTCTCTTCTCTTCTCTCCTCTCCAGCGCCAATTTGAAATCATCAACATCCGGTCGGCGCTCAAGCAATGCGCATGCGCGATTTCCGTTCATGCGCTATGATTGGCTGGCTCGGAGGAGCGATGGACGATCTGCGCATGCGTCAGTCACGCTAGAAGTAGACCTCGCGCTAAGCATTCTGGTTGAAGTAGTCCTCCTACACTGTTTAGCTCTGCTAAATACAGTAGGAGGACTACATCAACCAGAATGCTTAGTAGCACTAGCAGGAAGGGTTCCAAAACAACTCGCGCATACATGGCTGTATATTAAGAAGGCTGATACACACAAACGTTGAAAGGTTCTGGAGCGAGTGTGTCACAGTAGGGTATCGATTCATGTGCTTTTGTTTCCTCTGAAAAGAAGGCAGTGTGGTGAGACGCCTGGGAGAATGCTCGCCGGCTACAAGCCGCATTCTGAAACAGAGGAGATGGATTCTTCAGAGGAATTACAAGATGATGATGGAAAGGATAAGAGCGGAAATAAAAAGAAAAGGAAGAAAGAAGCTAACGTTAATTCAGGAAGTGATCAGGAAGAGGAGTATATTGTGGGAATGCGAGCAGAGATGAAAGCTGATGGAGTTTTCAGGGACCAACATGAAGTCGGAAAGTTTGTAGTTGGGAAAGTGGGAAGAGTAAGATCTTTGAGGATCACCAGGAGCGGGTTGGTGATATTTGAATGTGCCAACGTTGAGCAGTTTGAGAAGGCAATGGGGATAATCACATTTGGGAAGTGCCGTGTAAATACATTTCGGATGGGAGATAAGCAGTGCAAGGGAGTCATAAGTGGTGTTCCACTGTCTGTGAGACCAGATGCATTTCTTTGCCTGGTAGATGGAGTGTGGGAAGCAAAAAGATTGAAGTGTGTCAGAGAAGGGAAACAGCAGGAGAGCAAGTCAATACTTGTGACGTTTGAAGGAGAAACGCTACCTGAGAGGGTGTTCCTGCAGTACTTGAGCTATAGGGTCAGGCCCTATGAAAGAGCACCGCTCAGGTGCTTTTGTTGCCAGGCCTATGGTCATGTAGCTGCTGTGTGTTGTGCTAACAGAGTGTGTGGGAGATGTGGGGAGGAAAAGTGTAATAAGGATTGTGAAGAACGGCAGGTTAAGGCAAAATGTGTACATTGTGGGGGGGAGCACTATGCTGGGTCGGCTCAGTGCCCAAGGAGAGAGAAGGAGGTTAAGGTGAGCAAGATCAGGGCTGAAAGAAGGGAAATATCATACGCTCAAGCAGTAAAGAGAGTTGAAAGTGAGGACATGAGCAGGGAAAGGGAAGTAGGCCAGCAGCAAGAGTCTGAGAGGAAAAGAAATGTGTCGGATCAAAACATCTGCATGGACAAGAAACGTTTTTTTGGCTTTTATTGCAATGGTCATCAATTGTGCAGTGGACATACAAACCAAATCGGAACGTATAAAGATGGTACTGGAGGCGGCTAGGAGGTTTTTGGATGTGCTTGATGTCACGGGAGAAGACTTGGACATTACGTTGAGGGAAGAATTCACACCATCTCAGGCCTCAGGGTCTGGGATGTAGTTTAAAGGAATGGAATATGTGGAAGGGGATCTTTTTGGGTGGACACTAAGTTTGTACAGGGGTGGGGTAATAGATATAGCATGATGAATTGTGGGATCCACACTTGGATCAGAAGGTGGCGGTAATGCAACTTTATGGATGCCAACCGCCGTAAAACAACAAAAAGAAGAAGAAGACAAACGTTGAAAATGGACCGAGTTCAATTGAAAAGGAAATATATTCTCCCGGGTTCTGATCAAACGGATATTCCAAGAAGAACAAGACGATTATGGAAAAAGAGGTTAGTCTTTCTTCTTGTTTTTTGCTTGATTATAGAGCCAGTGGTGGAAAAAGTACTCATATTTGTAATTAAAAGTATCAACAATGCAGAAATACTCTACACTTTACTCTGCAAAGTTGAAGTCTGGAATATAAAATGCACTAAGTGAAAGCAAAGTACATAATAAGGTATACAGCACAGGATAATGCTAACTATCTGTTGTTGCAAACTGATTTCGAGGTAGGGACATTTATTTATGACAAGGGGATATACATTTTTCTATTTTATTGTTTTGAATATTAAAGCTAGGATGTTGTAGCCTGACATTATTTACAACATTGCTACTATATACTAATAGCATTTACTCCATTTATCATTTTGCATCTATTGATATGATCACGTAACAATAGCATTTTTTATTTCTCAGAGGAGCAAAATATTCTGGAGTTCTGTTTAATGTTTCCAAATTAATATGAATTGAGTACAAAAGGACCCCAATGTAAACAAGCCATAGTGCTTTTTTGGGTTTAAAGGAGTAGTTCACCCCCAAAATAAACTTTTTTTCTATTGATTACTCATGCCATGGAGAGTAGAGTTCAATAATATTTTTTGGTGTTTGTCACATTCCTAAGACAAAAATTTGATTCCAGTAAATGTACCCCCATTGATTCCGGATGGGGGTACATTTATTGTTATCACATTTTTGTCTTGGGAATGCGACAAAAAACTAAAAATATTATTGAACTCTAGTCTCCATGGCGTGACTAATCAATAGAAAAGTCATTTTGGGGGTGAACTACTCCTTTAAATCCTATTAGCAGACCTTGTATCCTATTAGCAGACCTTGTATCTGAACTGTACTGTACATTTCCTATGCAAACTGCTAATAAAGTATTCAATCAGCCAATCAATCCATATTTTCTATCACTTTCACCCAGGAAAGCAATGAGAGAGACCAAGGTTGATCAGCTAAACCAGGATCTGGTAAGTTGTGAACTTTAAACATGTAAATGTGAAACTTAATACTATTGTATTGCCAGATGCATAGCCAGCAACGGAGGTCTTCATCAATACTTTAAATTTGTGTAGCTTACAAGTACATTTTGGCCATGATTATATTGTGTTTTGGTCACATTTGTTGCAGTCATTAACATTGAAACTGTTCACTTTTGTTTAGCCAAGAGCCACTTCTGATGCCTGGACTACAGAAGAGACCGTCAATGTAATTTTCAGCTGCTGGAAAACTTAAAACAGAAGATCTTGTCGATCGGCTATTTTGTTTTGTAGACTGTGCATGGGTGTTAATTTGTGTTTATGTTTTTCCTTTTTTTTAAATTATTATTATTATTTATTTTTTAGGTAACTGATGACTCGTCTGAACCTTGGGTTCCTCTCAGTGGACTACAAAGTTTGTCAGGAGCAGAAAACTCTGTAAGTTTCAACTGTGAGGTGTTTGGTTGAACAATGTACTGTATGCTTTAGCAATGCTTTCAACTTTTGCAAGAATCTGGCCTGTAGCACTAACATTATCATGGAGCAATGTTAACATATTTGATTTATGCTGGTATCGACCCAGCCAGCTCAAGTTTTGCTGAGCATTTTGGTTCGAGCACATAGTGTGCATTATAATTGTGTGTTTATGGTACTTATCCCACATGCTGCATCCTGTCGGTGGTGACTGTTGGTTGATGACGACTGTGCATGTAACAAAGGTTAATCAATACTGTGAATTATTTTCTTTAACACAGAACCTGAATGAAGATTCCTCTCACTACAACTCTGACACTGGCTTTGAAGATGCACATGATATCAGCCACATTACGGTGAGCATACTGTACAGCAGTGGTTCGCAGACAATAACGTCTTGTCTTCATCCACGCCACCCCTAAAGTACCTTGTTACTATATACAGTACCATACATTTATGTAAAATATGTAAATCTTTCTAAGATACAGTTTGTCACGAGGAAGACTTGAGAGAATATCTGTTTCTATTATTGGACAGATTGACTTGGCGTTTAACCACGTAAAGGCTTAAACATATTCTGGGGGGAACATTCACCAAAAATAGCCAATCTACAAGCTCACAATGCAACATGGTGTGAGCTTGTAGATCTGCTATTTTTGGTGAAGAGACTGAAGAGAGATCACACCAAGTACAGTATAACTCAGGTCCGTTTTTACTAAGTATAGAGGGTCTAAGTGGTTAAACTGAAGTGATATTGATTCCAAAATATTCTGAGGCACCCCTTTGAGAAACTCTGGTGTACAGTACATTTTAGTTTATTTTTCTTAAACATATCTTAAGAACTATACATACATTTTGGTAACACTTGTGAACTATCTATTGATTTTTATTTTGTAATCTGTTTCTTTAGGTAACTGATGATGATTCTGAAGCATGGCATCCACTTAGTGGACAGGAAAGTTTATCAGGAGCAGCCGGAGTCTGTGTAAGTTCAGCAAGAATCTGGCTTATAGCCTACAGACACTTTGCTTTCACAATTTTCAAACGCTTGTGCCTAAGTGTCTGTATTTCATGCTTGGGACACCTGTTCAAAACGGAAAGAGAAAAAACTCTTTAACACTTCCAATGCCACGGGGGTAGATTGACGTAAGTCACTGATTAGGCAATCAGGCCACAGACGTAGATTGGCGTAGAAAGCACTTAACAGCAAGTACCCCTAGCTGACACTCTTCCCCACCCTGTGACAAAGTTTTGGGCTTCTGTGATCAAAATAAAGCAAAAAAAAAAATCTATGTTCATAGAAAAGCCAAAAAAGCACCACACCAAACATGTGATCTAATGAAAAGCAGCCATAAACAGGTCAAAATCAGGACACGTGGCCACAACAAAGCGTCTAAACACGCCTGTGATCAAGAAAAAGGAAAAAAAAAAAAAAAAAAACACAAAAAAAAGGAGGGGGGGGGGGGAAGAGATCAAAGGAAAGATCAGAGGAAGCCGAAATCACAACACCAACCATGTGACCATGTTCCCATAACAAAAAATGAGAAACCCGCGAAAATGGTTCAGTGTAAGGAGCACATTTGAAGAGAAAGCATCAGATAGAGAGAGAGAGAGAGAATTTAATTGAATTGAGAGAGAAAGAAACACATCCATTTAGTATAGGCCTAGTACTAACTAGAAACTAGTGCAAACAATTGGCCTAGCCTACCAGCAAAATGCCTAAAGCTGTTCGGAAGACGAAGCATGGCGGCCGGGAGGCTCCCTTACCTGAGCGTGGATCGCGCCAGCTTACAATTCATGGTCCTCCTGTCCAGGCCGCCGAGGAGGAGGAGGAGGAGGAAGAGTGTTCCCGAGCGAAGCTCTGTCGTAGCGGTGAAACTGTGGGTCCCCCGCCCGTGAGCGAGATGAGGCACGCAAAGCTGCTGTCCGCGACCGAGCTAAAGCCCGAAAAGAAGCCGTCTACGAGCGAGATGGGACCCGCAAAGCAGATGTCCGCGACCGCGGTAAAGTCTGAAAAAAAGCCGCCTGCGAGCGAGATGCGGCCCGCAAAGAAGCCGTCTGCGAGCGAGATGAGCCCCGCAAAGAAGTTGTCCACGACGCCTGGAAAGAAGCCATCTGCGAGCGAGATGAGCACCGCAAAGAAGCGGTCCGCGACCGCGGTAAAGCTGTCCACGACGCCTGGAAAGAAGCAGTCTGCGAGCGAGATGAGCCCCGCAAATAAGTTGTCCACGACGCCTGGAAAGAAGCCATCTGCGAGCGAGATGAGCACCACAAAGAAGCGGTCCGCGACCGCGGTAAAGCTGTCCACGAGCGAGCCCGTAAAGAAGCCGTCCGCGAGCGAGATGAGGCCCGCAAAGAAGAGTAATCCAGGTTCCCGGTCGACGCGCTCCGGTTCCCCCCGTGATTGTAGTCAGCGCACCGCGACGACATCCGATCACCCCCCGGAGGAGGAGGATGATGACGGCGGCCATGCAGCAGAGAGTTCCCGTGAGCCGGAGGAATGGATACCGCATCGCGATGGTAAATGTTTTATACTTTTAGTCCTGTTTTTATGGTTTTGTGGTAAAAACTTTACCACACAAACAGTGGCGTGCTGTGTGTGTGTGTGTGTGTGTGTGTGTGTGTGCGTGACTGTTTGATGGTGGAAATGGCCATACAAAAGCTGACGTGAAAATAGCAGATCTACAAGCACACAAGGCGTCGAGCTGCGAGCGTGTGGATGGGCTATTTCCACAACACACACACACACACACACACACACACACACACACACACACACACACACACACACACACACACACACACACACACACACACTGTGCTGTAGTTTTTTCCCCTAGTAAACATCACATGAATGAGAGAATATAGAAGTTGAATATAAGATGTGGCCAATATTTTACTATGTCACTCTGGATAAGAATGTCTGCTAAATGCCTCAATTGTAATTGTTTTGTTTTCTTTTTTTTTTACACAGAGGATGAGGGTGAACAGCCAACATGTGGTCCCACATCTTCATGTGTAAACAGTAACACTGGAGGTAAGATTTTCTCTCTCTAGTTTCACAACAGAAGCTCATGCATTGTATACAGTAAGTCATACAATAAGTCAATGAATGAAGTTCATTTGTATCTTCTCTGTTTGAAACCTGTTCATGTCATGTATGTATACATAGTAGGCTACTGTACTGTAGTTGTGTGTGACACTGAGTGAGTGCACTGAAAGCTGCACTTGAATGCTATGCATTGTATACAGTAAGTCATACAAGTCAATGAATGAAGTTCATTTGTATCTTATCTGTTTGAAACCTGTTTGTTCATTGCTTTTATCATTTACAAATCTAAAATCCCACAGGACAACTGTAAAAGTCTTCTCTCAGGTGTCATAAAGTCATGGAGGATGTAAATAATAATTATATATTTTACTGTGATTTCACTTCAGATGCAGAGGCGAGCAACGCAGAGGCGAGCAACACAGAGGCGAGCGACGCATCGGCGAGCGACGCATCTATTCCCAGCTACCAACCTGTTGCTGGGAAAACTCGAGGTAACAATACAAAAGTTGTTTTTTTCTGTACATGACACTTGCCAAAGTTGCCACAAATACATAATGTCAGTCAGTCTGTAGTTCTGCCAGGAGGCACAAGTCAGAAGGCTGAACCATAACAACATGGGCTATCAGGCCTAGTGGAGACATTTAGATTGAAACATGCTTGCTTGGCTGGTACATTTCACAATACTTTTTCACAAGGTAGTCTAATACTGGGCTTATTTTGTACATCCTGTCTGTACAGTTGTTTTCCTCACTGTTATCAACCGTGTAGTGCAGAAATCACAGTATAATCTGGAACATAGTCTTGTTGAAATGTAGTGTAATCACCACCTCATATGTAGACTAGTAAAGCTCCAGTTCTGGCTTTTCTACAATGGAGATAAGAAAATGGAGGCCTAATAACCTTTTTAGTTCGTAGGCTGAGCTCTTTCCATGAAGAAAGTCTGGAAAAATAAATATTAGATACAATTAGTCATGTCATTTCTTACTCACCACACAAATAAAAGAAATATGTATTTTATGGTAATCTATTTTTATAATTTACAGGTCAACCACGTCGCAGAGGTGGTGGGTCCAAACCGTCCAGTGGGCCTAGAGGTCAACTTCCAGCTGACCTTGATCCAGATTGGTTCGAGCTAGAGGATTGGGACCCAGAGGAGTTTGACTTCACTGCAGAACCTGGACTTATCGGTGATGCCGCTTTGCTGGACTGTGACCAGCCAGTCGCTTACCTGGAGTTGTTTTTGACAGATGACCTGCTTGAAGAGGTAGTTGTACAGACTAACCTTTATGCAAAGAAATCCATCGATGAAGCCGATCTGACTAAAAACCCAAGTTCCAGAATGTATGCATGGAAAGAGGTCAACCTACATGAACTCAAAAAGTTTTTTGGCCTCCTTTTTCTTACATCCATTATAAAAAAGCCAGAGTTGGCACTTTACTGGTCTACTGATGAGGTTGTGGCTACACCTTATTTCAATAAAACTATGTCACGCAACAGGTTCCAAATTATTCTGCGATTTCTGCACTACAGGGTTGATAATAAAGAGGTAAATGACGGTACAGACAGGATGTTCAAAATTCGCACAGTATTGGACTACCTTGTCAAGAAGTTCAGGGAATTGTACCAGCCAAGTGAGAATATTTCAATTGATGAGGGTACACTTCTGTGGCGGGGAAAGCTCAGCTTCAAAGTGTACAATCCCCAAAAACCAGTGTGCTACGGCATCAAGTCTAACCCTACAAGCACACAAGGCGTTGAATGTTTTGAGCTGTATTTCTTTTTGTGTATTCAACTTCAATTGTTACATGTCATGTATATGTATACTGTACATAGTGTACATAGTGTATATGTATATGTACTGTACATAGTGTACATGTGTACTGTACATGTGTACTGTACATAAAGTACATGTACTGTACATACTGTACATGTGTACTGTACATAGTGTACATGTGTACTGTACATACTGTACACACAGTACTGTAACTGTACATACTGTACATGTACATACTGTACATCTACTGTACATACTGTACATGGTGTATACATAGTGTACACATAGTACTGTAAGTGTAACTCATGTCATGTATATGAATACATAGGACTACATTCAGTACAAGTAAAGGGTGCTACTGAGTTGTGCCATGGAGCACTGGAATGGGGGGAAAAAATGACATTTTTATTTATTTTATTTTTATTTTATTGACAACAAGTACTGTAAACATCTATGATGTCACAGAACCCAAAAATAAAAGGTTGAAGTGAGATTTATGCTTGAGAGAGTTTCATTCACTAAAACGCATTTTTCTCAGGATTTTGTTCTCAGGGGGCTCTTTTTGGCAAGAGCGAGGTATATTCAGCTATTGATAACTAAATAACCGTACATGATGAATACTCAATTTATTTTTTTGGTGAAAGTAGAAGGGTTGCCCCTTCTTCTAGTGTTGGTTGTGAAATTCTAGTGCTAGCAGATAATTTACAAATAATCATAACAGATGAGTGAAAATGCTAAAAATGCTGGCATGGGCTAGTGCAGGCCAGTAAACAGTGGCATTGAAAGTGTTAAGTTGGGAGATTGGATACATATGATAAAAATCAGTGTTTGGGGGATAATAATTATAATTATAGTAAGTTAATCAAGACTTTGTATTCTTATTTACAGAACCAAAGGGACAATTCCTCTCACTACGACTCTGACAATGGCCATGAAGATGAACATGATGTCACTCCTGATGTCGTAAGTATAGTGTACAATACTTTTTAAAAAAAAAAGAAGAAAAGAAAGCCTGTTGCACCTTTGTAAACTATCTAATCCAGGGGTGGGCAACTTTAATGATGGAGAGGGCCACTATATTTCCACACACACTCCAGAGGGCCACATTGCATATTGCTATGTGGTACTCTACTATGTCATACAAAAGAAGCAAAAGGGTTAGGGTTAGGGTTATCTACAAGCTCAAAACGTGTTGCAGCGCTTGTAGATCTGCAATTTTAGCTTCTTTTGAATTGGAATCCTGAATTCTTTTCTGTTCTTTTTTTTGTTGGAATCCTGAAATGTAACATTTTGATTTAATGTCAAATGCATACTCATGTTAACTTTATGAGCTTAAATGCAAATATGTTGGACATAATAATAACAATAATATAGGCTACTAATATAGACTGAAGTAAATAAAGCGGGTCATGTTTGCATGTTTGGAATTGTAACAGCTGAAATCAATAATATATCAGTATTCCGATATTAACCTGAGGGCCGCATTAAGTGAAGGTGAGGGTCGCATGTGGCCCCCGGGCTGCCAGCTGCCCATGTATGATCTAATCTATGGTGGTTTTATTTTGTTATCTGTTTCTTTAGGTAGCTGATGATGATTCTGAGCCATGGACCCCTCTCAGTGGACAACATAGTGTATCGGGTAGAGCCGAAGTCTGTGTAAGTTTCAACTGTGTTGTGTTTATTCTTAGTCATACAGTACATGATGGATGTATGTATGTATCAGAGGCATCGAGGCCTTGATATATGGCAGTGACATTGAGGCATCGCTCCAATGGAAAGCATCGGCCATCACAGCATCTGCTCTGTTTATGTCTATGATTGTAATATTTAAAGAATTGTTTTTTTTTGTGTTTTTTTTCTCTCCATATCTAGAGCCTGTATGATGACTGTGGAGATTCTATTCCCAGATGTCCTACTTCCCCGCTCATGTTTGAGGATGAATGTTCCACAGAGAGTGAACCTCACTTCAATGATGAACCTAATTGCAGTCAAGCGTCACAAAATACAAGTAACATTATACATGATGACAGTCTTGGATCCATTATTGGAAGTGAAGAAGAATATGCTGGTTTATTTGAAGATAGCCCTGATGAGTCAGTAAATGAGGAATCGCATTTTGGAGAAGTCAGTCATGAACACGAACAGTTCCCCCTGGAAAATGAAGACCCCCTTTACACTGGTTCACGACTAACCCAAGCTCAGAGTTTCTTACTTATACTTTCATTTGTTTTGAGACACGGACTCACAGGCATGGCTCTGTCTGATCTCCTTGATTTGATCAATATTCACTGTCCAGAAAACACACAGTTAACCTCAAAGTATCTGTTCTTAAAAGAGCTTAAGCCAGCAGAATGTCACCTACAATGTCACATATATTGTCCAAACTGTGAGTACTACATCGGTGAACAGGATAGTGAAGGACAATGTGTTGTATGCAACACAACATGGGACAAGAACAGCTCGCTAAAGAATGGAAACTTCTTTATTGGAGCAGTGAAACTGCCTCCCATAGAACAGCTTTCAGTCTGTGGCTGGCTGGCTGGCTGGCTGGCTGAGAAGGGACCAGCTGCAGACTTGCAGATCCCGTGAGGGGGTGTGGCATTTCCTCCTGGGTGAGGGGGCGGGCATTTGCCTGCTGGGTGAGCGGAAGTGTTTTTTTTTTTTTTTTTTGCCTGTGCGCGCTCTACTCCTAAACATGCTTGGTAATCTGCTAGACGCTGCAGAGCGAGCTGTGGGTGCGTGGCCTATGCAGATATGAGCGAGCTGTGGGTTATTTTTTTGCCTTGTATACAAGTTGTGATGGTATTTGTTGCCTTGTTTGTTTTTTCAAACGTTGTAATGTAATTAATACAAATCATCAGTATCTTTGACTCTCAATAATAATGTTAAAACTGATCATATTCGTGGTCGTTTGCATTAGTAGCCTACTGTGGATTATGTGTGTTAAATACATATATTACAGAATTTTAATCCCAAGTAACGTTTTCATTATCGTCGGTTTACAGTGGATATTATAGCATGTAATCTGTTGAATAACTTTTTCAAGGGTTACTTTTTCAAAACATGTAGGTTAGGCGGCCTATACCAAATAAAGGGTGGGAGTCTGGGAGATACACACACACACACACGCACACACACGCACACACACAAACAAACACACACACACACGCACGCACGCACGCACGCACGCACGCACGCACGCACGCACGCACGCACGCACGCACGCACGCACGCACACACACACACACACACACACACACACACACACACACACACACACTATTAACTGTGGGGTTCCACAAGGGAGCTGCCTAGGGCCTTTGTTATACTCAATTTTTACTAATGATTTACCATTGTGTGTAAAACATGTTAAAACTGTTAGGTATGCTGATGACACAACACTATATAGTGCCGCTATATCTGAGCAAGCTGTAACTGACACTTTAAGTAGTGCCTTAACAGACATTTATGAATGGATTGAGCACAACAAGTTGGTATTAAATATTTCTAAGACAAAGGCCATTGTGCTTGGATCTAGACACACGTTGGGCAAGAACCCTCAGTTAAAGCTGTCAATTGGTACCACACAAATAGAACAAGTTAACACAATAAAACTTTTGGGAGTAACTATTGACAGCTCTTTATCTTGGTCTAAACATATAAATAATATTGTCATTAAAATGGGAAGAGGAATCGGGATGGCAAGGAAGTGCTCTGGTTTCATCACTCCCTCCATAATGAAATCAGTTATTCATTCTTTGGTCTTGTCTAATTTAGAATACTGCCCTGTAATCTGGTCGTCAGCAACAAAATTGGATTTGGGAAAGTTGCAGATTGCTCAGAACAAAGCAGCCCGTTTGGCACTAGGATGTCCATACAGGACCAGCATTATATATATGCATGAAAATCTGAACTGGCTAATGGTTGAACAGAAATTATCTGTGAGTCTTTTAATGCTACTACGTAACATTATTAGCACCAACAAGCCATCTAGCTTGGCTCAACAGTTTGAAATGACTTCTGAGCATGGGTACAACACCAGAGGAGCAGTTTCTGGTAAACTAAGAACAAAAATAGCACCAAAATCAAATTGTCTTAAGCTTACTGGTATATATAGATCAATAGAACTCTGGAATGCCTTGCCGAAAAACATCTTGTCTATAATGTATAACAAGATAACTTTCAGAAAGCATATCAAAAAATATCTTGCCAAGTGACATATAACTATGCAACTTTATATGTGTATTTTTGGATGTGACTGAACTGTTTAATTTGAATTGTTAATTATTATTTTTTTGTATTCATTTATATATATTTTTTTATTTTATTTTTTATATTTATTTGTATTTTTTAATTGTATATTTGTATTGTATTTGCCTGATTCAGGACCCCAGGAAGACTAGAGGCTCATTCGTGAGTCTCTAATGGGGATCCTTTAATAAACATAAACATAAACACACACACACACACACACACACACACACACACACACACACACACACACACACACACTACAGTATGCATCCTTCTTTGTATAGCCTATATATTATTTTCCTGACTATAACTACCGTTTCTTTTTGTTCTTTTTTGTATATTCTGTATATAGGCCTATATGTTTTTCTTCCTTTTAGTTGACCTTGTACTAGTGAATTGTACCGTTATGAAACTGTACCTTTTCCTATGCAAACTTCTAATAAAGTCTTCAATCAATCAATCAATCAATCAATCAATCAATCAATCAATCAATCAAACACACGCAACGCACATACCTTTTTAATAATAAGGTTTTTAAGATGATGTTATACAAATGTAAAGTTTTGATAATAAGGTGCTCAAACATATTTTATGTCAACTGGTTGTCACCTTCCTCAAGCAAACAGTAGTATCTGTGAAAGTCCAACGCACACACACATTTCTTAAATACTACGTGCACAGTTTAGCTTCCGCTATAAAAACCTGCCAGAAGGCCAGACAGCTTTCTGGCAGAAATAGCACTGTAGTGACAGGCTTTCTGGCAGAAAGGCCAGCCAACTCGAACCTTTCTGACAGAAATAGCACTGGAAAGCCTGTCGCCACAGTGCTATGTCTGTCAGAAAGGCACAAGCTGGCTGGACTTTCTGCCAGAAAGCCTGTCGTCACAGTGCTATTTCTGTTGAAAGGCACGAGCTGGCTGGCCTTTCTGCCAGAAAGCCTGTCGCCACAGTGCTATTTCTGTCGAAAGGCACAAGCTGCATGGGCTTTCTGGCAGAAAGCCAGCTGCCACAGTGCCATTTCTGTCAGAAAGGCAAGAGTTAGTTGGCCTTTCTGCCAGAAAGCCTGTCGCCACAGTTCTATTTCTGTTGAAAGGCAAGAGTTAGCTGACCTTTCTGACAGAAAGCCTGTCGCCATAGTGCTATTTCTGTCGAAAGGCAAGAGTTGGCTGGCCTTTCTGCCAGAAAGCCTGTGGCCACAGTGCTATTTCTGTTGAAAGGCAAGAGTTGGCTGGCCTTTCTGCCAGAAAGCCTGTGGCCACAGTGCTATTTCTGTTGAAAGGCAAGAGTTGGCTGGCCTTTCTGCCAGAAAGCCTGTGGCCACAGTGCTATTTCTGTTGAAAGGCACAAGCTGGCTGGCCTTTCTGCCAGAAAGGCACGAGTTGGCTGACCTTTCTGCCAGAAAGCCTGTCGCCACAGTGCTATTGCTGTCGAAAGGCAAGAGTTGGCTGGCCTTTCTGCCAGAAAGCCTGTCGCCACAGTGCTATTTCTGTCGAAAGGCAAGAGTTGGCTGACCTTTCTGCCAGAAAGCCTGTCGCCACAGTGCTATTTCTGTCGAAAGGCAAGAGTTGGCTGGCCTTTCTGCCAGAAAGCCTGTCGCCACAGTGCTATTTCTGTTGAAAGGCACGAGCTGGCTGGCCTTTCTGCCTGCCAAATCTTGCCTTTCGACAGAAATAGCACTGTGGCAACAGGCTTTCTGTCAGAAAGGTCAGCCAACTCGTGCCTTTCTGGCAGAAAGGCCAGCCAGCTTGTGCCTTTCAACAGAATTAGCACTGTGGCGACAGGCTTTCTGCCAGAAAGGTCAGCCAGCTCGTGCCTTTCAACAGAAATAGCACTGTGGCGACAGGCTTTCTGGCAGAAAGGCCAGCCAACTCGTGCCTTTCGACAGAAATAGCACTGTGGCGACAGGCTTTCTGGCAGAAAGGCCAGCCAACTCTTGCCTTTCGACAGAAATAGCACTGTGGCGACAGGCTTTCTGTCAGAAAGGTCAGCCAACTCGTGCCTTTCTGGCAGAAAGGCCAGCCAGCTTGTGCCTTTCAACAGAATTAGCACTGTGGCGACAGGCTTTCTGTCAGAAAGGTCAGCCAACTCGTGCCTTTCTGGCAGAAAGGCCAGCCAGCTTGTGCCTTTCAACAGAATTAGCACTGTGGCGACAGGCTTTCTGGCAGAAAGGTCAGCCAGCTCGTGCCTTTCGACAGAAATAGCACTGTGGCGACAGGCTTTCTGGCAGAAAGGTCAGCCAACTCGTGCCTTTCGACAGAAATAGCACTGTGGCGACAGGCTTTCTGGCAGAAAGGTCAGCCAACTCGTGCCTTTCTGGCAGAAAGGCCAGCCAGCTTGTGCCTTTCAACAGAATTAGCACTGTGGCGACAGGCTTTCTGGCAGAAAGGCCAGCCAACTCTTGCCTTTCAACAGAAATAGCACTGTGGCCACAGGCTTTCTGGCAGAAAGGCCAGCCAACTCTTGCCTTTCGACAGAAATAGCACTGTGGCGACAGGCTTTCTGTCAGAAAGGTCAGCCAACTCGTGCCTTTCGACAGAAATAGCACTGTGGCGACAACTCTTGCCTTTCGACAGAAATAGCACTGTGGCGACAGGCTTTCTGGCAGAAAGGTCAGCCAACTCGTGCCTTTCTGGCAGAAAGGCCAGCCAGCTTGTGCCTTTCAACAGAAATAGCACTGTGGCGACAGGCTTTCTGGCAGAAAGGCCAGCCAACTCTTGCCTTTCGACAGAAATAGCACTGTGGCGACAGGCTTTCTGCCAGAAAGGTCAGCCAACTCGTGCCTTTCTGGCAGAAAGGCCAGCCAGCTTGTGCCTTTCAACAGAAATAGCACTGTGGCCACAGGCTTTCTGGCAGAAAGGCCAGCCAACTCTTGCCTTTCGACAGAAATAGCACTGTGGCGACAGGCTTTCTGGCAGAAAGGTCAGCCAACTCGTGCCTTTCTGGCAGAAAGGCCAGCCAGCTTGTGCCCCATGACAAATAAGAGACACTGGTGTCTACATGACAAGCAATAGACAGAGGAGAAGGTGGTACAGTCAGTTGGGGCATTAAGGCCACTGTGGCCTTTGGGAATACCATTTCTTTGAGGGGCACAAGAACAAACTGGGGTCAACGGCGGGTCGGCGGCCATGGCCTTCCTGACCTTCCCGAAATTCCTGCCCTGATGGAGAGTGTGTAAAAGAGATGAAGAAATGAGTGCAAGCAGGTTAAAATGGGTGGAGGAAAGTGTCATGGGTGATGGTTGATAGAAAAGTATCAACAAGGTGAGTCAGTGATGTGAAGACCATATACACTCTGTATAAAGACCATTAGGCCATATGCACACTGAATGCAGATCATTAGGCCATGTGCTGACCATATGCACACCATAGTAGAGCAACAGACCATATATAGGCCATATGCAGACCATATGGACACTGAATGCAGATCATTAGGCCATGTGCTGACCATATGCACACCATAGTAGAGCAACAGACCATATATAGGCCATATGCAGACCATATGGACACTGAATGCAGATCATTAGGCCATGTGCTGACCATATGCACACCATAGTAGAGCAACAGACCATATATATAGGCCATAAGAAGACCATACGCTCACTGTATGCAGACCAGTAGGCCATGTTTTGGAGATAAAGCCAAAGAGGAGGTGTATTAATGTAGTGAAAGAGGACATGAAGTTAGTAGATGTCATAAAAGAGGAGGCACAGGAGAGGGTGAGATGGAGGCAGATGATTTGCTGTGGATTTACTGTGGTAGGAAAAGGAGAAGACTTAGACTAAGAAGAGCAGGGCAGGAATTTCATGGAGGCCATGAAGGCCATGGCTGCCGTAGCCCCTCTGGCCTTGTGCCCCTCAAACCAATGGCATGACCTGAGGCCACAGTGGCCTTTAATGCCCCAGCTGACTGTAGGCCATAAGCAGACCATATGGACACTGAATGCAGATCATTAGGCCATGTGCTGACCATATGCACACCATAGTGTGCAGAACATATGCATAGACCAACAGACCATATACTGTATACCAGTAGGCCATAAGCAGACCATAAGCACACCGTATGTAGACCAGCAGACCATATGCAGACCATATAGGACGCGTGATTCCTAAACCCACCAGGATTGAGTTAAGACCCGCAGGACATAAGCAGACGTGCCCCTCAGTTTGGCCTTGTGCCCCTCAAACCAATGGCATGGCCTGAGGCCACAGTGGCCTTTAATGCCCCAGCTGACTGTACCACTTTATCCTCTGTTTCTTTCTTGTCTATATGAAGAAAGTAGACACCAGTGTCTCTTTCTCGCCCTGTAGATCACCAGTGTCTGTTGTTCAGATTGAAATCTTAACTCCCAGAGCACCCATCTTTAAACCAATACAGTTACTTTGATTGGCGCAGGGCTGAACATGAATCAGATTGTAATTTTATAAATACCATCATTTATCTATTTCACTGCAGATTAGGTTATCATCCCTAAGCCTTAAATTCAAATTAACAAATTCTTTCAATGGACTAAAATCTTGTTTTGGCCTTCCTGCCCTGGCATTTGGCCTTTGTGCCATCAAAAAGCCAATTGGCCTTGCCAATTGGCTTTTCTGGAACTTGATGAAATTCCAGGCCTGGTCAGAACACTTTATAATTTATAAACAATCTTACTATGACCCTTTCATGTATGAATGTAAAAATAAAATTAAAATATCTCAACATTTCATAATCACTCTTATAATGCTTTTTAAGTTTTTTGAATAGTTTAATAAATCATTAAGTATATTTATGAGTGCTTATAATTTGGCTATACGTAATTATACAGTGTTATAAACAGGTTGTAATTTATTATAGTAGGCCTACTTTGCAGCAAGTGTTAACATTTATTAATTACACTCATTATTTTTACACTATACTCTTTGCATAAATTCAAACATTTCAGGGTCCTCTGAGACATTGAATGTATAATATTATCACTTTATATGCTTATTAAATTTAACAATTAAGCTTTGCTCCAACCAGACCTGAGCTTTTGTTCTGAAATGAATTCATGTTAATTAAATTACATAATTCAAAGTCAATAAAAAAAAAAAACAGATGATCCATAAATTATAATTAGCCTATATGAATGATCACGGTTAAGCCAAAGAGAAACGCACTTCCTGTATTTAACACACATATATAAATCCACAGTAGCCTACTAATGCAAACAATCTTGAATACGATCACTTTTAACGTTATTATTGAGAGCAAAATGGTTAAATAAATGAAATAAATACAGGGAAGGGACGCGCGTGTGCGCATGCTCAAGGACGCGCGTGTGCGCACACGCACATGCTCATGCATGTGCGCGCGGCCACTTCCGCTCACCCAGCAGGCAAATGCCCGCTCAAGGCATAGAGTATATATAAAAGGGCTCAAGGACGCGCGTGTGCGCACACGCACATGCTCATGCATGTGCGCGCGACCACTTCCGCTCACCCAGCAGGCAAATGCCCGCCCCCTCACCCAGGAGGAAATGGGCTGGCTGGCCGGCCGTGTATGTCCGTAGCCTGACAATACCTCTAGTGGCCACACACACTAAAGGAGGGGCGCTGTTGAGCAGGCTAGGCACACTCAACACTCTCTCTCCCTCACACACACACACACACACACACACACACACACACACACACACACACACACACACACACACACACACACACACACACAGGGTATAGCTGCTCAGATTCACTGCTCCACTTCGAACGAGGTTTGATTTTATACTTACCAATCCAAACACAGTTGGAACATCTTCTTCAAAGGGAAGACATTGCACATTGTCTCAAGTCAAGACATGGCACATGTAATTCTGACATTTATGAAGATATTGGAAGTGGTAAAATGTACCATAATCTGAACAAAATTGGAGGCCCGCTTGACTGTACTCATGGATACTCCTTAACACTTAACTGTGATGGAGTGCCTGTATTCAAATCATCACTCTATGGTATTTGGCCATTATATGGGATTGTAAACGAGCTTCCTTACCCTGTGCGCAAAGACAATGTTCTACTTTTTGGCTTGTGGTTCATTTTTAAAGCCATTCACTTTAGAGTGTCAGAAGTTGTCAACTGTGGGCTTTAAGATAAAAAGAAACAGCATTTTGGAACCATGTAGAGTGGTGGCAGCTCTTATGATGTGTGATTCTGTAGCTAGGCCCATACTTCAAAACATGACCCAGTTTAATGGTCAGTATGGATGCAGCCTCTGTTTACATCCCGGTGAACAAGTTGAAAAGGGTCATGGCTCCGTCAGGGTATACCCATACAAAGACGTTCCAAAGAGAGACCACGCTTCAACCATAAGTGATGCAAGAGAGGCTTTACATACCAAAAAATATGTGAGGGGCGTTAAAGGGCCCACGTGTCTGATAAAGATTCCACACTTTGACATCATATCTGGCATGCCTCCTGACCATATGCATAATATACATCTTGGTGTGGTTCGCCAAATGGCAAGCATGTGGCTGGACAGTGAAAACCATGAGAAGCCATATTACATTGAAAGAGTAGGCGATAAACTTGTTACCCTTGGTTTGCATTATTCCAGAAGACTTTCTGGTGAAGAGACACTGGTGATGAGAGAGCAACTTTCAGTGACCACAGATACAATTGTGAAAATATTCAGCCGACTTCTAGTCAACGGAGAGCTGTATTACTCACAGGAGTTCACAAGGGTAGTGAAAAGGAACAACTTCACTGTGCTGTTGCAGAATGGACACATAATCACTGTATACTATTACATTGTAGTAGGGCAACATGGTGACAGAAAATGCTTTGCTTTTGGAAGAACGTATGACAGGTCACATAGTACACTGATTAATGTTGAAAATGTTGTTGGTTTGAAAAGGGAATTCCGGGGCAGAAAACAGATATTTGATGTGACACTGTTCAAAAGAAAATGTATGCTAATTGATCTACCTCAATATGCAAGCCTCTATGCATGTATACCTCCCAGATCCAGTGTGGAGGATTGAACATTTAAGAGCAAAGAACATTTCAATTGTCAAAAAAGAAGGGGAGGGGGGGGGGGGGATTTTCTGTATATACAGTAAAATGGTGAATGTGGTCTCTGCAACTGTTTAAATAAAAATGTATTTGTGTAACAGATTATGTTGTCGTCAATGTATTTTCTTTAGGCTATGTACTGCAGCTATGTGTGCATGGTCCATGTACGGTATATGCTATGGTTGTTTTCTGGGAAGTAAAAAAGGTAAAAATAAATAACATTTTTTCTTATATATGATAAAATATATATATCCATATATGGTATAATATATATTCATATATTGCACAATATATGGCACATGCATGTATTGCAATATATTGGATCATATAAAGACAAACTATTACATGTAAAAATATAGTGCCCATTTTGGTCTTGATTGCAATATATTTTTTTATATGTATCAATATATATACATATATGGTCTATGCATATATTGCAATATATTGGAAAATATAAATACTAAATCTCATATATGGGAATATATTGCCTAATATATCGCACGATATTTTCCAATATATTGCAATATATGTTTCTTCCGTAAGGGAAGGTACAGTTTCATGACGGTACAGTTCACTGGTACAAGGTCAACTAAAAGGAGATCCTAGAAAAGACTAAGCTTATTTCCACAGGAAACCATTTAAGTATCTTATAACACCAATTTAGCTGTGTCTCAGAAAGGGTTATCATACCAAAATATAATCTACAGATATAGAGCTTTTCAAAAATGCATGAATCATGATAACCTTTGCCACCTTTCCGATACCGACATCTCGTATGGCCCATGGACTACCATGATCGGCCCCGATCGGCCCCCACCGTTGCGCTGTCGCTGCTGGGAGTGGTAGTTTACAGGAAATCATGGGTTCATTTGAGGTTTCAGGTGCGTTCTCTGAGCAAATATAGAACATCCGGTGTTAGAGGAGGAAATTTAAGACTTCCGGTTTGATTAATTCGCCTTCAAAATAAAATGCTAGTAATTAATGCCATTGAAAAACGTTGAATTTTCAAATGATATGCTCAATAAAAATATAAATTAAGCATTTAAACAAAGCCATATAACAAAAATATGTTTATGTTTTAATAACAAAAAAAAATATCTAAATAGATAAATGCTGTTCACTGAAGTGCATAGCCTTTACAAATTGGACCCTGGAGAACAGACAGCTCTTCGTGTTGGAACTTTAGACACACACACACGTTCGGGGTGACCTCTTCTGCCACACCACACTCTCTGCTAAGCCAGAGAGGTGTAAAAACAAAATTTGCTGGCCGTCCAGTGCGGCCAGATAACAAAAAGTCAAATTTTCAGATTCTAGGTGGGCGCTGGACAACAGGCGGCTCTTCGTGTCAGAACTTTTGACACGCGCACGTGTTCTGGGAGACTCTTCCACACCACACTCTCCCCTAAGTCAGAGAGATGTAAGGTTACAAAATTTAGGAAATCTGGTAGGAAATAGAAGTGAACATAAAATGCAATTTGACTAACTTCAATTCAAAACAACCTTGGAAATTTTAAAATGTTTATGAATGTGGAAAATGTGTTGTGTGTGATCTATCTAAGATCCAGCGGTCTCTGTGTGCGCTTTGCTCGGGAATATTGACACTTCATATTGAATCAGGACGGTACACTTGAACAGAGTTAAATCAAAGACTATGTGGCTAATGTGAACTTGGTGAAGTGGAGGATGAGACCCACTATCCCTCTAGCTATTGTACAGCCCATTTTATCATGATTTATGAAAACGCTCTTTGACAATCCTGACGTCTGGCCGCAGTAGACGGCCCGCCACTCTTATTTTTACACTTCTCCGGCTTAGCAGAGAATAAAAGAATACAGACAAGGTTTTGAAAGTTAGAAAAAATACCCTTTAATTACTCATTGCTAATAAAACTGTACACTTTAACTGGAAAGGAAAACATTACCATTTGTCTTAATGTGGACTGAAAGGCTACTTTAGTAGTTAAGTAATCACAGTTTTGATCAAATTACTGTGAGTGTATGTGCGCTAATAATAAATAGTATTCAAAGGTATATCATGCAAAACTGTCCTGGGAAGGGCAATTTAAAGCTGCAACATGAAATGCACCAAAGCTCACTCAAATTTAAAAAGGTACAACATGCTTTGTAAAGTGCAAACGTCACGCAAAAGTAGCACACACGGTTATCTCCATATATGGAGGGAGAACCAGCTTATGAGCCGATGAGTTGTGTCAGAGTCGAGATCCTGCTTGCATCTAATCTGTCGGTAGATAATGCCGGTCTTATATAAGGGTCATTTGTGTACGGTGTGATGTCATACTGATGTCAGCAGTGTGATGTCTCTATATATGGAGTTATATGTTGTTCGTGTCCAAATATGGGGCTTGTGAGGTCAGACTTAGTGAGATTCGTCGGTTATATTTGTGGAGATAAGCGACCAACGGTCGCTTATCTCCCGATTAGGGAGTCTTACTGGTTGTTGATCGGCTATTTCCACTATCAATGTTGTTTTTAAAGTATAACGTCAAATATGTCAGTAATTTCTTTGTATATTTAGGTTATGTGTCATATCTGCCATGTGCATCTTGGGAATGGGAGTATTGCGTCTAAAAATACATGTTTAGCCACTTTTACACATAAATCGAAATAATTGAAAGCTCTAAAACAATAGAAAGCAGCACATGAAAACATTTTAACACTCTTCTTTTCTCCAATTTAAATCTAAAATATGAACCCTGTCCTTGTGAATCCTTTAATATAGGGCTGCAGGGAACCTAGTATCTGCCATGTGCAACTTCAAAGCCTAAAAGCCGAACAAAAATGTAGTTGTCAACGACAAAAACACAATTAAATAATTCATCACAATTGACTAAAATCTAAAAAAAAGCCATACTAGTGATGTAGCTTAATGCGCCCGCTCGTTCATTGGCCCATTACTGTTCTGGTTAGCATAAAGTGTCCATGATGTGTGAACACGCCCAATGCGAATCACCCACTGACAGTAATTGCTCATGAAATAAAGGGTGGGTGTTTTTTTTTTGTTTGTTTGTTTCAATGGGGCCACATGAACATTTACTGGTAGCACTGGAAAGCCAACAGCACTTTATTTTACACCTCTCTGGCTTAGTGGAGAGTGTGGTGTGGAAGAGGAGGTCTCCACGAACACGCGCTTGTGTTCAAAGTGCCAACGCAAAGAGCCGCCTTCCGTCCAGCGCCCAAAAATGACGTTTGTGAGTCTGGTCGCACTGGAAAGCCAACAGCATTTTATTTTACACCTTTCCCGTTTAGCGGAGAGTGTGGTGTGGCAGAGGAGGTCTCTGCGAACGCATGCGTTCATTGTTTTCCCCTTTTTTTCCTGACTATATCTACTGCATAGTACTAATCTATCCAGCTGTCATTCAATGTTATATGAGATACTTAAATGGTTTCCTGTGGAAATACTTTGTCTTTTCTAGGATCTCCTTTAGTAGACCTTGTATCAGTGAACTGTACCGTCATGAAACTGTACTTTTTCCTATGCAACGTCTTCTAATAACATCTTCAATCAATCAATCAATCAATCAATCAATGAGTGTGTCAAAAGGGGCAACACGGTGAGCCGTCTACTGTCCATTGTCTAATTTGTAAAGGCTATGCACTCCATTGAACAGCATTAACCTATTTAGATGTAGGTTATATTTGTCGTCATTAAAACTATTTTTACACAGAAACATAGTTTTTGTTGTAGGCCTATAGCTTTGATTAAATGCTTAATCTATACTTTTAATGTGTATACTGTATATCATACAAATTATTCGTTTTTCAATGGCTTTAGGGGTACTCTTATTCTGAAGAGATCGACTACCGGAAATCTTAAATTTGCTAGCTTAGTTTTGCTCAGCCTGCATTCTCTGAGCTCCTTTCACATGAAGATAATGGTGGTTCAGGATTGCAAGGTCCGTGAAGTCAGCTGCATTAGCGTTTCCGGCCTGGCAGCTGGCTGCATTAAGCGAAGCTCCAGCCTTCAAAATAAAAGTCAACTAAATAATGTTTATTTAAAAGACACAAATGTATTTAAGAAATATGTGTATGATGTATGTCTCTATACTAGTGTGCTTCTAATTGTCCTAACACATTTTCCAGGTTCTTTCAGATTGAAATTCGTGGTATGCGAGCCATTAAAGGCCACTTAACAAGTTAATTCCATTCTTTCTATTGTAATCCATAGAAGAGCTTCAATTGGTAGGCTACATCTAATGAGGTCCAGTTACTTAATTATCAATTTTACTTTATCTGTTTATTTAGATTGGGCAGATGTAATGTATGGTAGGCTACTATGGGCTATATTAATGTAAGTAAAGAAAATACACCGTGTGTGCATGTACACCAGGGGTCTTCAACAGGGGGTCCAGGACCCCTATCGGGTCCTCAGAATTACTACAGGGAAAGGCACCAAATCTATGTGTGATAGGACCATTCTTTTAGAATAAATGGACAACCCTCTCATCCCTTTTCTGAGGAGAACTTTAGCCAAAAATAGAAGATCTACAAGCTTGTAGATCTGCTATTTTTGGCAATAGGTTTGGTGTTGAAGTGAAAAAGCCAGAGACCAAGTACAGAGTGAAAGGTAAAATGTACTAAGTAAAAGATGGAACAAGGATGTAAGGAGTTCAATGTAAAAAAAAAAAAAAAACGCCCCCAAAAGCTCTAGTGGGCACTAGACAGGAGGCGGCTCTTTGCGTTGGCACTTTGAAAACACGCAGAAAAGTGACATTTTCAGACAATTTCAAACTCTATAGTTGGCGCTGGAGAGCAGACGGCTCTTTGCGTCGGCACTTTGGAGACACGCACGCGTTCGGGGAGACCTCCTCTATCACTCCACACTCTCCGCTAAGCAGGAGAGGTGTAAAATCAATTTCTGTTGGCTTTCCAGTGCAGCCACTCGCTCAAAATAGTGACATTTTCAGGCATTTTCAAACTCTAGTTGGCGCTGGAGAGCAGACGGCTCTTTGCGTCGGCACTTTGGAGACACGCACGCGTTCAGGGAGACCTCCTCTATCACTCCACACTCTCCGCTAAGCAGGAGAGGTGTAAAATCAATTTCTGTTGGCTTTCCAGTGCAGCCACTCGCTCAAAATAGTGACATTTTCAGGCATTTTCAAATTCTAGTTGGCGCTGGAGAGCAGACGGCTCTTTGCGTCGGCACTTTGGAGACACGCACACGTTCGGGGAGACCTCCTCTATCACTCCACACTCTCCGCTAAGCAGGAGAGGTGTAAAATCAATTTCTGTTGGCTGTCCAGTGCAGCCACTCGCTCAAAATAGTGACATTTTCAGGCATTTTCAAACTCTAGTTGGCGCTGGAGAGCAGACGGCTCTTTGCGTCGGCACTTTGGAGACACGCACGTGTTCGGGGAGACCTCCTCTATCACTCCACACTCTCCGCTAAGCAGGAGAGGTGTAAAATCAATTTCTGTTGGCTGTCCAGTGCAGCCACTCGCTCAAAATAGTGACATTTTCAGGCATTTTCAAACTCTAGTTGGCGCTGGAGAGCAGACGGCTCTTTGCGTCGGCACTTTGGAGACACGCAAGCGTTCGGGGAGACCTCCTCTATCACTCCACACTCTCCGCTAAGCAGGAGAGGTGTAAAATCAATTTCTGTTGGCTTTCCAGTGCAGCCACTCGCTCAAAATAGTGACATTTTCAGGCATTTTCAAACTCTAGTTGGCGCTGGAGAGCAGACGGCTCTTTGCGTCGGCACTTTGGAGACACGCACGCGTTCAGGGAGACCTCCTCTATCACTCCACACTCTCCGCTAAGCAGGAGAGGTGTAAAATCAATTTCTGTTGGCTGTCCAGTGCAGCCACTCGCTCAAAATAGTGACATTTTCAGGCATTTTCAAACTCTAGTTGGCGCTGGAGAGCAGACGGCTCTTTGCGTCGGCACTTTGGAGACACGCACGTGTTCGGGGAGACCTCCTCTATCACTCCACACTCTCCGCTAAGCAGGAGAGGTGTAAAATCAATTTCTGTTGGCTGTCCAGTGCAGCCACTCGCTCAAAATAGTGACATTTTCAGGCATTTTCAAACTCTAGTTGGCGCTGGAGAGCAGACGGCTCTTTGCGTCGGCACTTTGGAGACACGCAAGCGTTCGGGGAGACCTCCTCTATCACTCCACACTCTCCGCTAAGCAGGAGAGGTGTAAAATCAATTTCTGTTGGCTTTCCAGTGCAGCCACTCGCTCAAAATAGTGACATTTTCAGGCATTTTCAAACTCTAGTTGGCGCTGGAGAGCAGACGGCTCTTTGCGTCGGCACTTTGGAGACACGCACGCGTTCAGGGAGACCTCTATCACTCCACACTCTCCGCTAAGCAGGAGAGGTGTAAAATCAATTTCTGTTGGCTTTCCAGTGCAGCCACTCGCTCAAAATAGTGACATTTTCAGACATTTTCAAACTCTAGTTGGCGCTGGAGAGGGCCACTACATTTTCACACACACTCCAGAGGGCCACAATGCATATACCAAAAATAGAAGATCTACAAGCTCAAAACGTGTCGCATTTGCTATTTTTGCAAATGTTTTAATTGATATCCTTAAAAGTAATTGTTTTATTTAATTTCAAATGCATGTACAGGTTCTTATGTTACTTATGTTACTTCTTACTTTATGAACTTAATCACAAATGCATTTGACATAAAAACAGAAATCAATAATATATCAGTATTCTGATATTTGCCTGTGGGTCGCATTAAGTGTAGGGCCCTGTTGCCCATGTATGCTCTAAGAACTCATTAGTTCTCATTATACCGTGACATGGTTTATAATTAAGTACAACTTGATAGAACATCTGTGTAGGACATATTTAAAATAACTTTATACTTTATGTTTAACCACTTGATCCCAAATTGGGGGGAATATTAACCAAAAGTGTCCAATCTACTAGCTCACTGTAGATCTGCTATTTTGGCAAGGGAGAAAAGAATGCAGAAAGTGCATTCCAACTCTAGCCACATTTAGGGTACTACTTTATGACTGCACATTGTGTGTGTGTGTGTGTGTGTGTGTGTGTGTGTGTGTGTGTGTGTGTGTGTGTGTGTGTGTGTGTGTGTGTGTGTGTGTGTGTGTGCACCTGTGTGATGTAGCCCTTGTTTCATGTTATTTTATACTGTTCATTATATTGCAATATATTTATTTATTTAGTATTACTCTCTCTCTCTCACACATTTGTGTCCACACACATATTTAAAAGATGAGTGAGTGAAAGTGTACACTGTTATTAACAATGAGTAATAAAAGGGTATTTTTTTAACTTTAAATCGTCTGTATTTGTTTATTCTCTGCTAAGCCGTATAAAGAAGCGTGGTGTATAAAAATGACTAGAATCTGAAAATGTCACTATTTTAAGCGAGTGGCTGCACTGGAAAGCCAACAGAAATTGATTTTACACCTCTCCTGCTTAGCGGAGAGTGTGGAGTGATAGAGGAGGTCTCCCCGAACGCGTGCGTGTCTCCAAAGTGCCGACGCAAAGAGCCGTCTGCTCTCCAGCGCCAACTAGAGTTTGAAAATGCCTGAAAATGTCACTATTTTGAGCGAGTGGCTGCACTGGACAGCCAACAGAAATTGATTTTACACCTCTCCTGCTTAGCGGAGAGTGTGGAGTGATAGAGGAGGTCTCCCTGAACGCGTGCGTGTCTCCAAAGTGCCGACGCAAAGAGCCGTCTGCTCTCCAGCGCCAACTAGAGTTTGAAAATGCCTGAAAATGTCACTATTTTGAGCGAGTGGCTGCACTGGAAAGCCAACAGAAATTGATTTTACACCTCTCCTGCTTAGCGGAGAGTGTGGAGTGATAGAGGAGGTCTCCCTGAACGCGTGCGTGTCTCCAAAGTGCCGACGCAAAGAGCCGTCTGCTCTCCAGCGCCAACTAGAGTTTGAAAAAGTCTGAAAATGTCACTATTTTGAGCGAGTGGCTGCACTGGACAGCCAACAGAAATTGTTTTTACACCTCTCCTGCTTAGCGGAGAGTGTGGAGTGATAGAGGAGGTCTCCCCGAACGCGTGCGTGTCTCCAAAGTGCCGACGCAAAGAGCCGTCTGCTCTCCAGCGCCAACTAGAGTTTGAAAATATCTGAAAATGTCACTATTTTGAGCGAGTGGCTGCACTGGACAGCCAACAGAAATTGATTTTACACCTCTCCTGCTTAGCGGAGAGTGTGGAGTGATAGAGGAGGTCTCCCCGAACGCGTGCGTGTCTCCAAAGTGCCGACGCAAAGAGCCGTCTGCTCTCCAGCGCCAACTAGAGTTTGAAAATGCCTGAAAATGTCACTATTTTGAGCGAGTGGCTGCACTGGAAAGCCAACAGAAATTGATTTTACACCTCTCCTGCTTAGCGGAGAGTGTGGAGTGATAGAGGAGGTCTCCCTGAACGCGTGCGTGTCTCCAAAGTGCCGACGCAAAGAGCCGTCTGCTCTCCAGCGCCAACTAGAGTTTGAAAAAGTCTGAAAATGTCACTATTTTGAGCGAGTGGCTGCACTGGACAGCCAACAGAAATTGATTTTACACCTCTCCTGCTTAGCGGAGAGTGTGGAGTGATAGAGGAGGTCTCCCCGAACGCGTGCGTGTCTCCAAAGTGCCGACGCAAAGAGCCGCCTCCTGTCCAGTGCCCAATTTGTAAAGGCTATGCACTCCAGTGAACTGCATTTATCCATTTATAATGTTTTTCTAATGTTAATAAAACTTTTTTTTTACCCAGAAACACAATTAGCATTGTGTGTGTTCGTTTTAATGCTTAATCTATATTTTGAATGTGCATATCATGGGACAATTACTCGTTTTTCAACATTTTTCAATTGCCTCAGGGGTACTCTTATTCTGAAGAGATCGGCACCGGAAGTCTTATTGCAGCTAACGCTAATGCAGCTGACTTCACATAGGCAGGATTGCAGCTAAGAAGGTTTTTCTGCTTCGTAGCTTTCAAATCATGATGTGGACAAAGATCAACATTTGGCTGGTATTATGGACATGCTGCTACAACACTGTGTCAGGTACCGTCAAGTTATGTTCTATTTACCGTTTACGCAGGGCTGCCAAGCCTCTAGCCCTGAATACAGGTTATTCAGGTTATTAAGGGTTACCAAGTCTCAAGCTGGGTCCGCACACACCGCCGGCGAATTGGCGAATAGCGAATTAGCGTTTACTTCGCTTTTTGTTTAAAACCTTATAAAGTTTTCCACACCTCACCAAACGCGAATTTCGAAAAAGTGAAAAGGCGTCTGTTTTGTATTCGCCCTTGTGTCGAATTTAGCAAACATTCGCTGGTGAACTCTCTAACAAAGCAAGCTCACTCTATCCTAGCTCTGGTCCATAGCATTAGTGGAGGTAAAGTTAGTGGAGTTCTCCATACCAACGCTATGGACCAGAGCTAACTCTATCCTACTTAAAGAGAGAGAGAAGCTTCTAGCTCTGTACAGACCGGTGAATTAGCGAAAGCGACGTGAATAAGCGAACTGAAGTAAAGATAGCAAGAGATTCACATATTCGCGCTTCCAGGCTCAATAGCTCAGGAACGAAACGTTACAAAACCACAAAAACCGTCTCATTCTCATCCTGGTTAGCTAGAGAAACAACTACAACTCGATTTTCATCCCAAAAAAACAACCTCCGAGTTTAACAGAACAACCTCCGTGTTAACAGATTACATGCGTCTCTATGCGCAGCTGAATGTTAGGCGAGCGGTTAGGGACCGTCTACAAAGTGCAACACTGAAAGCGAAAATATTCAATAGCTTTATGAATATGCAATGTATTGCAACCAAATTCACTTCACACATCAATGGTGTACTTGTGAGTGTAATACAGCAGTTAGTGACTGGAGTGAAGCCATCCGACTTTGCAAAACGGGAGGTGAAGTGAGCCGACGATCAAAGTTCGCTGCGCATCATGTAGTGTAATTACTAGGGGTGTGTATCCATCCCCTACAAGGCGATTCGATACGTATCCGATACATGGGCTAACGATTCGATTCGGAAACGATACGGCTTACATACAGAACGATTCGATACGATTCGATTTGGTGCAATTTCGATACGATTTCGATTTTGTGGAATTTGATTCGATTCGATCCGATTCGATTCGATACGATTCGATACGGTGTGATCTGATACTTACGTTTAATGAAACATACATTTTCCATTTTTAATTAAGAAACTTGATCTATAAAGTAGCATGGCTGACCTTCAAATAATGGATATCTCATAAAAGACCAAGGAATAACAGAAAATTGTAAAGAAAGATGGATGACAAATCATTTTAGTATCATGTCATTGTTGTGTTCATTCTAAATAGACACAGACATGTAGATACAAAAAATAATTAATGTAAACTACAAAGCCTACTGACATGGTTTGAAAACCTGTCTCACACACCCATTTCTAAGAGCTTCACTTTAGCAGTTACAGTTGGTCAGGTGGAGAAATATAAAACAAACACACAAAAGGCCTGGCCCTTCAGGCTTCAGTACAGTGCAATAATTGTACTTTGCAAAGCTGCTATAATAACACTGAAAAACTAAAATACATCCTCACCAATGCCACAGATCAGATCAATCCTCAGCAATGCCACAGATCAGATCACCAAATAAAACTAGTAAAAGAGCCTGCTGTTATTCAGTCAATAAGATCATTTCAAAGAGATCCACTTTACAACAGTAACAACAGCAGTATAAAGTAAGTGCAACATTTGAAGTCTGGCACACATCATGTCTACTTGTTATCTTATGGCTCTACTGCAGTAGTTCTAAAAAAAAATCAATGTCAAGGACCCCCAGTTTGACATATGGATCAGGCTATTGCCTTAAGTTTAAATGGAACCAAATGGACCCATTAGGGTCCATTTGGTTCCATTTGTACACTCCATTGAGTTACACATACCCAAGGGTTCATTAGGGTCCATTTGGTTCCATTTGTACACTCCCCTGCTGAGTTACACATACCCAAGGGTCCATTTGGTTCCTATCATTTTGCCGAGGACCCCCTAGAACTGCCTCAAGGACCCTTGGGGGTCCCCGGACCCCACTTTGAAAACCAATACTCTATAGTCGCCCTTTGCAATAAAAGCTGATGCTGTGATTATTACCTTTGCTGTCGACAAGCGCGGGGACTTCTGATGGTTCTACTGGGAAAAGTGTTATCCAATCCATTACTGCCGCATTCTTATAAAATCCAAACTTGCGTTTCTCCACTGGAATAACCCATAGTGAATAGTGATGGAACTAGTCTACCACGTTGTTGGTTTGTTTACAAGTCGCTGTGTGTCGCACATGCGAGCGTCATACACGCACCAGTGTGCTATGTCGGAAGTAGCAGATCTATAAGTTTACAACCCATCCACATGCAACACCCTGTGGGCTTGTAGATCTGCGGCTTCCCGCAGGACAGTGACTGTAGTACGCAGAAACCCAGCTCTAGCGGAGGACAGAGCAGCAGGCAGCTTTTTCTTTTTTTTTTCTTTCCATTGCACTGCAGCACTGACTGCTAGCAGAGCGCTCACTTTTGAAGTAATGATTTGTAACAGTAAACGATGAGTAAGTAAGTTCAGAATTTCACAGCAGGTTAATTATTTAATGCTAAAATCCGATTAATCCGATTAATAACTTTAGGACCGATACATCGACCGATACGGCCGCGATTTGGACCGATCCGGGTAAACGCGCATCGATGCGGCCGTATCGCTAGTGTTGAAACCGATAATCGATTCATATCGATTTTTTCCCGCACCCTTAGTAATTACCGTAGGAGCTCGCTGGGGCTGTGACGAAAGCAGGCAATGGTCCTGAAAGATACATAACGTATCTGTTGAGTCTGTTTTATCAACACAAAGCAGCTCTACGTTTTACCCTATAACTATGGGTTTACCCAGAGGAAAGTAACTCATTATTTACTCAAGTACTTTTAATTTACCAGAGTATTTTCTTTTTTTCTCAGCTTGTAGATCTGCTATTTTCAAACATTAGTAGGCCTATTTTTACTTTTTCTACTTTTACTTTTATTCCAATACCAGTTAGTGGGATATTTATATAATTTTGATTTTTCCCCTATTGACTTGAATGGGAAAATGTGTTTCGAACGAAACACCTGTTTGTAAAGCTCTGGAAAATTTCCCTCAGAATTTGTAAAGCCTACATGTCCAGAGAGGCCTATGCATATCAAAAACGAATTACACCAGTTTACCTCATGGTGGAGCTATAAAAGCCCACTTTACATTTTGGCCTATAATTCTTGAACCGTAGGTCGTAATTTCCCTCGGAATTTGTACAGCCTACATGTCCAGAGGCCTATGCATATCAAAAACTAATTACACCAGTTTGCCTCATGGTGGCGCTATAAAAGCCCACTTTACATTTTGGCTTATAACTCTTGAACCGTAGGTCGTCTCTTTTCCCATGGCTTCCTTGGATAATGAGGCAGTAATATTATGAAGTGTAGCACCATGAAAATACCCATAATGTTACAGCATTTGGTTTGGTAAAACATCACTTTATTGAATTTTGGTGAATTCTTATCTGCATTTAAAATCAATAGGGAACAAATTATGAAGTGTAGTACACTGAAAATCATTGTCACCACTAGGGGCCTCCCCCTGGTCAACTACAGCAATTATTTTGGTAGAAATTAACTTTCTTGAATTTTGGTGAATTAGTCTCTGCTTTAAAAATCAATAGGGAACAAATGATGAAGTGTAGTACACTGATTATCATTGTCACCACTAGGGGACTCCCCCTGGTCATACTACAGCAATTAGTTTGGTAAAAATTAACTTTATTGAATTTTGGTGAATTCTTCTCTGCTTTAAAAATCAATAGGGAACAAATTATGAAGTGTAGTACACTGATTATCATTGTCACCACTAGGGGGCTCCCCCTGGTCATACTACAGCAATTCGTTTGGTAAAAATTAACTTTATTGAATTTTGGTGAATTCTTCTCCGCTTTAAAAATCAATAGGGAACAAATTATGAAGTGTAGTACACTGAATATCATTTTCACCACTAAGGGGCTCCCCCTGGTCATACTACAGCAATTAGTTTGGTAAAAATAAACTTTATTGAATTTTGGTGAATTCTTCTCTGCTTTAAAAATCAATAGGGAACAAATTATGAAGTGTAGTACACTGATTATCATTGTCACCACTAGGGGGCTCCCCCTGGTCATACTACAGCAATTAGTTTGGTAAAAATTAACTTTCTTGAATTTTGGTGAATTCTTATCTGCATAAAAAATCAATAGGGAACAAATTATGAAGTTTAGTACACTGAATATCATTGTCACCACTAAGGGACTCCCCCTGGTCATACTACAGCAATTAGTTTGGTAAAAATTAACTTTATTTAATTTTGGTGAATTCTTCTCTGCTTTAAAAATCAGTAGGGAACAAATTATGAAGTGTAGTACACTGATTATCATTGTCACCACTAGGGGCTCCCCCTGGTCATACTACAGCAATTAGTTTGGTAAAAATTAACTTTCTTGAATTTTGGTGAATTCTTCACTGCTTTAAAAATCAATAGGGAACAAATTATGAAGTGTAGTAAACTGAATATCATTGTCACCACCAAGGGACTCCCCCTGGTCATACTACAGCAATTAGTTTGGTAAAAATTAACTTTCTTGAATTTTGGTGAGTTTTTATCTGCAATTAAAGTCAATAGGGAACAAATTATGAAGTGTAGTACACTGATTATCATTGTCACCACTAGGGGGCTCCCCATGGTCATACTACAGCAATTATTTTGGTAGAAATTAACTTTCTTGAATTTTGGTGAATTCTTCACTGCTTTAAAAATCAATAGGGAACAAATTATGAAGTGTAGTACACTGGAAATCATTCTCACCACTAGGGGGATCCCCCTGGTCATACCTTTGCAGATACAAACTCACCAAAATTCAAGAAAGTTAATTTCTACCAAAGTAATTGCTGTAGTATGACCAGGGGGAGCCCCCTAGTGGTGAGAATGATTTTCAGTGTACTTCACTTCATAATTTGTTCCCTATTTATTTTTAAAGCAGTGAAGAATTCACCAAAATTCAAGAAAGTAAATTTTTACCAAACTAATTGCTGTAGTATGACCAAGGGGAGCCCCCTAGTGGTGACAATGATTTTCAGTGTACTACACTTCATAATTTGTTCCCTATTGATTTTTAAAGCAGATAAGAATTCACCAAAATTCAAGAAAGTTATTTTTTACCAAACTAATTGCTGTAGTATGACCAGGGGGAGCCCCCCTAGTGGTGAGATTGATTTTCAGTGTACTACACTTCATAATTTGTTCCCTATTTATTTTTAAAGCAGAGAAGAATTCACCAAAATTCAAGAAAGTTAACTTCTACCAAAATAATTGCTGTAGTATGACCAGGGGGAGCCCCCTAGTGGTGACAATGATAATCAGTGTACTACACTTCATAATGTGTTCCCTATTGACTTTAATTGCAGATAAAAACTCACCAAAATTCAAGAAAGTTAATTTTTACAAAACTAATTGCTGTAGTATGACCAGGGGGAGTCCCTTAGTGGTGACAATGATAATCAGTGTACTACACTTCATAATTTGTTCCCTATTGATTTTTAAAGCAGAGAAGAATTCACCAAAATTCAAGAAAGTTAACTTCTACCAAAATAATTGCTGTAGTATGACCAGGGGGGGGCCCCCTAGTGGTGACAATGATAATCAGTGTACTACACTTATCTATCTATCTATCTATCTATCTAGGTCGTCCTCAGACGAGCCCTCCATCGTTGTTCCCAGTCATCTCGGTTCTCCATACATCTGGCCAGCTCATTGGTGTTCTGTGTCCCTACGTCTTCCTTGAGTACGTCCACGTATGTTTTTGTGGGACGTCCTCGCGACCGGTGCCCATGTGTTGGCTCCCACAGTACCAATTTGCTGGCTGGAAGCTCCTGGTGTCTTTGGCAGTGTCCTGCTAGTCTCATTCTTCTGGTGGCAATTTTCTCGCTTACCTTTGGTATTCCCTCATACAGGCTCCTGTTGGTAACATGTGCACTCCTGTTGATGTTGAGTACTGCACGCAACATTCTAGTGTAGCACCCGTCTAGAGACTTCTGCAGGGTTGGCTTCAGGGTCCAGCATTCACTGCCATAGAGGAGAACAGACTCCACCGTTGCAAAGAAGAAGCTAAGTTTGATTTGGCGGGGGAGGTTTGAGTTCCATACACTGTTCATGCCGTTCAGGGCCCTCCACGCGAGTGCCTTCCTTACTTTAAGGTCTTTCTCAGTTGAGTCGACCCATGCGCCCAGGTACTTGAAGTCCTTGACTTCCTTCAACACAGCTCCTTCTGTTGTTGTCAGAGGTGAGTGATCAGGTAGGTTATAGGTGATAACCTCAGTTTTCTTAGCATTTAGCCTGAGACCAACTTTGGCACACTCTATCTCCACCCTGTTCAGGAGTTCTTGTGCTTGTTCCATGCTGTCGGAGAGCAGGCTGATGTCGTCCGCATAGTCCAGGTCTGTCAGAACTACTGCGGGATGCCGCCTTGACCTCCTTGGTGTTAGCGTGAAGCCAAGCTCTTGTTCTCGTCCCCCTATGGCTTTCCTGAGCGCATAATCTAGAACTATGATGAAGAGGTAGGGGGCTAGGGTGTCTCCTTGCATTACACCAGCTCGGATGTCAAACACCTCACTGCTGCCATCCGGGGTCACCACTTTGGCCCTTGTTTTTGCGTACATGGTCTCGATAGCCCGGAGAATGTTGGGAGGGACATTGTAGGCCTCAAGGATCTTCACCATCTTGCTTCTGTGGATAGAATCAAAAGCTTTTTTGAAGTCAATGAAGCACAGTACAGCTGCTAGGTTGTCCTTTTTCACCTCCTCTATTAATCTCCTTAATGCCAGGATCTGTGCTACGGTTGTTCTCTCCTCTCGAAAACCATTTTTGGTTCTCTCTCAGGTGAGGGTCGATGGCATGCCGTATCCCGTTCAGTATCATTCGGTTGAAGACCTTAGCAGTGATACATGTCAGGCTGATGCCTCTGTAGTTGTCTGGCTTTGAGAGGTCTCCAGCTTTAGGCACCGGGATGATGTTAGACAGAGACCATATTTCAGGTTGCTTGTTGTGCTGTAGAGCATTGTTGCAAAAGTCTAGAGGTTGTCTAGGTCGCAGTTCTTCAAGACCTCTGGGGGTATGCCATCAGGCCCAGCACTTTTTCCCTCTCTCAGGGTGGATTTTGCCCTGGCGAGCTCGCTGGTTGTGAAGGGTCCATCGTCGATGTTCAGGCCCTGGAGGACTGTCGGTATATTTTCCTCCTCTCCCTCTTCCACTGATGTTCCCAGGAGCCTCTGGAAGTGGTCGAACCATGTTGCCACCCTCTCCTCTGGGCTGTGTCCCTCCACCTGGCCCTCCTTGGCCCTCTTCCGCCCTGTCATCTCATTTATTACCTTCCAGGCCTCCCCGTATTGCCTTTCACCTTGCGCTGCCTGCACTCTTCGCACACTTTCCATCACTTCCTCCCCTTTGATGGTGTCGTAGGTGCTGAAGAGAGACTGTTTGGCTTCGTTCAGTGTCTCGCGACCCTCCTCTGTTGGTTCACGCTCAAAGTTGAGTCGTGCTTCCTCCATCCTGCCTCGTGCTGCTACAACCTTCGGGTGTCTGGACCGTG
This sequence comes from Nannobrachium achirus, assembly GCF_963921795.1. Lineage (NCBI taxonomy): Eukaryota > Metazoa > Chordata > Actinopteri > Myctophiformes > Myctophidae > Nannobrachium > Nannobrachium achirus. Next base: position 3,744,461 of record NC_137824.1, read on the forward strand.
GTGGTGCTCTTACTCTGTTCAGCACTGGCACGCACAGTCTGGTCGCCTCCTCATTCGCTGTGATGAATCTCCCATATTCACGGCTGGGCTCTTCTCCCCTATCCAGCTGCCGAAAGCGCTTCCTGACTTCCTCCGTGTACCTGGTTTGGAGGCCCGGATTGGTCGTGAGTGCCTTCCAGTCATGCCGAATCTTGGGGCTTGGCTTGGGGACCCTGAGGCTCAGTCGCACCCTCATGGAGACCACACGGTGATCAGAGCCTACAGAGCTGAACGTGCTGTATGGCTCAGCGTTCAGGATGGAATTCCTCCACTTTTGCCTCACTAGGATATAGTCCAACTGATATAGCCTAGGTAGCTCCCCAGGCCTTGAGGCTCGGTCTCGGAAGGTCCATCTCTTCCCTGTTCTCTTCCTGAACATGGTGTTCGCTGCCAGGAGCTGGTGTTCCATGAGAAGGGCTGTGAGGTATGCGCCGTTGCGGTTGGTAGACTCATGGTATGGGAATGGTGCATCCTCCTGTCCGATCCTGGCGTTGAAGTCGCCAAGGATTGCCAGGAAGTTGTGCGCTGGGACACCTCGGACTGCTGTTGTGAGGTCCTCATAGAACTCCTCAACATCCTCAGGTGTTGCCGTGTTAGTGGGCGAGTACACCTCTATGACTGTTGTCACTGGGTTACCTGCGAACTCAGCCATGAGGATCCTTTCGGTGTGCTTGTGAACCCGTCGGAGGGCCCTGCGCGCTAGAGAGCCTAGCATTAGTCCTACGCCTCCTGTTGCAGCCTGGGCCTTGTTTCGCCACGCAGATGCAGTGATGAACGTGCGTTTCTCCACTTGGCAGTAAACTATCTGGTCGTTAGTGTTAGTGTGGACTCTTCTGTGTTCCTGGACTCCCAGGATCTCTACCCCCTGTTCTTCAGCACAATGTGCCAATTCCACCAGTCTAGCTTCTTCTCTCACTGTGCATGCGTTGAAGGTCCCCATTACAAATGGTCTCCGACAACGCATGAGTGCATTGGACGGGATGCTGTGGTCAGACAGAACCCTCCCTCGTTCCCGTGGGTTTGAGGTCCTGTCGTCATGATGCCCTCCGGAAGGGGGACCAGCACCACCATCCGCCGCGGTGCTCCTGCGGACTCCCGCCGCTGGAAGTATAGGATTTGAAATGACTTTGTTCTTCATGGTTGGCTTTTCAATGCTAGTTTAAGGGCTGTGGGGTCGCAAATTCTCACAGTCCTGGTTTTTACCTCAGAGTGACCTTCTCCTAGGTGGGTTGCCTACCATGGCTAAGAGCCCCACCCGCCCCGACTGATAGCTCAGATTGCTGGATCTGAATGGTCCACTTGCTGATATAACTCACTGGATGGTTCTAATTCAATACAAGTTCTTAATTCAGTACAAGTGTTGAAGTAATTAACCTTATAAGCAGAGCTTAGGGGGAAGAAGTGAGAACAAGGCAGCCAATCACAGAGTCAGATCTGAGACAATGGGTTTACAGCCAAGACCCCCCATAGAAACCAAGCAACTAACTCCATACAATTGTAAATGTCCCCCACAGGGACCTACGATCACTAAAGTAGTTTCTAATTCAGTACAAGTTCTAAATGTTAAAGTAATCACCTGAGTGTTCTCAGCTGTGTTCCATGTTTTCCTCCTGAGCCCATGAGTGAGATTGCCATTCCAATTCCTTCCCTTATAAGCAGAGCTTAGGGGGAAGAAGTGAGAACAAGGCAGCCAATCACAGAGTCAGATCTGAGACAATGGGTTTACAGCCAAGACCCCCCATAGAAACCAAGCAACTAACTCCATACAATTGTAAATGTCCCCCACAGGGACCTACGATCACTAAAGTAGTTTCTAATTCAGTACAAGTTCTAAATGTTAAAGTAATCACCTGAGTGTTCTCAGCTGTGTTCCATGTTTTCCTCCTGAGCCCATGAGTGAGATTGCCATTCCAATTCCTTCCCTTATAAGCAGAGCTTAGGGGGAAGAAGTGAGAACAAGGCAGCCAATCACAGAGTCAGATCTGAGACAATGGGTTTACAGCCAAGACCCCCCATAGAAACCAAGCAACTAACTCCATACAATTGTAAATGTCCCCCACAGGGACCTACGATCACTAAAGTAGTTTCTAATTCAGTACAAGTTCTAAATGTTAAAGTAATCACCTGAGTGTTCTCAGCTGTGTTCCATGTTTTCCTCCTGAGCCCATGAGTGAGATTGCCATTCCAATTCCTTCCCTTATAAGCAGAGCTTAGGGGGAAGAAGTGAGAACAAGGCAGCCAATCACAGAGTCAGATCTGAGACAATGGGTTTACAGCCAAGACCCCCCATAGAAACCAAGCAACTAACTCCATACAATTGTAAATGTCCCCCACAGGGACCTACGATCACTAAAGTAGTTTCTAATTCAGTACAAGTTCTAAATGTTAAAGTAATCACCTGAGTGTTCTCAGCTGTGTTCCATGTTTTCCTCCTGAGCCCATGAGTGAGATTGCCATTCCAATTCCTTCCCTTATAAGCAGAGCTTAGGGGGAAGAAGTGAGAACAAGGCAGCCAATCACAGAGTCAGATCTGAGACAATGGGTTTACAGCCAAGACCCCCCATAGAAACCAAGCAACTAACTCCATACAATTGTAAATGTCCCCCACAGGGACCTACGATCACTAAAGTAGTTTCTAATTCAGTACAAGTTCTAAATGTTAAAGTAATCACCTGAGTGTTCTCAGCTGTGTTCCATGTTTTCCTCCTGAGCCCATGAGTGAGATTGCCATTCCAATTCCTTCCCTTATAAGCAGAGCTTAGGGGGAAGAAGTGAGAACAAGGCAGCCAATCACAGAGTCAGATCTGAGACAATGGGTTTACAGCCAAGACCCCCCATAGAAACCAAGCAACTAACTCCATACAATTGTAAATGTCCCCCACAGGGACCTACGATCACTAAAGTAGTTTCTAATTCAGTACAAGTTCTAAATGTTAAAGTAATCACCTGAGTGTTCTCAGCTGTGTTCCATGTTTTCCTCCTGAGCCCATGAGTGAGATTGCCATTCCAATTCCTTCCCTTATAAGCAGAGCTTAGGGGGAAGAAGTGAGAACAAGGCAGCCAATCACAGAGTCAGATCTGAGACAATGGGTTTACAGCCAAGACCCCCCATAGAAACCAAGCAACTAACTCCATACAATTGTAAATGTCCCCCACAGGGACCTACGATCACTAAAGTAGTTTCTAATTCAGTACAAGTTCTAAATGTTAAAGTAATCACCTGAGTGTTCTCAGCTGTGTTCCATGTTTTCCTCCTGAGCCCATGAGTGAGATTGCCATTCCAATTCCTTCCCTTATAAGCAGAGCTTAGGGGGAAGAAGTGAGAACAAGGCAGCCAATCACAGAGTCAGATCTGAGACAATGGGTTTACAGCCAAGACCCCCCATAGAAACCAAGCAACTAACTCCATACAATTGTAAATGTCCCCCACAGGGACCTACGATCACTAAAGTAGTTTCTAATTCAGTACAAGTTCTAAATGTTAAAGTAATCACCTGAGTGTTCTCAGCTGTGTTCCATGTTTTCCTCCTGAGCCCATGAGTGAGATTGCCATTCCAATTCCTTCCCTTATAAGCAGAGCTTAGGGGGAAGAAGTGAGAACAAGGCAGCCAATCACAGAGTCAGATCTGAGACAATGGGTTTACAGCCAAGACCCCCCATAGAAACCAAGCAACTAACTCCATACAATTGTAAATGTCCCCCACAGGGACCTACGATCACTAAAGTAGTTTCTAATTCAGTACAAGTTCTAAATGTTAAAGTAATCACCCGAGTGTTCTCAGCTGTGTTCCATGTTTTCCTCCTGAGCCCATGAGTGAGATTGCCATTCCAATTCCTTCCCTTATAAGCAGAGCTTAGGGGGAAGAAGTGAGAACAAGGCAGCCAATCACAGAGTCAGATCTGAGACAATGGGTTTACAGCCAAGACCCCCCATAGAAACCAAGCAACTAACTCCATACAATTGTAAATGTCCCCCACAGGGACCTACGATCACTAAAGTAGTTTCTAATTCAGTACAAGTTCTAAATGTTAAAGTAATCACCCGAGTGTTCTCAGCTGTGTTCCATGTTTTCCTCCTGAGCCCATGAGTGAGATTGCCATTCCAATTCCTTCCCTTATAAGCAGAGCTTAGGGGGAAGAAGTGAGAACAAGGCAGCCAATCACAGAGTCAGATCTGAGACAATGGGTTTACAGCCAAGACCCCCCATAGAAACCAAGCAACTAACTCCATACAATTGTAAATGTCCCCCACAGGGACCTACGATCACTAAAGTAGTTTCTAATTCAGTACAAGTTCTAAATGTTAAAGTAATCACCCGAGTGTTCTCAGCTGTGTTCCATGTTTTCCTCCTGAGCCCATGAGTGAGATTGCCATTCCAATTCCTTCCCTTATAAGCAGAGCTTAGGGGGAAGAAGTGAGAACAAGGCAGCCAATCACAGAGTCAGATCTGAGACAATGGGTTTACAGCCAAGACCCCCCATAGAAACCAAGCAACTAACTCCATACAATTGTAAATGTCCCCCACAGGGACCTACGATCACTAAAGTAGTTTCTAATTCAGTACAAGTTCTAAATGTTAAAGTAATCACCCGAGTGTTCTCAGCTGTGTTCCATGTTTTCCTCCTGAGCCCATGAGTGAGATTGCCATTCCAATTCCTTCCCTTATAAGCAACTAACTCCATACAATTGTAAATGTCCCCCACAGGGACCTACGATCACTAAAGTAGTTTCTAATTCAGTACAAGTTCTAAATGTTAAAGTAATCACCTGAGTGTTCTCAGCTGTGTTCCATGTTTTCCTCCTGAGCCCATGAGTGAGATTGCCATTCCAATTCCTTCCCTTATAAGCAGAGCTTAGGGGGAAGAAGTGAGAACAAGGCAGCCAATCACAGAGTCAGATCTGAGACAATGGGTTTACAGCCAAGACCCCCCATAGAAACCAAGCAACTAACTCCATACAATTGTAAATGTCCCCCACAGGGACCTACGATCACTAAAGTAGTTTCTAATTCAGTACAAGTTCTAAATGTTAAAGTAATCACCTGAGTGTTCTCAGCTGTGTTCCATGTTTTCCTCCTGAGCCCATGAGTGAGATTGCCATTCCAATTCCTTCCCTTATAAGCAGAGCTTAGGGGGAAGAAGTGAGAACAAGGCAGCCAATCACAGAGTCAGATCTGAGACAATGGGTTTACAGCCAAGACCCCCCATAGAAACCAAGCAACTAACTCCATACAATTGTAAATGTCCCCCACAGGGACCTACGATCACTAAAGTAGTTTCTAATTCAGTACAAGTTCTAAATGTTAAAGTAATCACCTGAGTGTTCTCAGCTGTGTTCCATGTTTTCCTCCTGAGCCCATGAGTGAGATTGCCATTCCAATTCCTTCCCTTATAAGCAGAGCTTAGGGGGAAGAAGTGAGAACAAGGCAGCCAATCACAGAGTCAGATCTGAGACAATGGGTTTACAGCCAAGACCCCCCATAGAAACCAAGCAACTAACTCCATACAATTGTAAATGTCCCCCACAGGGACCTACGATCACTAAAGTAGTTTCTAATTCAGTACAAGTTCTAAATGTTAAAGTAATCACCTGAGTGTTCTCAGCTGTGTTCCATGTTTTCCTCCTGAGCCCATGAGTGAGATTGCCATTCCAATTCCTTCCCTTATAAGCAGAGCTTAGGGGGAAGAAGTGAGAACAAGGCAGCCAATCACAGAGTCAGATCTGAGACAATGAGTTTACAGCCAAGACCCCCCATAGAAACCAAGCAACTAACTCCATACAATTGTAAATGTCCCCCACAGGGACCTACGTCACTAAAGTAGTTTCTAATTCAGTACAAGTTCTAAATGTTAAAGTAATCACCTGAGTGTTCTCAGCTGTGTTCCATGTTTTCCTCCTGAGCCCATGAGTGAGATTGCCATTCCAATTCCTTCCCTTATAAGCAGAGCTTAGGGGGAAGAAGTGAGAACAAGGCAGCCAATCACAGAGTCAGATCTGAGACAATGGGTTTACAGCTAAGACCCCCCATAGAAACCAAGCAACTAACTCCATACAATTGTAAATGTCCCCCACAGGGACCTACGTCACTAAAGTAGTTTCTAATTCAGTACAAGTTCTAAATGTTAAAGTAATCACTACACTTAATAATTTGTTCCCTATTGATTTTTATAGCAGATAAGAATTCACCAAAATTCAAGAAAGTTACTTTTTACCAAACTAATTGCTGTAGTATGACCAGGGGAGTCCCTTGGTGGTGACAATGATATTCAGTGTACTACACTTCATAATTTGTTCCCTATTGATTTTTAAAGCAGAGAAGAATTCACCAAAATTCAAGAAAGTTAATTTCTACCAAAATAATTGCTGTAGTATGACCAGGGGGAGCCCCCTAGTGGTGACAATGATAATCAGTGTACTACAATTCATAATTTGTTCCCTATTGACTTTAATTTCAGTTAAAAACTCACCAGAATTCAAGAAAGTAATTTTTACCAAACTAATTGCTGTAGTATGACCAGGGGGAGGCCCCTAGTGGTGACAATGATTTTCAGTGTACTACACTTCATAATTTGTTCCCTATTGATTTTAAATGCAGATAAGAATTCACCAAAATTCAATAAATTGATGTTTTACCAAACCAAATGCTGTAACATTATGGGTATTTTCATGGTGCTACACTTCATAATATTACTGCGTCATTATCCAAGGAAGCCATGGGAAAAGAGATTTTTAATCTACGACCTACGGTTCAAGAGTTATAGGCCAAAATGTAAAGTGGGCTTTTATAGCGCCACCATGAGGCAAACTGGTGCAATTCGTTTTTGATATGCATAGGCCTCTGGACATGTAGGCTGTACAAATTCCGAGGGGAATTACGACCTACGGTTCAAGAATTATAGGCCAAAATGTAAAGTGGGCTTTTATAGCGCCACCATGAGGCAAACTGGTGTAATTCGTTTTTGATATGCATAGGCCTCTGGACATGTAGGCTTTACAAATTCCGAGGGAAATCTTCCAGAGCTTTACAAACAGGTGTTTCGTTCGAAACACATTTTCCCATTCAAGTCAATAGGGGAAAAATAAAAATGATATAAACATCCCAAATAACTGCTGTTGTACACTCACAAGTACACCATTGATGTGTGAAGTGAATTTAGTTGTAATACATTGCATATTCATAAAGCTATTGAATATTTTCGCTTTCAGTGTTGCACTTTGTAGACGGTCCCTAACCGCTCGCCTACCGTTCAGCTTTACATAGAGACGCGTGTAATCTGTCAAACTCGGAGGTTGTTTTTTTGGGATGGAAATCAAGTTGTAGTTGTTTCTCTAGCTAACCAGGATAAGAATGAGACGGTTTTTGTGGTTTTGTAATGTTTCGTTCCTGAGCTATTGAGCCCGGAAAAGCGAATCTGTGAATCTCTTGCTATCTTTACTGCAGTAATAAGCGAACCAAAAACCACATTCGCGTATAACCAAATTATACGCGAATGTGCTTATAATATTCGCTTAATTCACCTAAATACGAGGGGGTGATATCTGCCTGTAGCCACAGGAGGAGAAAGGAGAAGAAAGGGGGAGAGGAGAACGGACGGGGAAACAAAATAAAACAATGGAAACAACATCCTCAAGTGATGATGACCTGGTCATGGTTGTTAGCCTATTAAATAATAAAAAGAAGAATAGAAGTCTTCACCGGCGCACACAACGGTTGTGTGATTTGAGAAATTCATAGTTAAACAATGTTACTGGAACTCCAAGACAGACAGCCTTACAAGACATAGGCATCTGTGATAAAAAAAAAAGAAAATAATATATATGTGGGAAAACAAGCTGTTTTCCCCCCTTTCTATTTGCAAATATTGATGGACTGATGTAAAGGAGCCTTTACTTTTAATGATTAGCCTTTAAGTTCATAATTATTTCCTTCTTCTCTGCTGCCATAATTACAACACCAGAGGCAGCGCCACAGATCACTTCCAACCCAGAGTCAAAACCAACAAAGGGTCAAACTCGTTTTTCTGCTATACCACCAAAATGTGGAAAGCCTTACCGAAGGCCATAAAGGAGTGTGGATCACTAGCATCCTTTAAAATTGCCCTGAAAAACCACTTACAGGCAGCAGCCGTTCGCAACTGGTAAAAAAATGAACCTAGCCCAACCCTACCCTCCCCTGCCCCTTCTTTGTATATACTGTTTGTTTAGACTTACTGTTTTCTTTTTTCTTTTTCTTTACATATCTACTGCATAGTACTGTGTTCTATTTGTCTGTCATTCAATGTTATATGAGATACTTCAATGGTTTCCAGTGGAAATAAGCTTAGTCTTTTCATGGATCTCCTTTTAGTAGACCTTGTACCAGTGAACTGTACCATCATGAAACTGTACCTTTTCCTATGCAAACTTCTAATAAAGTCTTCAATCAATCAAACCAGTCGTAGAATACAACATCACATAAATTAAGCATGATTCATAATAAATCACTTTGCACCAGGGGCGTACCCAGAAATGAGGGTCAGGGTAGGCGAAATGCCAGCCGAAATGCCAACGAGGTGCTAAATGTGTACCGTCTCTTTAAAAGTGTAATTTATAACGCATAGTACGACATACTTTGGGTGGAAGAGAACGGTTGCTGCTGCAACAGCCGATGCTGGCTGTTGTTTCAACTCGTCGCAGACATACAAACATATTGATTGCACTTGGGTCTTATCATGTGATGCACTATGGACCAGTGCGGCCGTCTGCATTGTCGAAGTGTTCGCCCACCTTACATCCAGGTAGAGGTGATAATGGCCCAAAATCCCCTCCCCTGCCTGTAACACCATTAGAACAAAAGGCGAGCAGAATTCAATTTACATCCCAATGAACTGGCTGGCTTTCTTCCTCAGCTAGTGGGCAAGGGGGGTTGAGCAACATTCTTTAAATTAGCAGGGCTTTTTGGGTGCTTGGGGGTGCTTTGGGGGCTATATTTAACATTTTCTACAGAATAAATGTAAGGCGACGGCCTTTTCGCCTTAATGAGCCGTCCGCGCCTGCTTTGCACATCTCACAATTCTGTGCAGCACGTTGTGAGTTTGTAGATTCAATATGCTGTGCGGAGTGTGCGCAAATTGCGCAACACCGCTGCACGTTGAAGAATTGGTCGTTATGTAAAGTTGGTCGCAGCTGCTCGGCACCTCGTTGGCATTTCGGCTGGCATTTAGCCTACCCTGACACTCATTTCTGGGTACGCCCCTGACACAACCCATCACATCACAGAAGAGACAACACGCGTTCACCGTTCCCTGCCCTCCGCTCCGTTCCCCCGCTGACAGGCAGCTCCAAGCGGTGGTGTAAAGTAATTAAAGTAAGCAATTTACCCCGAGTGAGAGGACATTATGCTCTGATAATGTCCTGTGTGAGGGGGTGATCGGACGAGGCGAAGCCGAGTCCGATAACACCCTCACACAGGACATTATCAGAGCATAATGTCCGACCCCGAGTGGTAAATAGCTTTTCTACCACTTTTTTCCGTATACATGAAAGAAAACACATAGTTGTAACTTGCAAGGATATTAAGTTACAATCATTATTGCCTATAAAACTTCCGCGACGACAGCAAATAGTTCCACAAACAACATCTTCTACTCACCACCAGATGACGCCAACTCCATGCAGAGAAAGATGTCTAGCATACAGCTAAGCTAACGTCAGTTAGAAGGACCGTTCCGGCCGTAAATAGAGGCTGTTCGCTTCCAGAAAGGCATAGGTTCAGAGAAAAGGGGCTTTAAAGTTGGTGGATTGCATTGGATCCAAATAAATCGGCGACGTCGTACGCACGTTAGTAAACATAGGACCGCTACGACCGTCATATGTTGGTTGGGGGAAAGGTGTTCCGACTACCTCCTGAAGTCCCCGGATGTACACTGAGGCGCATTGATCTCGTCCTCACACAACTGCGGCGGTTGTTCTGCCATAACCTCCGGAATTTAGCCAATCAGAATCCAGTATTTGAACATGTGACTAGAAAAAGTGGTAGAAAGTACATTTACTTGAGTAGCCTGTACTTGTAGGTATTTGTACTTGAGTCCAATTCCCAGTGCTTTCCTTCTACTCCACTACATTTCGGATCCTATTGTATTTATACCCAGCGATTTATTTTAAAACATTAGTCTTTTTGCAGATATAAATTAACAATTAAACATACAAACCATGCTTTTACCAGTAGACATTCGAGTTCTTTTCCCAAGCAGCCACACAGACGAGAGACACGGAAAAGCAATGCTAAGAGAAGGTCCCTCGACCTTGCTCTCTCTCTTTCTTTAAGTAGGATAGAGTGAGCTTGATTTAATACAGAGAGAGAGAGGAGTTCACCAGCGAATGTTCGCTAAATTCGACACAAGGGCGAATAAAAAACAGACGCCTTTTCGATTTTTTTAAATTCGCGTTTGGTGTGGATGCTTCCATTGACTTTATAAGGTTTTAAACAAAAGGCGATATTCGCCAATTCGCCGGCGGTGTGTATGAAGCTAGAGAGAGAGAGCATGGTCGAGGGACTTTGATTGATTGAAGACTTTATTAGAAGTTTGCATAGGAAAAGGTACAGTTTCATGACGGTACAGTTTACAGTTTAGTTTACAGTTTAGGCATTTAGCAGACGCTTTTAATCCAAAGCGACTTACAATAAGCAGATAACATCACAATAATAAACAAGATAATATGTCAGAACATCAACAATATAACAAATGGAAATGGATATTTAGTATAATCAAAGTTCTAAAAACCTAAAGACAAAAAACTAATGCTAACTAGCTTCATGTATGGTCACTGACTTTTCTGTAGTGCTAAGGGTTTAGGTGGAGTCTGAAAAGGTGAGTCTTCAGTCCACGGCGAAAGCTAGCGAGTGAGTCCGTTGTTCTAAGTGCGACAGGGAGTTTATTCCACAACTTGGGGGCCAGGAGGGCAAACTGTCTCGGACGAGTGGATTTTTGCCCTGGAGTTTTTAGCGAGGGTTCTGTCAGCATCCCTGTTTTGGCTGATCTAAGTGAGCGGGTGGGGGTGTAGGGGTTGATCAGGTTTTGGAGGTATGGAGGAGCCATACCTTTGGCTGCTTTGAAGGTCAGCATCAGTGTTTTGTATTCAGTGCGGGCCGCAACCGGGAGCCAGTGGAGGCTGCGGAGAAGGGGAGAGACATGTGAGAACTTAGGCTGGTTGAAGACCAGTCGTGCCGCGGCATTTTGGATCAGTTGGAGAGGTTTAAGTGCACATGCCGGGAGACCAGTGAGGAGAGAGTTACAATAGTCAAGCTTTGATATGACAGATGTCTGAATGAGGAGCTGGGCTGCCTCCTGGGTGAGGAAGGGTCTGACCTTACGGATGTTATAGAGTGTGAACCTACAGGACCGGGTGACTGATGCAATGTGTGCCTTGAATGATAGCTGGCTGTCCAGGACCACACCAAGGTTTCTAGCAGTAGGAACTGAAGTCACCAATGCATTATCTATGGAAATAGTGAGATCTTGCATGGGGCAAGACTTAGCTGGGAAGAAGAGTAGCTCCGTCTTGTCCGGGTTCAGCTTAAGGTGGTGGGCTGACATCCACTGTGAGATGTCGGCCAGACATGCAGCAATGCGTTCTTCCACCTGGGTGGCAGAAGGGGGGAAGGACAAAAACAGTTGAGTGTCATCAGCGTAGCAGTGATAGGATAGATTGTGAGCAGATATTACAGCACCAAGGGATTTGGTGTACAGGGAGAAAAGCAGAGGGCCAAGTACGGATCCCTGGGGGACTCCCGTGTGGAGGGTTCGGGGGGATGAAAGCAAACCTTTCCATGAGACCTGGTAGGTCCGGTCCGACAGGTAGGAGGCGAACCACTTTAGTGCCGTCCCGGTGATGCCTAGGTCAGCAAGGGTGTCCAGGAGCAGCTGGTGATTCACTGTGTCGAATGCTGCTGATAGATCCAGAAGAATCAGGACTGCAGAGTGGGAGGCAGCCTGGGCAGCATGGAGTGCTTCTGTGACTGCTAGGAGTGCCGTTTCAGTGCCGAGTGCCGGTACAGTTCACTGGTACAAGGTGTACTAAAAGGAGATCCATGAAAAGACTAAGCTTATTTCCCCAGGAAACCATTAAAGTATCTCATATAACATTGAATGACAGACGAATAGAACACAGTACTATGCAGTAGATATGTAAAGAAAAGAAATGAGAGAACAAAAAAAAAACAAGAAAACAGTACTCTGTCATCTACTCTGAGCCACCCCACTCTTAACTGGTGAGTAGTGGTGAGGTGAGTCTGATAGGGAAGGTTAAGCAGGACCCTTTTGGGCTGTTTGGAGTTTAGTTTTTAGGGCTTGTGGGGTGTCACAATACCATACATGGACTCCGTAGTCGCGACCGAGTATTTCCCGGTGAATCTGTGCGCAAAGGTGGGGGCCGATGGGCAAGGAGGGTTGCGAGCTTATGAGAAACAACTCAAATAAGACCTTAAAACCTGGCGAAAACAGTTGCGTGCATTAGCGGAAGATGACGATAAAGGAAATCATTTAATGGAAAACATTAAATTAACTTCTGAAAAGCATACACAGCCTTAAAACATGGCAAAAACAGTTGTGTGCATTAGCGCAAGATTAGATGAGGATAAAGGAAATCATTAAATGGAAAACATTAAATTAACTTCTGAAAAGGCTTCACCCACCTCGAGTCTATAGCCTACTAAAAACTAGTGAACCGCGATCTTGCCACACGTGAATAATTGTGGTTTTAAACAATACAGGCATGCAAACGTGTAGCTTTTCGGCGAAAATCGCCGTTTTGAATCCAAATTGGTCATTTGTGTGAATCGTGCAGATTCGTTAAAAAAATTGTTTATGGGGGTGGGGGGGTGTCGTATCGTCAGAGCAGCAGTGAGAAGAGGAGCGTTTATTTCTTATTCTCGGCGCCGTCCGTTTTGTCAGTACAATGGTGTTGAAGGTGGACGGGGAAGTGGGTCGTTTTATTATTTAACAAATCAATCGCTCCCCGAGTCCCTTCTCTTGCATGTCACGTCGTCATCAGCTGGCAGCGCTCAAAGTCAACACTGGCTGCACTCAGTGCACTGCGAGCCACAGACAGAGGAGAGCAGAGCGGTCTCAAAGCTCGCAAAGTTGTCGTAGTTGTGGTGTGACTGTGGGCTGTTGGCTGTTTGATTCGCTTGCATCGCGGTCGTGCGCTATTCTGCATCGATGCGTGATGTGATATTATCGGTTATAGCCTTGTTGATTTTACGATGATTCGCTAGCTTAGCCACATGCTACCGCTAGTCGCCGTGACTTCTTCCTACAGAAGGAGGCTGAGACATGTCACAAAAAGTCAACTTAAGAACGGACTAACTGAGCTCGAGTTACAAGTGAAAAGGATCGACCTTTTCTTTGACGATGATGGTTAGCTAGATTGCAAGTCAGCCAGGAGAATCCACTAAATGAATACAACTGTTTCCCAAACACTGGGTCGGGACCCATGTGTGGGTCGTGGACACATTTTATGGGTCCCTTCATTTTTGGTTTACTACATTTCGTTTTTAATTATTTCAAAACATTTTCAAAAAACATTCCCTTCCCAAAAAAGCTAAACATTTCATGATTAAAAAAAATAAATAAGTAAATTACTTTTCTAATTTCATGAATAAATAAAAAACAAAATGATCTAAGAAATGATCTTAGAAAACAAATAGGCCTATTTAAGAAGTAGTTAAAATAGCCGATCTACAAGCTCACAGTGCATATTGTCACTGTCTATGCCTGTTTATTAAAGACAAGTCCCTAAATATTAGGATATTCCTATAACTACCGGTATATCTGTAGGCTATATTATTGTAGATTTAAATTTCCTTATTATATCTAGAACAATTGGTGGTAGGCAACAAGTCCAATTTTGCTGCATATGTATGATATGTATGAGTAAGTCACTGTTTAACCGAGTTAGAAACGTGCAAATTCAGTAAAGAAAGGTCAAAAATTTCGTGCCACGCTGTGCGCGGCGCACATTTTATCCCCATAAAAATGTGTCACCTTTTTCACCTTGGGGCTGTTTGCATGTCTGACAATAACACAGACAATATAAATCCTTGTTGTGGGAAGAAAGGATATCATCATGGCCCCAAATAACTTTTAAATATCTTGCAATTGGCGACGAGTCTCTTACTAAATCGGCAAGATTACATTACATAACATAATACATAAAAGCTAAGCTATATAACCTCTCCATCATCAGCAATAGTCAGTGGTTCGTGTCCCCCACACTCCCAAGCCCCCACCGTTGCGCACAGATTCACTGGGAAATACTCGGTCGCGGCTGGATTATTGCACCAGCTATGGTCTTCAGTGTGTTGAAATTGACCATTGGGGCGATCCTCTGTAGGAAACGAGTTTGTTGGTTGATTTTATTTATTACTTTAGAAATCATCTTTTCGCTGGAAAGATTAGCTTCAAGGATATCCTAAGTAGGAGATTTCGTTTTTTTCGTGTTATGACCTTGTCACCCACTTTAATTGTGAAGTTATCGACTTTTTTGAGGTTATGATTTGATCCAAAGAGGATGGACTCAGTTTTTCCCAGGTGAATTGATAATCTGTTGTCGTTAAGCCATGTGCAGATCTTACTTAGTTCAGAGTTAAGTGTCTTTTCAACCTGCAAGTGGTCCTTGCCCGAGACTAGGAGAGCCGAGTCATCCGCGAACAGGAACAGGTTGCAGTCGCAAGCAGATGCCATGTTGTTCACATATATTAGGAACAACAGAGGTCCCAGTATTAGGGCTGTCACGATTAGGAATTTCTGGAGATGATTAATTGTCATACTAGTCGGGGATCCACATGCCCAAAAGCTCAAGGAATAGGGTTGAACATGTGATGTTCTGCCGCACCTTTTATTTCTGTTTTATCTATTAGTTTGGTCATTAAGGTCCACAGAATGAGAGGCCTGCTCTGCCGGAAACATCGCGAAAAAAGGTTATGGCCATTTGTATATTCACTGTCCCATTGACTCCACTACACAGGAAAGGAAATATATTATAAAAATGAAAGATTCTGCTTTAAGTAGCATGTGAGGGGTCAAAATGGAGAGTTTTCATGATTGTGAATCCATTGCAAGCATTTGTTTTGCACAAAAAACATTCCTTGGGCTAAAAAACTAACCAACAAAAGTGTGAAAAGTGATGAGTCATCACTTTTCACAGTCATCACAGTGATGAGTCATCACTTTTCACACTTTTGTTGGTTTTTTTCTAGCCCAAGGAATGTTTTTTGTGCAAAACAAATGCTTGCAATGGATTCAGAATCATGAAAACCCTCCATTTTGACCCCTCACGTGCTACTTAAAGCAGATTTTCTTGTTTCTAATATATTTCCTTTCCTGTGTAGTGGAGTCAATGGGACAGTGAATATACAAATGGCCATAACTTTTTTTCGCAATGTTTCCGGCAGAGCAGGCCTCTCATTCTGTGGACCTTAATGACCAAACTAATACATAAAACAGAAATAAAAAGTGCGGCAGAACATCACAGGTCCCCTCCCATTTTGAGGGACTGGATCCCCGTCTATACAAATAATTGACGATTGACGATTATATTGTCTATCTTTTTTATTTTTTATGCCACTATGATAGGAAAAGCTTTTATAATACACATACTGTTAACATTAATGAAGTGCAATTTAATTGCTTTTTGGAAATCAAGAAATTGACAAAGACATAACTTCTCTGTTCATTTTATTTGTAAACAAACCCTGCAACAGTGCAGGGTTTTAGCCTGATGTAAATATAATTGCACAGGTCAAATAGAACTTTTTGACTCTTTGACTTCAGTCATTAAACAAAGTTAACAGGTCAGGAAAGAAAATCACTTTCTTAACAAACTTAGTGCATACAGCAGCATTCAAGCCTCTCTTTTTCTCTTAGGCTTTGAAAACAGTAGAAAACATCACAGGGAGGGGACAAGTAAACCATTCTCCTTGGTGTACAGTAACAGTTGTAAAAGTGTAAACTTTAAAATTAGTGCATACAGCAGCAGTCAAGCTTCTCTTTGCCTCTTATGTCTCTTTTTTATGCCACTATGATGAGCTTTGATAATACTCATACTGTGTACAGTACACCATAGAAGAGCAATTGAATTGCTTTTTGAACATCAGTTCAGTGGTGTAAAGTAACTATTAAGTACATTTACTTGCAAACTTTAGCCCTATTTATACCGTGGTTATTTGAAAATAGCTCATCTACAAGCTCACAACGCGCTGCGATGCAAAAATAGCCGATCTACAAAGCTCACAACGCGTCGCGAGGCGTTGTGAAAATAGCCGACAACTGCAAAAATAGCCAACAACTGAAAATAGCGACAATAGCCGATCATGTTTATCATGATCCAACATCTAGTCACCATCTGCGTGTGATCATCATATAATGAGTTTCTTGTCAAAACACATTACTTTTTTAATTAAATTGGATAATTGACGATAATCGACGATTATGTATTAATCGTGACTGCCCTACCCAGTATGCTACCTTGAGGAACACCACAGCTTACTGTGAGGGGGGGGGGGGACAGGGCACCGTTAACCTCCACCACCTGTTCCCTCCCCACCAGGTAAGACTGCATCCAGCTCACTGCTGCGTTGTCAAGACCGATGGCTTTTAGTTTCTCAATCAGAATAGAGTGATTTACGGTGTCAAATGCCTTCTGGAGGTCCATCATGACCATGCCGCTATATTTGCCGTCATCCACTTCGCGTTTGATTTGGTCAGTCAAATAGAGAATGCATGTGTCAGTGGAATGAGATTTTCTGAAACCAGTTTGGAACTCGTAAATCAAATTATTCTCATCAAGATATCTTTAGCCGGGGAGCCACTGTGCCAAAATGAGAGAAGACCTGTGATGTCATGACATACTCCAAATTTTAGTTTTTCCTATTAATTTGGTCAATAAGGTACACAGAATGAGAGGCCTGCTCTGCCGGAAACACTGCGAAAAAAAGTTTCCCATTGACTTCACTATACTGGAAAAAAACACACCAAAAAAAGTAGCATGTGTGGGGTCAAACTAAGGGTTCTTCATGATTCTGAATCCATTGCAAGCATTTGTTTTGCATGAAAAACATTCCTTGGGCTAGATTTCAGCCTCTCAAACCTGTGAAAAGTGATGAGTCATCACTTTTCACCGTTATTTTGGTCCGTTTTCTAGCCCAAGGAATGTTTTTCATGCGAAACAAATGCTTGCAATGGATTCAGAATCATCAAGAACCCCTAGTTTGACCCCTCACATGCTACTTAAAGCATATTTTTTTGGTGTGTTTCTTTCCTGTATATTGAAGTCGATGGAGTGAATATACAAATGGACATAACTTTTTTTCGCAGAGTTTCCGGCAGAGCAGGCCTCTCATTCTGTGTACCTTAATGACCAAATGAATAGAAAAAACAAAAATAAAAAGTATGTCATGACGTCACAGGTAAAACCCTATTTTTTGAGCTTTTGGGCCTGTGGCTCCCCGGCTACTTGCAATCTGTTTGTAGACTATCTTCTCCATGACTTTGGATATGGAGCTAAGAATGGAAACGGGGCGATAGTTTCCAGGGTCTAGTTTGCTACCTTTTTTATGCAGGGGCGTTGTCATTCTTTAGTGCTGGATTTGTGTAGAATTGTACCGTACATTTTATAATTTGTGCTGCTATCATTATTGAGATAGTCTACACCAGGGGTTCCCACACTTTTTTGACGTGAGATCTACTTTTAAAATGACTAGCTCAAAATGATCTACCCACCCAAAATGTTTTCGCTGAGGGCCTGAGGGGGGCTTTGGAATAGCAGCACTGGCGTTACATTTTAGACAAACACACTTACTAGAAGGGGGAAATAAATGGGAAATACTGGGGGAAATGTCTTCATCACATTCTGGGGTTCTTGGGGTTCTACTGACTCTTGAACAAAGTATTGCATTGGAGGTTTGCCAATTTTAGCCATTAAGGGAGCTGACAGGCCCTTCTTGATGTCACATTGACATATTCTTTTTATATTTTAATTATATATTTTTAGAGGCATGTCATGTGGTCTACCTGCACACCCTTGGTGATCTACTGGTAGATCACGATCTACCTTTTGGGCGCCCCTGGTCTACACAACACCACTGTTCTGCTGCTATCTTCTTTAATGAAATACTGCTGCTCTACACCGCCCTCTGTAGGGTAATCACTATACTGCTTGTTACAAAGGCTTTTACATCCTCTGTTGGAATAACACATGGATTCCCATATATGGAGATTAATATCATCACATGGACCTCTACATAATATGGAGATCTCGACACCGACCTCACTAAGCCTTGGATGCCCATATGTGGAGATGCCTATATATGGAGATGCACATATATGGAGATGCACATATGGAGATGCACATATATGTAGATGCCCATTTTATGCAGACTCCAGATTGGATATGACTGACTTGTCATCATGACATCACCAAGAAAGACTCAACCACCCTGATTCATCATCATGACATCACCAAGAATGACTCAACCACTGTGGGTATAAAAGCAGTTGCATTCTCATGGTATGCTGAGATCCAACCACGCTCCCCAGGATCTCCCAACAGGACCCTTCTCAGGACATTGGCCATTGGACAACAGGACACAGGACATCGGCCACTGGACAACAGGACATAGGACATCTGACACTGGACAACGGACACAGACCTATCCAGGATTCTACCTTCAAGACCATCCACGTATCCTCAAGGACACTCCAACCTCAACCAACTCATATTCAGTTCCCAAGATATCTGGCCTTACAACCCAGATATCTTTGTACCGCACAAACCTTTGACTACCTTGACCATGTCGTTAAATATCCCGGTTTAAGTCCGGTTGGACACCACTGTGGCGGGTCCTAGTTCCAACCCTTGAATAACAGTCCTTTCTTAGTAGTATTCAATACTGCTGCTAAATCTGCTAATTCATAACCATATAAATATTTATATATATATAAATATATATAAAAGCACAATTGATGATTTCAATGGCACAAATTAGAGCACATCCTGCACTAAAGATTGAGAGAATTTTTTCCCAATTTGGAGCCAAAAAATTGGGGGTGCAAGCCTCAGCAAAACTATAACACAGAAACACACTCGCTCCGTGAGTAAACGCAGAGCGATATTATACAAAGATGACCACAATCCAGCTCTTGCCTTCCGCGAGCGCATGCACGAACGAGCCCACGTGCGATAATTTCATGTGTTACTATATACCCACTACAACCCTAATATCCCCATATTCTGAGGAGGGCTTTAGAAGAGATTGCACCAACACTACTACTCTACTAGAGGGAAGAATCTAAGCAGCCCAGTGGTTCCCAACTTGTGGGTCGGGACCCCCAGGGGGTCCCCAAATTATTTTTTTGGGGGGGTCGTCATGATTAACTTAATGTGCAACATTGTTTTCTCATTCAACATTAAACAAAGCAACAAAGTTTAAGTGTATATCTGCACATTTCCCGCGTGGTTATGAGAGTACCCCCTGAGCCATCAGGCATTGTGGTCATCAAAAGATGACCACAATCCAGCTCTTGCCTCCCGCGAGCGCATGTACGAACGAGCCCACGCGCAATAATTTCATGGGTTTACTATATCCACTTGTCTTGAACCCTAATTTCCCCATATTCTGAGGAGGGCTTTAGAAGAGATAGGGCGGTTTGCACCAACACTACCAACACTACTACTCTACTAGAGGGAAGAATCCCAGTAGCCTAGTGGTTCTCAACTTGTGGGTCGGGGTCCCCAAATTATTTTGTAGGGGTCGGCATGATTAACTTAATGTGCAACATTGTTTTCTCACTCAACAGTAAACAAACCAACATAAAGTTTAAATGTATAGAGGGTATCTGCACATATGCCCCTTTTATACGGAGACGAATTTGTAATTACCAGGTAGTTTTTACTAGTAAAACGGCCATTTTGACACACAGAGACGCGTTTTTATGACCTAATCGGACACTTTTTTGAATTCGGGTCTGAAAGTGGAAAAGTGCGTTTTCGCATCATATACGCAGCTGTGTAATAAAGGAAATCGGCAGCGAGGGAGAGTGCGATGGTATCATAGCACCCCCTCCCCTGCTCCCCCTCCCCTGCTGCATAACAGTGTCAGTCTGTCAGACTAACCGAAAATGTATTATTATTATTTGTGTTGTTGTAGGCTTAATTAAAACCCAGAAAATAGCCCAAACTGAACACATAGCGATCTATTAGCCCAAACCTCATTTGAAAAATGTCAGGAGTATATGAAAGCCTTTTAAAAATGTCTATAGCCTATTGGCTATGAAACATTTATTGGTTTATAGACAAAATAATCAATTACAACTGCCAGCAGAAGTAGGTCAGATCAATAATTACGCATGAGTCGCACCTGGTAGCCTAGCTGGCCTGACAGAGTTGCAACAGCTCTCCTCTCCGCAAAGTTAAATTAAACCATTAGGCTATGGATTGGTAACCATTCCATTCTAAGCAAACTAATGATTAATGACTATTTTGCGTTCCCCTTTTCAACTTCTCACAAACACTGGATTAATTCTTCATGCACCGCATCACATCACAGAAGCAGCGGACTTCAGGTAATGAGTGCGTTATTGTAATATGCTGAGTCTTGCTGGCAGACAGACAGATAGACAGACAGACAGACAGAGTGATTTATCCAGATGCTTTGCCATTAGGCTACTCACACGAGTAATGTAATGAATATGCTGACAGACAGACAGACAGAATAAAAAGAGTCCACGAATAGGCCTGCACACTCGCTCATAATGTCAAAAAAAAAGAAAAGAAAATCCTCCTCCTCCGGCTGCTCGACGCGATCCTGCCAGCAGCGTCAGTTCTGCAAATGCTAAGGTATGGTAACATGGCTGTTGTCTTGCACGTGTGAAGGCATGCATGCAATACACCAGTCATGTTGCCAATACTTTTTAGCAACAA
Source organism: Nannobrachium achirus (assembly GCF_963921795.1). Classification (NCBI taxonomy): domain Eukaryota; kingdom Metazoa; phylum Chordata; class Actinopteri; order Myctophiformes; family Myctophidae; genus Nannobrachium; species Nannobrachium achirus. Next base: position 3,765,459 of record NC_137824.1, read on the forward strand.
GCATGATGAATTCATTTTAAGAAGTACATTTTATTATTTTCTCCTGTAATCAAGGTACGTTATACCATACCCATGTGCGCCTCTGTAGTCTACTCCACTCGCTCGCATCCATTGGTGCGTTATGGCGTTTTTTCCGACTTTATATCGCCCATCCCCATAGATAATGTCCAGAAATTTGCTCCATATAAATGATGTTCCAACCTTCATCTTCCAGGTGGCTTTTATTGGCGTTTTAAAAAACCTCTATGATTTAACTTCAGCCAACTGGCTGCACCGCGGGACTCATTGAATATGCGAACAGAGTTCAACAGACGATAATAATATGGATTTGGGAGCATAGCCTAATTACAATGCATGTCTCATTAAAAACAACATAGGCTATATTTTATAGTTGAAGGGTAAATACACAGTAGCCTATATGTACGGGCATATGTACTACAGCATTTTGCATGATATGGTGCGTTTCGTGTAAACGCAGACAATACGAGTCAATGAGGAGCCAATGCGAGGTGTAAAGGCGATCTCATTTTGATAACGAATCCAAAATGAGATCGGCAGCGACTCCGTTTAATAGTAGCCTAAAGAAACAATTTAAGGACTTTTTAATAGCTCTAAAATGACAAATTAAACATTGGCCAAATTGTCAAGTATTAGAGGCAGACGTTGTGAAAATAGCAGATCTACATGCTCACATACAATCTGCTATTTTCACAGTAGAAACCGTGTTATACAAAATGTTGCCTGAACTCTTATCCCCAGTTAAAATATGATTATTTTGGGCACAGTCTGAAAAGGTTGAGAACCACTGAAGTAGCCTACTGATGAGACTTTTAAATGTTTGATAAATACACAGTGCTGTCAAACAAGTCTATGGAGCTATCTATGACATCTATTAAGATTTCATTTGCAACAGAATTTTGATACAATATAGTGGGGGTCCTGCTTCATCTCCCTTTAGCTAAGGGGTCCTTGACTTGAAAACATCTTCTTGCCTGCAGTGCCTGCCTGCAAACAGCCAGTAGCCACAAATCACAATATAAAAATAGAAATGATTGCCCAGGATATTTTATCAGCTGCTATAGTAACAACAACAACAATAATTATAATAATAATTATAATTAATTAAAAATATGTTTAAACGTTGGTTTGTCTGGAGCCCTGCAGCAGTGTTCACTGTTCAGCCTGTAGGTTAGCTGCACTTGATTTAAAATAAAAAATAAAAAATAAAATAAACCATAGAAACCCGGGAAAAACATGGGGGAAAAAAAAAAAAACTTTTTTTTTCGCCCACGTGGGCATGTGGGTCAACCCCACCCCAGAAGGTTATTCCAAAAAAGAGGACACTTGCCATGACAGACTGGTAGAACATCTGTAGCATCCTATTGCACATGCCAAACAATCTCAGTCTAAGATGGTTATCCTCGCTCCACTGCACCTGAGAACTTCTGCAGATGACAGGTCTTGGAGTTGAAACGGAAATTCGATGTATAGAGAGTGAACACGAAAGGTGAGAGCACAGTGCGAGGCTATGCTGTAGACTAGACGTGAAACCCTGCCCAGTGGATCACAGGACGGCCCTTCTGTCCTATTGGTTGTCAGTCCAAAGATGCTCAGACTTTTGATGATGCAGCCATAAGATAATTGTTAGACATGCATTATTTTATAGAATAACACCAACATTGGCAACATGTGTCCTGCAGTGAGCAACAGTGACCACTAGGGGGAAGCAAAACTGTAATAATTATGTATTTTCTATTGTTTCTGAACACTGGTGATCACAGAGTATAGTGGTTCTCAACATGTGGTACAGGGACCACCAGGGGTCCTTGAGGGGGTTCCAAATGGACCCTTACAGGTCTGTAACTGTGTACAAATGGAACCAAGTGGACCCTTACAGGTCTGTAACTCTGAGAGTGTACACAAGGAACCAAATAGACTCTTACAGTAGAGTGTACAAATGGAACCAAATGTGTTACGACTGATGTGAGTTTGACCCAAATGCACAGCAAAGGAGGAAGCAGTTGAAGGTTAAATGCCCACCCGGGCGTATTTATTAACACGGGAACACAGAGTTAATTCACAAGGGGGGCAAAAAGGGGAATTGGGCTCTGCAGCTGCTCCAACTCAGCACAGAACCTGGGAAACTGAGGAGGAGAGAAAAAGAGTCAATAATAATCCACAAAGAATTGCAGTGCACAGCTAAGATGCCGGTGAGTGACAGGACCCAGGGTGTGACCATTCAGTGCGAAGGCAGGGACAGGCCTCTGGAGTGCAGAGACAGGGATTCCCAACTTCAGAGCAAACTAGCAGGCAATAAAGCTCTCACTGGCCCCGGAGTCGATGAAAGCTGGAATAGTGAGCGACTGTCCCTCCCAGGCGAGTGTTACAGGGAAACTGGCACCACTGACGGTGAGGGGCTGGGGAGAAGTTAGTTGACTCACCTAAAAACCCAGACTGGGAGAAACTATACCCCCTGGCATCCGGGAAGAGGACACCTTGGAGCGGAGAGTTGGACAGTCGGCGCAATACAAACAGAGCCTGTGTAGCCTGTGGCGCTCACGCTCAGCTGGATAAAGCAACCCCTGGGAGTCACACAAATTCGGCCCAGTTGCATGGAGTCCTCCTCTGTGGAACTGGAGAAGGCAGATGGTTCTTGCTCGGGCCGAGTGAGACTGGTGGGACTGAGGAAATAGGCTTGGAAGCAACGTAATGCTGGGATGCCCTCTCACACTTACGTTCACATTGTCGCTCGTCAATGGAAATGGCTAGAGAGATGAGTTTCGACAGAGTAGTTGGTCTCTCTCTTGGCTAGGGTTTCTTTCGTAGGCTCGCTCAAACCCCGGAGGAACGCGCGGAGGAGTGCAGGCTCGTTCCAATCACTGCGGGCAGCGAGGATGCGCGGAACTCATTGGCATAATCAGCTACAGAGGTGGAGCCCTGCTGGAGGGTAGAGAGAGCTGTGTCGGCGTCATGCCCCTAGACGTCGTGGTCAAACACAGCCTTGAACTCCAAAACAAAGTCTTTGTAGTTCTGCATGTAGGCTGCAGACTGGCAAAAATCCACCGGCGCGCCAGTGGTCAAATTGGTAATATATGCTATACGGGCGGGGGAGGTGAAGTACATGCTAAGCTGGAGATCAAACATGTACTCCCACTGCATGAGAAACTCCCGGCAGAGGGAGAAGGTGCCGTCATAGGAAGCCAGGGCAGTAAGGTGGGGTTCCCGGCTGGGAGACGTACTCTGCACGGGAGCGAGACTTGGAGGAGTGAGTTGTGCGCTGAGTGTAGCCACTTGTTCAGAGTTCCTCGACCAAGGACGTGATGGTTAACCTGTGTTTGTTGTTGAGTGGCCTGGGACTGCTGGAAAGTAGAAACCTCCTGGAGCTCCCGCTGTAGGCTTAAAACGGCAGAGGATGCCTCCGACAGCAGGCGGGAGTGTTGTTCAAAAACTTGTCCTTGGACCTGAAGTGGGGTGAGAGATGGGTGCTTTTCTTCCATGCTGGCTGGGTCCAGGTGGCCAGATCTTACTGTTACGACTGATGTGAGTTTGACCCAAATGCACAGCAAAGGAGGAAGCAGTTGAAGATTAAAGGCCCACCCGGGCATATTTATTAACACTGGAACACAGAGTTAATTCACGAGGGGGGCAAAAAGGGGAATTGGGCTCTGCAGCTGCTCCAACTCGGCACGGAACCCGGGAAACTGAGGAGGAGAGAAAAAGGCAGAGTCAATAATAATCCACAAAGAATAGCAGTGCACAGCTAAGATGCAAACTGGCTATCTCTGCTAAACTGGGAAAGCTAACAATGGCTGTCTACTTTCCCAACCATAGACTGGTGAAGATCTGGCACCGAGCTGCAAACAGGCGAGGCTTTTGTAGCCTCTGGAGGTGATTGCAGATGGTGACCAGGTGAGGAGATTGGCAACGAGAGGCAGCTGGGAAGACTCCTGGAACTCTGTAGAGGCGTGCTTTGGCTCCCTCTCGTGGCCAAATAGGTTGTGGAGATGGAATCGTAACAAAATGGACCCTTACAGGGTAACTCTGAGAGTGTACAAATGGAACCAACAACAAGTAACAAGTAGGTCGGGAGTGGCTTATTGTCGGTATCAGCCGGTAACACGCGGGAGTCTGTCCCCGTTACAATGCGCTAGACCCCTGGGAGATGGACTGCTGAGGTGGAGCGCCACACCTACCATCAGCTCCCAGTACTTGCCGCACAACTTGCCAAGCCGTGCTACTCATACGCTGAGTTGGCGGTGCCCGGAATCGAACCCATGACCTTGCGGTACAAAGGCAAGAGCTCTACCGACTGAGCTACCCGGGAACCAAATGGACCCTTAAATGGTAACTCTGAGAGTCTACATACACTGCAGTAGAGTTAAACAGTGCTGAACAGTGTTTGTTCCAGGTTTGGTGAGGATTGGATTAATGCTGTGCCTATGGCACCCAGGGGCCCCCAGTGCCCTTCATGTGGCCCCCGGGGGCACAGAAAGCAACTAAAAGGTCTCCATTTAATCAGTGCCTGCATACTGCGTAACACAGATAGCAGATCATAGCACTGGACACCGGCTCAATCCTACTTACACTAACCTGTGTGTACAAGTGAATAGCATACGTACATCTGCAGTATCTAATGAATAATTTTGTTTCGTTTCAAGGAAGGGTGTTCGGGTCCTCTCATGATGTGCTGGCCAAAGAGGGAGATGATGTCATCCTTCCATGTCACATTGAACCACCTGTCAACATGGAGGAGAAGACTGTGGAGTGGACCAGACCTGACCTGATGCCAGAATATGTGCACCTTCGCCTAGATGGACGTGACATGCCCCGCTCTACAAACCCATTGTACAAACAGAGGACATCACTGTTTCATGAAGAGTTGTCTCATGGTAACATCTCACTGAAGCTGGTCAGGGTGAGGCTCTCAGACGAGGGGATCTACAGGTGTTCTGCCATAACCCTGGAAATTCCACGCATGCACAGAAGCAGTTTGTTCGAGCTCCATGTTGGTAAGATTTAGTGTTCAAAACATGGATGAGGAACCAGAAAGCTGTCATTTACCCTTCATCCCCATCCCATATATAGCTATTTAACACTGTTACTAAACACACACTCTATAACAATGATTACTGTCATGGGACACACATATATGGACATGGGACACACATTTTGCTTTTTGAAAAAGCCTATTCATTCTGGACTGATATTCTGGAAGTACGGGAGATTCTGAACTGAAATGGCCATATATGGACATGGGACACACATTTTGCTTTTTGAAAAAGCCTATTCATTCTGGACTGATATTCTGGAAGTACGGGACAGATAAAGCCTGTTCATTCTGGACTGAAATGACCATATATGGACATGAAACACATATTTTGTTTTTGAAAAAACCTGTTCATTCTGGACTGAAATTACCATATATGGGCGTGGGACACACAAAGCCACTCATTGGAAGCGGTTTTCACCGCTTCAAAAACATTCATTGGGCTAAAACGGCCACCACAAAAGTGTGAAAAGTGATGACTCATCACTTTTCATCACTAAACCATAGTCTGGTAGGGCAGTTTTTTAGCCCAAGGAATGTTTTTTGTGCAAAACAGGTGCTTGCAATGGATTCAGAATCATGAAAAACCCCTAGTTTGACCAGTTATATGCTACAGATTATTTTTTTGCTTTTTTTTCCTGTAAAGTTAATGGGACACCAATTTCATTGCGCAATATGGCAGTACCATGGGGTGCCCATCTTGGCACCCATCTTAAAATGATTAAGTATGTTATGGACAACATCTGTGCCAAATCTGGCGAATTTGCGAGAATCTGAACCAAAATATCCCTGGGGCCCCCGACTAGTTGAATCATGACCATAAAACCTTTGATCCTGTGAAAAGAACATTTAGAAAATCACTAAACAAAGGGTATTTATTAAATGTAGTATTATAATGTAATATGTAATATTCAAGTGTGTGTGTGTGTGTGTGTGTGTGTGTGTGTGTGTGTGTGTGTGTGTGTGTGTGTGTGTGTGTGTGTGTGTGTGTGTGTGTGTGTGTGTGTGTGTGTGTGTGTGTGTGTGTGTGTGTGTGTGTGTGTGGCTGCCCTTGCCGGTTGTGAAATGAATAGTCGGATTGGTCTCAACTGGTGCTTTTATTTTCGCTTCATTACACATGTGAAGCAATCCCTCAACACCGTAAGCTAAATAGCGAAAATGACATAAGGCAAAATGACAAAAATAGAGAAATGACAAAATAGAGAAATGATACAAGTTTAAAAGAACCAAGCTTTCGAGACGCTTACAATATATATATATATTTGTTCACAGGATCAAAGGTTGTATGGTCATGATTCACTGACATCCTGGATGGCTTGGTTCTAGGCTTAACTCTTCTACAGCTATATACGTTAATGTACGCCCGATTCAGGCAGGTTACTGTTGCCAATACGAACGGGCCGTTTGTTCGTTCTTTACCTTGTTTGAGCACTGTAAGCTGATGAGGGGTCGCGCCGGTTTGTACAGTAGAAACGGCTCCCGTAACGCTGGTCTCAAATCTCCACCACACATAAACAACAATGGAGGTGGAATCACTTCCTGGCGAGTGACATTTGCAGCCTCATTCATTGCATATGGCTGCCCCCTGCAGTCAGTTTGGCTCGATTACATCTATGCATGCAAAAAGAAAGTTTGGAAATAATGCATGGATAATTTTCTATAACATTGCAAAGGTAAGCTACTTTTAAACTACTTTGATGGCAGTAGCACAAATAAATAAAGCAGTAAAAGAGTTAATATAATTGTTATAAATATTTTTGTAAAAGTCTATGGGGGAAATTAATGGGAGATCTTTTGTTGGCACCAGTAAACAACACCCACTGTTATGCTCTACTAGTCGAGAATGTAGAAGAATTGTTATTTTGATCAACTTTTGCCTGTTATCTCTCCTAAGGTACCACATCAATACAGCATGCAATAGTGGAAGAACAATACTTTAGACAAATAATAGCTTGCAACAACATATTGGGAAAAAAATAACTAAGGGAGCAAATGTTTTGTTTTCTTTTCTTTTTTGTTTTAAGAAGGGTACCCCTGGAGAAAAATAGGGGAGGGTCATGCCTTTCTAATTTTTTAGTTCAAGGGAGGGTCAGCATTTTCTTAAGTCCAAGGGGAGGGTCATACAATTTTTTATTATAAAAACGGACTCTTCTGAGCACAGGTCTCCACCAGGTCAGAAAGGTTATTGTGGCCTCCTGGTGGCGTTATAGGCCATTGTGAAAATGGTGCCATGGGTTCTTTGGCCTTTCATGGCAATAGGCCCTATGCACAGCAGCCATTAGAGAGAGGTTGGATGGTCTTCTCACTTCCTTCAAATAGTGGGGCGGGTAACCAAACCAATTGTGCATTTTATGAAAGAAGCATGAAACTACATACATCTACATACCCCAAGGTTTGATTTTAGACGTGGAACCACTTTTTATCTGACCTCTGGTGACCTTGAGGGGTCTTGGACTTCAGTATTGCATTTTCCCACATTTTGTTTCATTATTTTCCATTATAATAGTATCTATATGTTTGTTAAAATGGCAGTTTTGTTCTAATAAGAAGCATCACAGAGCTTCTGATCCATTGTGGGTGCAAGAAATATGCTGAAAGTGCAAAAAGGCTGCCCTCAAGTTAGTCTGGGGGCCAAAGCTGATATTGAGACATAAGCAGATATCTCTGGGTAGAAGCTGCCAACCTATTCAGTATTAATCTTTAACCCCTTGTCATGTGTTCTAGCCTGGTTGGTATCTCTGAAAAAGATTTTTAGGTCATTTTATCACTGTATACTGAGGTGGTTAAATCGGATTTTGCTGCTATAATGTTGAGCAAATTTCCAAATGTATTACTGCTAATGTGGTAGTATAATGAAAATGCAAGTAGCAAAGCTAATATTAGTTGATGCTGGCTAAAGTGATGATGAATATAAGTTTAAAGTGATGGAGGATATGGCTGATTCTGTGTGTGCAGTCACACCTGGTTGTCAGGGGGCCAAAGCTGATATGGACTTGACCTAAGATAACACCTCTGGGTAATAACAGACAACCTATCCAGTATTAATGTTTAAATCCTTGTCATGTATTCTAGCCTGGTTGTAATCTCACAAATACGTACTGACCATTTATTTATTTTAAATTTGCTGCAATAATGTTGAGCAAAGTTGCATATGTAAATGTACTGCTAATGTGGTAATGTAATGAAAATGCAGGTAGCAAAGCTAATATTAGTTGATGCTGGCAAGAGTAATGGTGAATATTATTTCAAGAGCATGATGCCCTGGTTTGCTGCTTATGATCACAGACATGAGACAGCTATAAACCGTTGGTCCATCACCTACAATGAAAGTGTTTGTGCAACCTTGGCAGAGGATACCAGAGCATTTTTTTTGACTGACACATGATGATGAAGACACCAAGAATCAAAAGATATCACATCTTCCAAAAGGAGAATGTTTATGATCTAGTGTCTTTGACAACTGGTGATGTTGCTTCAGAAGATACACTGAAGGACCTCGGAAATGCTGCAGTCTGGCAAGAAAAGTATCACTTAATTTGTTGGGAACCAACTGGTCACAAAGAATAAAGACTTCCACGACAGCATCTCCAAGAGAAAACCCAAAACGTCCTCAAGGCTCTACAGTGCAGATACCAAGCTTGAAAGATTCAGAACCAAGTATGTGAAGCCAAACGGGATATTTAGCTTAATTGAAATGGTCAGATACTAAATGGTCTGTTAGCATTTAATGCTCTCACTGCCAGTTCACTATAGGAAAAAAGAGAGCCTGGAAATTGTTCCAGCCCTCAACTTCTCCATAACTTTGTTGAGGATGAAGTACCAAGTACAGCTACTATCTCATTGGCAGTTTGTATGCACACTCTCTGCAAATCAGTTCAAGCAGTTTTCTGTGGCTTGTTTTGAAAACTGAAAGCCAATATTGATACATTGCCACCAACAATTGATGCCTTGACTCTGCACATCATGAGGACCCACTATCAACAAGGGTATCCAAAGCCCTCACCAATCAATTGTGGCTGGCACATGGTAGAAGGCAGGTTGGTCCCCCAGCTTTAAACTTAAGAACCATCTCTAGGTCAGATGCTTGGAACAGTTTGTGCACTGGTTTCCACTTACAGGCAAGTGTAAACCAGTGCAATATAGGGCATTGTCTCTGTCATAAAAGAGGGATTTACTGAAGTGGAGCATATGGATGTGCCCGTGCAGCTATGTACAAAAACTAATTTGACAATGAAGAAATGACAATGAAGAAATAGATCTTGATCAGGAGTATTGTCTCACTAGTGAAACTCAAGAGTTAAGTTCACCAAAAGTGTATGTTATTACATACCAGAGTGCTTCTTGTGTACTGATTACACATAATATTTCCATTACTAGATAATACCCAGAGGGTACAGTTTGCCATCAGCATTGAGTGTTGTTATTTTATATTCAATTGTATTGCCATATTGTCTATTTAGCATTACACATGTTCAATGTTGCAAATGTTCTCATTCTTAGTCTTGCTGTTTATTCTTTGACAAGCTGTGTTATCCATTTTGGTGTGATGTGTGTTTTGAATTGTGTAATTTATTGTGTACTCAAAATTTACAAAACCACCATTAAAGAAGTTGCCTTTTACAATAATATTTAAAAATGTATTGCAATTACATTCAAAATACATTTCCATATTGTTCTTCTATATGTTTCCTTTAATATAACAACTTTAAAATATAACACATTTAAAATAAATTTAAAAGTAAATAATTAAGCAAATGCATACACCGTTTAATCAGATTATTTGTCAGATTAAATGGGCATTCAAATATTGAAGGGGCACTTTTCTGTTTTGGCCCCCTGACTAAGTGTACTGCCCTTTGCTCATGCTCAGGAGAATGTTAGGCCTCACTAATCATGTCATTGTAGGGTAGGTACTACTTACTACAACTGGTGTAGGTTAAGAGATGTCAACTGTTCAATCAAATGTAATATTAAAATATTGTAGAAAGTCTGTTTTTGAGTCTTTGTGATTGTGTGAGGTGTGTTTGCATGACATGAAAACCAAGTAACATATCCTATACAGTTGATTTAATCTATTAAAGCACTTTTATGATGACCAGTGGGCTCCACAACTCTTCTTTTTGATATAATTCCTTTGTTCTCGCACAAAAGTGGAAAATAACGTGTTTTTGAGAGCCCTGAAATGGGTACATCCCCTGACGAGTCCCGGAGGTCAATTCAGAAGTGGTTCCACATCTGAAAACAAACTTCATAGTATATAGAAACACTGTAGAAAGTTTCATGCTTCTTTCATAAAATGCACAATACCTTCCATATAATGAGCTTAACTGCCCCACTAAAGGTGTTACCAATGATACTAATGAAGGTTCTGTTCCATTTCATGTTGCACAGTGGTTCTCAAACCTTTTACGCCTGCATTTGGTTCCATTTGAACACTCTCAGAGTAACACCTTTTAAGGGGTCATTTGAAACCCCCAAGGAAGCACGAGGGTCCCTGGGCCACACTTTGAGACCCACTGGTGTAACATAGTGTTTCTAGTGAGCCAACATGCACAATATCAGCACCCTGACTCTGTTTGAGCAGAATGGAACAGAGCCTTCATTAGTATTATTGGTAACACCTCTGAAGGAAGTGAGAAGACCATCCAACTTCTAGCCAAAATGGCTTCTGTGCATAGAGCCTATTGGATGTTGCATGCATGATTTTGTAACAAAAACACCAGCTTTGACTGCTCTCTTCGCATTCAATCGGACTTTTTCACCATTTATCAGACGTTTGAATGCACAGGGTATCCACGGGGTATCCACAGGGTATCCTGTTTCCGTGCACTTTGATGTACGCATGCGCCGATATCTGTCGCCTCGAATATTATATTCCCCTCACGGGAATCAAACCCGAGCCGTGGGTTTGTTGCATCCGTGCTCTACTGACTGAGCTAATGAACGGATGATGTGACTCCTTTTTTGTGCATTTATCTTTGACGTGGATAGTGCTGGAGACGTGCAGTGGGGTAGACGTGGATAGTGAGGGACTGAATATTTACTATTCTGTCCTTAACGGCACATATCTCGGTAACGCGGCTGAGTGGGATTGAGCGCCGATGACCCCCGTGAGTCGCCACGAGGCGAGCGCTAGCGAGCCGAGTTGCCGCGCCGCTCCGTCGGGGTCTGTGGCGTGGAGCGTTACACCGGGGAACAGAGAATCCATGGCCTCTAGTTCGATGCTGGAATTCAGCTCAGGTTTTGTTATTGTGTACCTCCGAGGTTGACCACTAGATGTCGACATTTCACTACTAATCAAGCCACTGTTTCATTGTTTTGATCAACCATCCACTGTGAGATACCGGGATACCCAGAATTGAGTATCCGAGATACCAGACCATTCAAACACTTGAAAACACTTGATAATTTCTCATTCAATGCACTGAAATCATTCGAAACAGGTGACAAAAAACTGTTTTGCAAAAGTCGACCTGATGGTGGCACTATAACAGGCGAATGTCAAAAGGGTGGCATTTGTTCCTTGATCAAGTGGGAATGTGTGTGAAAAGTTTCATGGAAAGCAAAAGCTGCATTAAAGATTTAAGGCATTTTGTTCAAAACAGGGCAAAGGTTTTTCCCTGGCCTCTAGGGAGTTTGCAAAGAGTTTACAAAGTTTTACACTGATCAGTGGAGTTATAGGTAACAACATGAATCGGCCTGTTATAGCGCCACCATGAGGCTGATTTGAAGAAATGTAAGTGGCATTTCTTTGTCTGCCTATTGGGTTTCACCAAAATTGCATGCAGTGCTCATGATTTGAGGCATTTTGTTCAAAACCGACCAATCCTGCAAACTTATATATGAATATGGGAAATTTGGCCAGATCCATGTTGATCACATGACTGTAACTAGAAGCAGTGCTCTTCCGAGCACAGGTCTCCACCAGGCCACACAAATCGGCCTGTTATAGCGCCACCATGAGGCTGATTTAAAAAATGTGGGGCAGAGGTTCTGAATTAGCATCCAGGGAGTGTGTGTGCTCAGTTTGGCAGCGATCGGGCCAACGGCGCCGGAGATTAGCTGGTAACAACCAGGCCACACAAATCGGCCTGTTATAGCGCCACCATGAGGCTGATTTGAAAAATGTGGGGCAGAGGTTCTAGATTGGCATCCAGGGAGTGTGTGTGCTCAGTTTGGCAGCGATCGGGCCAACGGTGACTGAGATTAGCTGTTCACAAACTGCGAGGACGCACGGACGCACGCACGGACGCACGGACGGACGGACGGACGGACGGAGGGGAAAACATACTCTCCCTCAGCCTTCGGCTGGTGGAGACAATTATACTGTGTACCGATTTGCCTTGGTACAGTAATGTCTAAAAATGAGTTTGACAAAAAACTGCCTCGGGGACAGATTTCCATTCCGACCCACCCCCACTTCGACAACCCCCCACTTCGACACCCCCCCCCCCCCCCCCCCCCCCCCCCACTTCGACACCCCCCCATACCGACCGAGGCCCACACCCCCACTCCGACCCCCTGGCACTCCAACCTGGGGTGTGCGAGCAACCTCCACGGATCCCGCAGTCTCTCTCTCATTTTCTCTCTCCATCTCTCTCCCTCTTCTCTTTCTCCATATCTCTCTCCCTCTCTCTTTATTATTGCTATTATTATAAGTGTAATAATAATAATATCGTCTGTCTTGCCTGTTTGTCCTTTCATAGAGAGGTTGAGTTTTAACCCATTCTCTGACTTTAACAGAGCTTACTGGGCAAGGAAATGCACTGCTTTCAAGGAAAAACAAACAATATTGCTGTGAATGACTCCTGTCAATGAATCAATTAGCGCCGGTCATTATTTGCTTTCAAGGAATAACAATACAGGTTTGAATTGCGCAGGTCATTACATCCAACACAATTAAGAAAAAAAGGCAATTTTGATCCCTATTATATTTGATATCATGTTTATTATAATGGTATAATGTTGGCCGTTCGAAGACCTCACTTTCCCTTTTTTCCTCCCAAACTGCTAATAAAGTAGTTCATTAAATCAACAAGGCTGGAGATGATTGCTCCAGATATTACTTCAAAGACACAGGATCATTGCAACTTTCCACAGCATTCTTCACAGACAGACAGCGCAGACAGTTTGAGTTCATACCTGGAGTCGTTGTCTTCATGTCTTTTTCTGCTGTACTGTACTCAAGTCACTACTCAGGGATTGTGTAATGTGTATTCCATAAAAGATGAAACTGCGCTCGCTTTCCATATAATTATCCAAAAGACGACGAGATATTGTTTTGGTAGGCACTAGGCAGGCTGCTTCAGCATTGCAGGGCTGGCGGCCTGGTGCACATAGCCTACTGTATACAGTATGTTGGATATTGCAATGCAGACACATGTTCTCTTCTCGGACCTCGAAGAACTTTAAAGGTAGAATTCTGTATCTCTATAGTCTTGTTGGTGAGCCGACGACAGTTTGTGCTGCGTGCATCAATTAGTTTTGACTTGAGTTGAGATGTAACTGGAGATATCCAAACAAACCACTTCAATATGATGGACGTCATGTAACATGTTGTCAACAATCTCCGCACCTTTGGAGTAATATAAAAGTTCACTTTGACACTTATTTCATGTCCATCGCTCTGTTCAACTCTCTCTGCAAAACACTGCGGAGTCTGGCAATGCATCTCATGTCTGATTTATGATTAGCCGTAGGAATGTGTCACGCATATAACATAGCAGATCTCCAAGGCTACAATGCGTTGCTTCCGCGAAATCGATAGGGCACGAGTTATGGTGTTGCGGACGTATCTAGAAGCGCATTCCCATAGAGCAACGTGCACTATACGAAAACGGGTGCCCTTTGGAACTTTGTGCCACTATAGGAAGAAATACTTTACTTTTCTACTTTTCTTCTTTACTTAAATAAAAGTATCAGTAGCCTACTGCAATTTAGATATACAATGTTACAAGTAGAAGTATGGTATTAAATAAAAATCTTTTTAAAATAGCAGATCTACAAGCTCACAATGTGAGCTATTTTCAAATGGCCAAAATGTATATGCTATAGGCTACAGCTGAAGTGGTTAATGTATGTTGTGTATAGGCCTAAATCAAAATCTACAAGGCAATAACTAAAGTTTTGAAATAAATGTAGGCCTAGCAGGGTTTCCTGCAGGAAAAAGTCTTGACCAGGGGGGAAGCATAGGCTCCGGAAAATTTTGCTTAATTAATTAATTAATTTGCTTAAAATGCATTTCTTGATACATTTTTATTATATGAATTCTTATGTTTGCCCTCAAAATATTAAGTGAAGTTAAATAAGAGAGATAAAGTTGCTTATAACAAACAAATCAAAACATATTTCGATTTTTGATTACAAATATTTTGCCCTCATTTTTGCCCTCAAAATATTAACTCATTGAATGCCCTTTTCAAGATGGCCGCCAAGTACCAGGATGCCACGTTCCTAAATTTCTAGTGCACGGATCAATTTTTAGTGCACAGATCGTGTAGTACTTTTTAACAGCTTTCAAACCAAAAAATCCGCTTGGAAATCCGTTCAGGCATTCATGAGATAGAAGCCTTCAAAGTCAGACAAAACAAACACTGCCACCTTCCTAAATGTCTAGTGCACGGATCAATTTTTAGTGCACGGATCGTGCACGCCCATGCCTAGATCATGCACCATATGTGTAGTACTTTTTAACAGCTTTCAAACAAAAAAATCCGCTTGGAAATCCGTTCAGGCATTCATGAGATACAAACCTTCAAAGTCAGACAAAACAGCCATTTTTTACATTTTGAAAGATGTGTTTGTTATGGGGCTAAACATGCAATTTCGCAATTGCGATCATGCCTAATACATTTGAGGCATTTTTAGAAATGTATTTATAAAAACATTTTTAAAAAAAAAATATATATATATATATATATATTTTTTTCTTCAAAATGGCTTCCAACTCGGGAAACTCGGGCTGTGGCAGCCTGGGACTACTGTAATAACTCGGGAAACTCGGGCCTTGGCAGTCAATGAGTTAATGAGTTAGTGTAAAAAAGGAAAATGCAACTACATTATGCTATCATTATTCACATTTATTCAACATTGTGTAGCAAAACCAATTTAGCTAATTTGACCCTGTACATCTGCTATTTGAAAATAGCTGATCTACAAGCTCACAGTATCACACAGCTAAACCAAAGCGAGCTTGTTTATAGGCTACTTTACATTTAAGTACCAATCGTTCTTATTTTGTTTTGAAGTCCACCGATCGGCTCTTATTTTGAAGCCTATGTATTGACCGGGGTAACAGGTTTATGTTGGTCTGACATGACGAACAATAACATAGCTACCTAGCTTGCTAGTGCTACTGTGTGCTGGTGATGA
Source organism: Nannobrachium achirus (assembly GCF_963921795.1). Lineage (NCBI taxonomy): Eukaryota > Metazoa > Chordata > Actinopteri > Myctophiformes > Myctophidae > Nannobrachium > Nannobrachium achirus. The sequence continues at coordinate 3,780,877 of NC_137824.1, forward strand.
CCAGTGATCGGACGCTATACTATCGTCGTAGGGTTAGGTAACGTGGTATTGGCGCTGCTATGTTTAATCTTACACATTAAACCAACGTAAATAGTAAAGCTTTTCACACGGAAGGCTTTATTGAGCACCCGCACAAAGTCTCGTGAAACTAACTCACGGAGTGGTGCGTGATTCTCATACAGTAGCCTACACAAGTTCACAACACGTAACACATCCCTCCCGTGCTGGAGTTAAATACTTTAGCAAGTTTTTCTACGTGAGTCGCGGGTAACAGCCAGGATTTCCACCGCGGAGGTAAAGGCTCAGCCCTGAGCCGCTCAGGGCAGGGCTGCATTGTGCCAGCCACCCTCTCCTCCTCTCCTCTCCGTGAGGAGAAACATGCTTGCGGGCGGCGGCGCGGCGCAGCGCAGTGTGGTGTAGGCGAAATGTGAAGTCCATCTACTGTATATTAGTCCCAAATCGCAAAATGTACTATAGTGGTTTTAAAAGAAATCGACATCTCTTCTGCGCACCGCTAAAGCCCCGGTGAACATTTGTGACGGGGCTGCTCTGGACGTGTGTATGTGATGAAAACAAGCATGCACTGGTGACGTTTAGGGCTTTTCGCTATGCGTCTTGGCCGGGCGCTAAAAATTTCAGACCAGGCAAAGATTACTTTACCCCACGTCCACAGGTAATGTTAATCCAATGCGAATGGGGCTAAAGAGAGTTTTTTTTTCTTCTTCCACCCCTATGAACTGCCGCTTTACGCACAGTTGAATGGTTCGCTTATATAGAAGCAGCGGCCGCGCATTGCCATTGCAAAAATAGGTCTGTCCTTGGGTCGGAATGGAGGTGTCTATAGCAAAACGGGAGTACCCCGCCATTCCGACAGGTTTATTCGAAATGGCGGTGTTTCTGAATCGAGATGTTTTAGGGTCGGAAAGGCGATGTGCATAGAACCATAGAAGTCAATGGTCGGAATGGCGGGAGGTCGGAATGGCGGGGTGTAACCAACTGCCTCATGGTGGCTCTATAAATAGTCTAGATGGACAGGGGGGTCTGTGCGCATTGGGTGGATTTTTCGCCACCTGTTTCTTCTTAATCCTTGAAGGTCATATTTTAAGATTCTGCCAGGTACCAAGCTGATGTTCTCATGGGGGTAATTTTTAATGATTCTTGCACCTACCCATTCACTTACTATATAGGAAAAAGATACCCCCAAAATAATCTTCTTAAAGTAGCATGTGAGGGGTCTAACTAGGGTTTTTTCATGATTCTGAATCCATTGCAAGCATTTATTTTGCACGAAAAACATTCCTAAGGCTAAAAATGGACCCCACAAAACTGTGAAAAAAGATTTTCATCACAAAACCATAGTTTTGTGAGTCCTTTTTTAGCCCAAGGAATGTTTTTTTTTATGACACACAAATGCTTGCAATGGATTCAGAATCATGAATAAACCCTAGTTAGATTTTTTGGGGGGGTCTTTTTTCCTGTATAGTAAGTGAATGGGTAGGTGCAAGAAATCATTAAAAATGAACCCCATTCAGCTTGGTACCTGGCAGAATCTTAAAATATAACCTTCAAGGATTAAGAAAAAACAGGTGGCGAAATAAAATCCACCCTATGCGCGCGGACCCCCTGTCCATCTAGACTAAAGAGGCCCATGTGATATCATAATAATAGAAGAGTTTTGAATATCTTACATGAGAAACATAATGAAAAAGACACAGCAATGTTATCAGTTGATGCTAGCCAGGCTTTTGATTGAATAGAATGGGAATACCATTGATAGATGTTCTACCTAGGTATGGACTAGGCAAAACCTTCCTCAAATGGATTAAATTATTATATACAAACCCAGCTGCTGAGATACTAACAAACAGCAATGTATCAAAATCTCCCATATACGGAGATATCTGTCTATATGCGTCCATTTTTTGTTGACTCATGATATCTGTCTATATGCGTCCATTTTTTGTGTCCATTTTATGCATATGCCCATATATGGAGATCTCTGTATCTGTCTGTGTCCCTTTTATGCCCATATACGGAGATATCTGTCTATATGCGTCCATTTTTTGTTGACTCATGGCGCACGTGATGTCAGAGCCTTTTATGAAGTGATGTCACAATGAGTCGGCGCTTGCGCCGGTTTCCTCGAAGTGCCTCCGAAACGGCCTCATTTTAGAAGTGCATGCATGTAGAAAGTGAACTTTCCCCAACACTGACCATAGTCTTATATTGTTGTACTGGGAACTGACCAGTACAACCACTGTCTTATATTGATGTACTGGGAACTGACCAGTACAACCACAGTCTTCTACTGTTGTACTGGGAGCTGACCAGTACAACCATAGTCTTATGCGAGTGAGCTTGTAGATTGGCTATTTTTCTGAAATTGTTTGCTCAAAGTGAGAAAAAAAAGAAAAAAATATATATATTTTCTGCATTGCTAAATAATAAGTCCCAGACAAAAACTGACTGCTTTAAATCTTCAAATTGACTGAAATAATCTTCTCTCCACAGCTCGAGGTGTGATTTACATTCGACCACAAGGAGTCCTTCAACTGCTTACAGATCATAACTCTATTACTGGACCCATCACTAGCATCCTGTGGAAACATGGACCCAATAAAGCAGCAGAATGGGATCTGGTTCTTGGTCCTGTTGTGTATTACTACGGGACATTTAAAAACCGTGCAGAACTGGATAAAGGAACTGGAAAGTTGGTCATCAACAATATGACCATAGAAGACATTGGAGAATACTCTGTGGAGATCAACGGTAAACTGCTGGACAAGACAACGGTTAAACAGATGAGTGAGTATGAACTGTCCTGTGAAGGTCATGTGTCATCATGGGTCTATCATAATATACAATGTTTTCTGTCCACAGAAATGTTCATTTGAATTGAAGTATATAAGACCTGGAATTATTTTATACTTTATCTATTGAAAAATAGCAGATATACAAGCTGCAAGCTTGTAGATCTGCTATTTTTTAAACATCTTGAAATCTTTTGCTAATCTTTGAATAGGCCTATATTTTTTTTGTAACATTTGTAACTCAAATATTTGCTTCTGGGGGTCCCTGGAACAACATATTTTGAGATGGGGGTCCCCCATCTCAAAAAAATGGTTAGATGGTGTTTCATACAGTCTGTTACTGATGCTGAAGAGAATCAGTACTGCTCTGTTTTATAAGCTGTAAAAGACCAGAACCTGTCAGGTTAAACTGGTCTGGGAACAGCTGCATATGAAAAGAACACATATTGTGATTCATTGCAGTGTGACTATGGCTTTAACCATAACGGCACACATACATATCAGCAGTGAATCACATGGATTCACAGGATTTGCATGTGCGGTGTGCGTGTGCTTGAGGGGGGGCCCACTGCTTCTATAGAAAATGAATATAAATATATGTGCACCATAACCCTTACCTGAGGAAGATCACACAGCCAACATGTGTTTAGTTTTAACTGCAGTCTGGAGACAACATCAGCACTGAGTTATATTCATTGTGTTTGCTCTGTTGTGTCTTCAACAGAGAAAGTCCCAGAGCCACATGTGATCACCAAGAAACCTTGTGGTTCTGACTCCACCAGCTGTGAAGTTCACTGTATCTTGATTGAGGACATCACAGAGTCAGGGACAATCACCTATCTCTGGAAGAAAGATGAAGTGAATGTGTCTGACACTGGAACAAACTCTAATCGTCTGATTGTCACCAAGGATAAAGATTGGAAAGTTAAAACATTAACTTGTGAAGTTAAGAACGAGTTCAGCATGGAGCGAAGTCATCCTGAACCCAACCTGCTTCATGGAGGTATGTAGTTTACTACATCATGTGAACACAGTGAATCACTGTTACAGTCTTTATCATGAAGGTATGTAGTTTACTACATCATGTGAACACATTGAATCACTGTTACAGTCTTTATCATGAAGGTATGTAGTTGACATCATGTGAACACATTGAATCATTGTGTTACAGACTGCAGTGTTGACCTTTTTACATATTTAGGCTCCTAACACAGAAATCATTAAACCTCTCCTCAGGACCTCCACCTGAACCTACACCCACGGGAGCCATTGTTGCTTGTGTTATCGTTGCTCTCATTGTTGGTCTCATTGTTGGTGCGGTGCTGATGAAATATTGTTGTAAGTCTCTCTTCAGAGTTCCACATATCATACAAGTACAACGTGCTTACTAAATTACTGCTCAGCAATGACATGCAATTAACCCATTAAGACCTGAGGCCCATTCTAACAAATGTCTTCTAAATCTGAAAACCCTATGATATCAGTTGTGATCGTTTCATGTCGAGGACCCCTGAAATTGCATGAATTTGCCCGCGGACCCCCATCTCAAAATATGTTGTTCCACTGACCTGGGACCCCCAGAAGCAAAGATTTGTTATTATTATCCAGTCATGCACAACGCAATGGAGACACCTGGTGGTGGAATCAAACAAATGTCTCAGTAGTGCAGTGGTTCAGGCTGTGACCCCCAAAATAATCATATTTGAACTGGGGACCCCCCACCCCACGCTGACAAGCACTTTGTATAACACGGTTATATTGTGAGAATAGACGATCTACATGCTCACAACGCCTCACGTTTCAAGGCATTGTGATCATGTAGAACTGCTATTTCACACATTTTCTGCCTCTAATATTTGACAATTTAGCCAAGGTTTAATTTGTCATTTTAGAGGTATTAAAACATCCTTGAATTGTCATTTTAGAAATGTGCATAAACCCTCTATACGTTTGTTTACTGTTGAGAGAGAAAACAACGTTGCACATTAAGTTAATCATCTGGGGACCCCCCAAAATAATTTGGGGACCCCCCGACGCATAGGTTGAGAACCACTGCATTATACAACATGTAGAATTGATGAAACGAATGAATTATTTTTGCACAAACATGTCACACTTAAGATCTTAAAGGGATATTTCACTTTCAAAATAACTTTTGGTAATGTTATCATCTAATCAGGCTTTTATGAATACCCTGAACAGCTTTTAATTAGCTTGATTGAATATTTAAATATTTGATGTAAATGTTACCAGACCCTCCAGGCCCAGGGCCTCTCCCCACACACACACCCATTGTAACTTCAAACTTCATTTTAACCATGATAGATTCATTAAAAACACCCATTATTTTTTCTGGTGACTCGTACTACCCTCCTAATATGTGAGCAGGCTGTGTTTTTTCGATAACTTATTTCATTTATTTTTAATAATATTTTTTTTGTATTTCATTTTTTCCATTTTCCCAAATAATTATTAAAAATAAATGAAAAAAGTTATCGAAAAAACACGGCCTGCTCACGTATTACGAGGGTAGTATGAGTCACCAGAAAAAATGTGTTTTTAATGAATCAGAATCTATCATGGTTAAAATGGAGTTTGAAGTTACAATGGGTGTGTATGTGGAGAGAGGCCCTTCCACTGCTCCCTGTTGAAAGTGGAATATCCCTTTAAAGGCCATCCTAAGAGCGCTCTTCCAGTGTGCGTAGATTCAGATCTTACCTACAGTAAGAATAGATAAGAAACATTGGTGTATGCAAAAATCCTCTTAAAAACATCCTAAGTGGGTCTAAGAAGAAATGTCTTTGTAAGAACCGTTGGTGAATATGACGTTTTGATGTGGTGTCATAATTAAACTAAATGTTGATATGACACTGACTATCAAGAACATGAAAACATGGAACTTCATTTCAAAAAGGCTGCCGACTCCTGCTGTTTGTCATGTCATGTCATGTCATGTCATGTCATGTCATGTCATGTCATGTTGTCACTGTGTTTGAATTTCATCTCAGATCGTATAATGAGGAGGTTTCCATGTATTCAGCCTGAAGGTGAGTTTGAGAATTTTATTTAAGCAGTTGAACCTCCTACTAATTAATAGTGATGATGATTATAAAACAATTAACTTTCATGACAACCTTTATTTATTTCTCTGAAAACACACTGAGGACTGGGATATGCAAAGAAAAAATATACACAAATTATGTAAATGAATAAAATAACATGATTAAGATAACCTTTCATCACATGATTTATCAGCGTCAATAAAAACAATAGTATTTACATCTGATTTTAAAGTGACCTACAGTAGAGGAACAAGAGAACTTATTTAACTGAAGCATGTAAGGCAGGGGTCTTCAACAGGGGGTCTGGGACCCCTTGGGGGTCCTCAGAGTTACTACAGGGGGTCCTCCAAATCTTTGAGGACCCTAGCGTCCATATTCTGAGAACTGCGCTGCGAGGCGTTGTGAGCTTGTAGATCAGCTATTTTCAGCAAAGAGGTTTGGTGTAGAGGGGAAAAGAGCAGACAGTACAGAGTGAAAGGTCAAGTTTATTAAGTATAGACGGTTCAAGTGGTTAAATATCTGAACACACAAATTGACATGAATCCAAAATACACTGATGATTGTGCTGTCAAACGATGAAACTATATGGAATCTATGAACAGGTTGTGGGGGTCCCTGCTTCATCTCTCTCTCAACTAAGGGGTCCTTGGCCTGAAAACGTTGAAGACCCCTGCTGTAAGCTGTTACAGTTGTATGACAAGGCTATGTTGGGTGGAGAGATGGTCTCTTCACTCAGAGAACAAAGGTTACAATGTAACCTAATGAAGATATTTGCCTTTCATTGTCATTCTGCTAGCTAGGAGCACTACTTGATTATGTTAATGTGTAGGACCTGTTGTTTCATGCTGCGCTAGGAGGGAGTGGATGAGGTCACTTTGACCCCAGGGTGGTTCAGGGACCCAAAGGGTCCTTGAGGATTGATTGGCTCCAGTATATCTGTAGAGCACACACACACACACACACACACACACACACACACACACACACACACACACACACACACACACACACACACACACACACACACACACTCCACAAGTCCCCTCTGTCTTTCTATTTGCTGGGCTTTTACTAAGTACTTTGGTCCAGTCTGATCCATGAACTAACTGATAGACTCATGTCTAGTGTTGGTTTAAGTAATGCTCTCTCTCTCTCTCTCTCTCCCCCCCCCCCCCCCCCCCCCCAGCAGATGTCAGTGGAGAGCCTACAGGACCGACAACAGGTAAATGAATATTTATTAGTCGTTGCCCGTTGTTGTGTTGTGTACTGAGGTGAAAGTATGGTCTCGTAGGATAGTAGGGTTTAAGACATATCAGTGAATTAGGAATCACACCACAGTTCTAGTCAAACCCCGCCCACGGAAGCTTTTGATTGGCTGAACCGGAGCTAGGGAGCGCTCCTTTTTGACCTGTAAATGCACTTTCTGTTTAATAAAGAGCTGGAGAGACATAAGTAATGCTCTCTCTCTCTCTCGCTCTCTCTCTCGCTCTCTCTCTCTCTCTCTCTCTCTCTCTCTCTCTCTCTCTCTCTCTCTCTCTTCCCCCAGCAAATGGTGCTGAAATGGAGTTTATGGAGATGGAAGGTAATGTTTAATTTATTGCAACAGGAGGTTCAGGCTAATCAGTCAGTGTGCAGTAAACATTATGCATTTTCCCCAAAGCGTATTTGTGAAATACAAAATGTATTGTAAATTGTTTAAGGTAGCCAAAAGCCTATATGGTATTTGTTGTGGTTTTTAACAGTAGCCTATAATAATGCTGAATTAACTGTATTGTAGTCGGGCCTGAATCATTCTGCACTTAACTGTACATTGTTGTTGTGTGTCACTGTGTCATATTTTATAGTAACACAATCATGAAAAACATTCAAATGGTCATATGACCAAAATTAGTATTATTAGTTTGCTTCTACAGTGTATTTATTATATTTATTTATTGTTAAATTGGAATATAGAATGTGTTCCAGGGGCTATTTTTCAGTACATACTGGAATGTTATTTTAATACATTCACAATGTGATTATTTATTGCTCCAACAGCCTATGCTGATCTGGTACATTATAAATGTGCATCAGTGATGATAATAATGGTCGGAGAGAAAGCGCCAGATATAGACAGTAATGAATTCAGATCATACCATAAGCTCCAGATATAGACAGTAATGAATTCAGATCATAAGCTCCAGATATAGACAGTAATTAATTAAGATCATATCATAAGCTCCAGATATAGACAGTAATTAATTCAGATCATATCATAAGCTCCACATAAAGACAGTAATTAATTCAGATCATATCATAAGCTCCAGATATAGACAGTAATGAATTCATACCATAAGCTCCAGTAAAAGTCCCTCCAGTGCAGATCAATACACATGATTTAACTCCAACATTAAGTGTTCTTCTCTCTGCTGTTTCAGTAACGACACCATTGAAACCACCTGATGAGAGCCAAGAGCCCTGAGGTGAGTTCTCTGCTTTATGGATGGACTAATATTCAACTTTACTCTGTATATGTGTATTACATGCAATTGATGTGTGTGTGTGTGTGTGTGTGTGTGTGTGTGTGTGTGTGTGTGTGTGTGTGTGTGTGTGTGTGTGTGTGTGTGTGAAGCATTTTACTGGGGCCGTGTTTGGCCGGTGTGCCACCCCTTGAATATCATATTTTATATTATTATATATTGATGATTATATATATATATATATATATATATATCAGGGTTTCCGCTAGGCATTTTTGGGGCCGGCCACCTTGGCCGGCAGGATTATATTTTACCGGCCATAGCAGACATACAAGCTCACAGCGCGGCGCGTTTCGCCTTGTTGTGAGCTTGAAGCTCTGATATTTCCAATGCACGTAACCATGCACACAGCGCAGTGGGGATGGGATTTATGGCTCTTTGAAGTGAGCCGGATCTCTGGGATCCTTTCCTTTCAAAGAGCCGTTCAAAAGACTGGCTCATTCTAGTAGTTACTTTATAGATTTTGATTATAATTACAAATAACTTCAACCCTATATACATTTATTTCGTACATATATAGGTACATATCTGCCATTTGAAAATAGCTGATCTACAAGCTCACAATGCTATCGTTCATTTCAAAGAGCCGTTCAAAAGACTCGATTCGTTCGTGAACGTCCCACCTCTACAGCGCAGCATGAAGCAGCAGCAGTGGCGGTGAGCTCCGCTGTCATCAGACAGACTCACAGAACATGATACAAATTTAAAATTATGATAGGTTTTAATGGTTGTAGCTTTACTACTTTAGACAAATAATTATGTGCATAATAAGATTAAATGATAAAATAGCCTAAGAGGCATTTTCCCAGCCAGCCACGGTGGCCGGCCAATTAAACATTTAACCGGCCAATGGCCGGTAAATACCGGCTAACGGAATCTCTGATATATATATATATATATATATATATATATATATATATATATATATATATATATGATACAATAATGTAATGCTATTTTTCAGTGCATACTGGAATGTTATTTTAATACATTCACAATGTGACTATGTATTGCTCCAACAGCCTATGCTGATCTAGTACATTATAAAGGTGCATCAGTGATGATAATAATGGTCGGAGAGCTGAGTAGTTTCTGATTATTATATAGATATAATGTATTATGAATGTATTTATTATTTATGAAAAGTTCACTCTTGTTCACTCTTTGTTTTTTTCAAAAACAAAATGCAACTTTCGGCCCCATCTCGTCATACTCGTCATAGGCAACATGGACACACTTGTATAACTCGTCAAACTTGTCATAGGCACTCAATGAGTTAACAGGCGCTTGTGATTAAATAATAACTACATTGGATCCATCTGTCTGTCTAACTTTTCTGTCTCTCTGTCTGTCTGTCTTTCTGTATTTCTCTCTCCTTTTAGCTCCAGACCCAAAATGAGGAAGAGGACAACTCGTTGTGAGCTTGTAGATCGATTATATCAATTTGTTTGAAGTTTTTTGAAGTAATTAATATTTTAAGTATCAGAAACGATGGTATTTACTCGCGATCCCACAAAAGTCGTCCCAAACCACAGTTTGGGAATCAGTGGTGTACACAGGTTCTGTTCAATGCCCCCCCCCCCCCCAGATTAATTAATTAATCTGAAAAAATTATTAAGTAATTGAAATGAACACCCAGAAAATAGCCAAAACTGAGCACATTTCGATCTATTAGGGCAAACCTCATTTGAAAAAACAAATCATGGGTATATGAAAGCCCAGTACTCATACTTTGCACTGCAGCAACCTTTAAGAGTATGCTGAGCTGATCATGGCTTTTGGGGTTGCCTCTACATGCGCGTGTATCCCCCATTTAGGTGCATTCAAGTTCAGTGGATGAGTGGAGAGGCACCTTGATGCCTGGGCACCCAAAAGCGTTTTTATTTTATGTATTTTTATAATATTTGTATATTTCTAGGCTACCCATCCTCCCTCATGGCGCCCTAGTCAGTCGCCTACTCTGCCTATTAACTGGGCTGCCTCTGGGTAGAGTGACTGTTACTGGGAGGTAGAGATGAGTGGAGGGGTAATAGGCGATTTTAAGGGGTGTCTATGGGTGCACTTACACCCCCTGGCCACCACGCGGCCATTTTTTTTCTTCTTTTTTTAACTTTTTTTTTTGTAATGTAACTTTATTTAATAATTATTAAATAAAACAGTGATCGTGGTTTGTAAAATGTGCGCAAAAAGAGAGGAGGGGCAAGTATTTCTGTTGTTAACTTGGCAGACTTGGCAGGCGCTATGGGTGGTCTGTGAGATTAACAACACCATATAGGCATTTTACAGATTGAGAAAGAACACAAAATTAAACTGCAGCAAATAATTGATCAGTATGCAAGTGCCAAAAACCGGAGGCTGCAGTTCATTGTGTAATAAGGATGATTGCTTGATTGCTTGATGATTAACTTGATGTTTGGATTTATATGTCCTGTGCTGCCTCTGCCTGCAAAATATAAGTAAATACATTTGCTCATGGTGTCTAGAGAAAGAAGCACCTGTTTTGCACTTTTTTTTGTTTATATTGTGTTAGATTTGGGATACTGTTGTATCTGTCTACAGAGGTAGAGTAGACAGATACTGTTGGTCTCTGTCTACAGAGGTAGAGTAGACAGATACTGTTGTCTCTGTCTACAGAGGTAGAGTAGACAGATACCGTTGGTCTCTGTCTACAGAGGTAGAGTAGACAGATACTGGTCTGATAGTGAACTACCCGTTACCCCTTATCCTCACCCTACCCACCAAATGCGGGCAAGGCACCTTGCCATGTCCCTAAATGGTATGTTGGGGCTGCTATACCCGCTGCCATTATGACCACTCTGTTATTTGCAGAGGTGTGGTTTTGAGGTGTCCGTGGGTGTGTTGATGCTAAGAGTAAGTATATACTCATTATGATATGTAAGTGGTTTAAATGCATGTTTGCAGATTCAGTAAATTAATCTGTGATTGGAGAAACGATCTTAGTTCCAATCAGCCAACAGTGGACTTAGTCCAGTTGTCTGAGCTTTATTATCTGGAAATGAGTTCTTCTTCTTCTTTCGTGTATCATCAGATGGCCAACTCAGTGTCCTGCAGCCATGCCCTCGTCTCTGGTCCTAAATCGAAAAGACCAGCTTCTGAGGGTGGGCTGTATAGGGGGCAGCCGGTGATTATGTGCTCGGCAGTCTGTTCAGGCTCGCCACACTCGCATGCCGCACTGTCCGTTAGGCCCCACTTCTTCATAGAAGACTTGAAGCGCCCGACTCCAGTGCGCAGACGGTTCAGCGAGGTCCATAGGTGTCGTGGCATATCTTCTCCTTTTACACCACCTCCTGGGTCCTGGATGTATCGCTGCATACGGGAGGGCCCAGTTGTCTCCCATGAACGTTTCCAGGATGCTGCCAGCCAGGCGTCTCTGGACAAGTCCTCAGGGATAGACTGTAGCATATCTTGTGCTGCCTTGTTGTAGGGATGGCGAGACTTGAGCCTGCCTGGTGGGGCCGGTGTTGTTGTGGCTTTGTGCAGGATGTGCCAGTCATACTTCTGGGCTTTTCTTGCCAGGGCGAGGGTAGCCGCATCCCGTCGGAGACTGGCTGGGGCGATTCCAGCCAGGACTGGCAGGTAGGACACAGGGGTGGGTTTCAGACAACCAGTTACTGTCCGGAGGGCGCTGTTGATGACAGTGTCGACCTTGTTGACATGGGGACTTCTGCTCCAGACAGGGGCGCAGTATTCTGCTACGGGCAGGACCAGGGCTTGCGTGGATATGGAAATGAGTTAAAAAGATAAAAGTTGTCTAAATGTGACAGTGTGGGTCTCAATGACAACATTGATGTCATGAATGTGCACACTGTATTTAATGTACTTGTGTTTGAACCTGAGTCCTGATACTCCCTGCACCTTAATGCCATGTTTATAAAACATGATGATATTTATACCTTAATACCATGTACAACATGATGATAATTATACCTTAATACCATGTACAACATGGTGATATTTATTATCCCTGTGCCTTTAAATAGTAACATCCAGTATCTAACATTTACAATGTAGACATTTAGTAGATGCTCTCAATCCAGAGCGACTTATAATAAACAAAGACAATTCAAGGTAATATCACAGATTCAGAGACTAAAAAAAGTATGATTCTATGGTCAAGTATCTCAGGTAAATACTGGACACTGGATAGATATACTACCAGTATGTGTAACTAAATATGTAGATACATTGTTGTTTTGTATTGATCTCTCTCTCTCTCTCTCTCTCCATCCCTCTCTCCTTCACTTAAAATCTAAAATAATGTATATTGATGATATACATACAAGTGTCCTTTTTTAATATTAAAGTGTTTTTTGTTTGTTTGTGCAAACAATAGGAATTTTCTCCTACCTAATTCTGTTTTTGGTCAAGATTTCATTTTTATTTTTTATTTTTATGTGTTGTTAACAAGGATCAAAAATGTAAATCATTCATTCCTTGTGTTTATTTCAGTAGGGAGGGTTTGTCAAGGTGCACTGAGGTTCAGCCTGTGAACAGCAGAATGATACTGCTCTGTTTTAACACACATGTTACCTTTACCTTCTTTATATGTTATACTATTGCTCTGTCCTGTATCACTGTGAGTTTAAATAAAACTATTTTCTATGAGAGAAGTAAGAGTTGTATTCTTTCAGGGACCTGAGGGTTCAACCTCCTGTGTGTGTGTGTGTGTGTGTGTGTGTGTGTGTGTGTGTGTGTGTGTGTGTGTGTGTGTGTGTGTGTGTGTGTGTGTGTGTGTGTGTGTGCGCGCGCCTCAGTGTCTATTAATAGTATAGATGCATGTAGTGTTTGCCTATTAGGCCTACAGTAATACCAGTAGGCCTACTCATAGTTTGACGGTTACACTCAACCTGGGCTATATCTGTTTAGTAGTATTTAAGTCAAGACATTATGCTTTGGTGTTAATAAGTCTTTGACCAAACAGTCTATGGAACACAGACAGAATACTGTGGCATTTCTGTCTCAGCCTTCACAGGTTGTGACAAACCTCCTATGTGGTATGCTGTGAGCTTTATGCTTGGTAAATGTGTATTGAACATGTGGTATGGATGCACTGTGAGCTTTGTTTTGATAACAGTGACATGGGCATGTATAGCCAAGGTGGAGTGAAGTGGTTGAATGTATATGGCTATACTGTATGTATAACCACATAGATGTTGCAGGTGAGGATGCTGGTGCACATGAGAGTGCAGGCAGATTATGAGAAAATGGGCCCCTGCACTGAAATGCAAAGGGCACCCCTGGCTGCCTGGGACAAGTGAGATTCTTTACATAAACATAAACAAACTCTATAGAATGTATAGGGGCCAAACTCTTGCAAGAAGTATAATGAATAATATATTATTAAAAGATGTACAGTATAATAATATATCTGAAAAATAAGTCGGCACCCAATTTTATTATATTGTTAGATTTTCCTCTTTTTTTTCAATAAATGTGTATGTCATTGTGGCATAAACAATAATTTGAAGGGAAGCAGGTTCAAATCATGCATACTTATTTCTTAATTTGAAAACAATTAAATTGTCAATTTCAAACGGCAAAACATGCATAAGCTACACATTATTGTGTGTTATAGTTATAACTATTCTATGCATTTCAGGGGCTCTTTTTTGAGACTTTAAAAACTTTTTCTTTTGGCGCCATGCACACGGAACGCACACCAACGTAATACTTAAGGGCCATACAGTCAAGTGTTATATGATGCTATGGTATGAATGAGGGGCCCATTTAGATTAATTGGAGTGGATAACATAATTATGTTAGGTTGTGTTGACAACAAGCGCAAATAACAGTGACACGGTCACGCGGAGGCTCAAGCTCAGGACCCCCCTAGCTCAGGGGCCCCTTAGCTCAGGGGCCCTTGGTCCTGTGATCTTTGTGCCCGTTGGGTGATCCATCCCTCAGGGGGAAGCTGCTGAAGGCAGTTAACACGCTTCATGAGTTGCTTCTTGCTGTTGGATTGGTCGGTGAGACACAATAATGTGACAGTGATTGGATCAGGACACAGCAATATCACAGTGGTTGGATCAGGAGTTGCTTCTTGCAGTTGGATCAGGAGGCAGAGTAATGTGACAGTGGACAGCTTGGAGGTCTGCTATTTTTGATATTTTCACCTAAGGGCCCTTTTAGGAATGTCAGCCCCTGCCTCTCTAACATTCTCTGCACGTCCCTGGACAACAGAGTGAACATAGAGGGCTCTATTTTGATTATCTTAAGTACCAGCTCTTATGTCTTAACTTAAAGGCCTGTCCATACTGTCTCTGACCACCGAAATCTTTGTCGGAAAGGTCCGGTTCAACTACAAAATGACGTCACTCGCATCTCCTGAAAAGCATTACCCTGAATTAGAGTTCAGAAAGCTGCACGTCAGAAAGTCAGAACTCTCTGACAAAAGGTTCGGTGGTCGGAGACAGCATGGACAGGCCTTTAAGTTAAGGCATAAGCGCTGGTACTTAAAGGGCCAGTTCACCTCTGGGACAACCAGATCTTATTTTATTGTTGTTTGGGACACGATCAACACAATCCTGAGTTATTTTTATGTGTTCAATCTGTGTTTTTAGATATTTTAGTATTTCAGCATGACTAGTGATGCATTTTGCATCATCAGTGTTGCGTTTTGCATCATATGATGCAAAACGCATCGCTAGTACATGCTGAAATATTATATCTCAAAAAACAGACTGAACACAAAAAATAACACAGGATTGTGTTGATCGTGTCCCAAACAACAATAAAATAAGATAGGGTTGTCCCAGAGGTGACCTGGTCCTTTAGGACAATCAAAATAGAGCCCAGAGTCTCATTCACAGGGAGAACATGACAGACACAACAAATAAATGCCCTGCAGCCATAATGTGTTCACACTTCACTCTACACATGGTCAGACAAACTAAACTAAATCACCCAATATGAGACTTACTTCTTTTTTTAAACTGAACGTATAAATTCAGATGTCTCAGTCATCTTTATCTTGATTAAGGGAAACAGGTTCCCTCTTTCACTTCTCTTTTCACCCATGCTTGGGGAAACCACAAACTTCCTGTCAGCCTTAAAAACAACTGCTTGTCTGAATTCTACCTTTCAGTAGCTTTGAATACAACAGAGATTCATTTAATTTACAATTTAAGATTCAGGAAAATCCAATGTGTTGCATAAATCATATGCAACACATTCTTCTTTCACACAAACACACAACTAAACATATCTGTGTTTGCTTCTTCTCTCCTCCACAGTCTCACTTCCTATTGATTACACTACAGACTGGTTTTAACCAGTTTTCACATGCACACTCATGCTCCCACGTGAACTCACATGAACTGACACACACACACACACACACACACACACACACACACACACGCACACACACACACACACACACACACACACACACACACACACACACACACACACACACACACACACAAATGTTTTCTTTTTCCCCTCCACACAGTGACATCTGCATATAAAACAGCAGTGTTTCAGAACACCAGGCAGCAAGTCAACACATGCTGGTGGCTGGTGCACCACTATCACTGCTGGTTGTCAGTCAATGTGTTCTAGGATATAAGCTACACTATCATTGTACAGTCAATGTGTTCTAGGCTATAAGCTACACTATCATTGTACAGTCAATGTGTTCTAGGCTATAAGCTACACTATCATTGTACAGTCAATGTGTTCTAGGCTATAAGCTACACTATCATTGTACAGTCAATGTGTTCTAGGATATAAGCTACACTATCATTGTACAGTCAATGTGTTCTATTAAACTACACTATCATTGTACAGTCAATGTGTTCTATTAAACTACACTATCATTGTACAGTCAATGTGTTCTATTAAACTACACTATCATTGTACAGTCAATGTGTTCTATTAAACTACACTATCATTGTACAGTCAATGTGTTCTAGGCTATAAGCTACACTATCATTGTACAGTCAATGTGTTCTAGGCTATAAGCTACACTATCATTGTACAGTCAATGTGTTCTAGGCTATAAGCTACACTATCATTGTACAGTCAATGTGTTCTAGGATATAAGCTACACTATCATTGTACAGTCAATGTGTTCTAGGCTATAAGCTACACTATCATTGTACAGTCAATGTGTTCTAGGATATAAGCTGTAATCATGCCATGGACCGTTGGTGGGCTGAGATGAATCACTGGGAAGTCTGAGGTCAAGAAAGGTCACACAAAAGGCAGTTAGAATGTCAAGAAGGGAGACAGTATCATCATTATTAGGATTAATGACATGTGTTTACATCACTATAGTATCAGTTAACATGAGTTTAATGTGTTTATTCATTACATGTGGGGCGGCATAGCTCAGGGGTAGAGAAACTGGTATTAGAGCACGAAGGGTATAAATCCCGAAGGGTTCCCAGTTCGAATCCGGGCTCCCCCTGAGTTAATGTCGAAGGGTCCTTGGGCAAGACTCTGAACCCCTAATTGCCTCCGGTGAGTAGGTTGGTGCCTTGCATGGCTTCCTCCGCCACCGGTGTATGAATGTGTGTGAGAATGGGTGAGTTTAATGTTTAATGTGTTTATTCATTACATGTAACACATCACTATAGTATCAGTTAACATGAGTTTAATGGCATGTGTTTACTCACTCAAACATAGGGTGACCAGATCCAAGCTGTTCATTTGAGGGACAGAAGTACCACTTGTGAGGGACAAAGTGGGATTAAATGCATTAATGTCATATTCAACTATGTGCTTAATACAGCATATTGATATTTATCATGTTGGCTTAAAACATATCTTTATTCCATTTCACTTTTGTTTATGTCAACGATGCTGCAGCGGTTCCTTCTGAACATTGTCTCTCTCTCTCTCTCTCTCAAAAAAAAAGAAAAAAACATAACCGTATTATTCAAAAGCATAGCCTACCCTATAATGTATTCACATGCTGCTAGAGCAGTGCTGTGTCCAGTGTGGTCCTGGTCCAGTCTAGCTTGTTGTGAGCTCACGTTAACAGCTTCAGCAACAATCAGTGCACCTATCAACACCGGGACATTGATTTATTACTGGAGCCTGCCAGTCACAATGTGGGACAGTGTCTCAGTTTGGGACATCTGGTCTCCCTACTCATACATGTAACGCATCAGTGTGGTATCAGTTCATATGAGTTTAATGTGGAAGGATGGATAACGTAAGAGGAATAGATCAGTGGTTGGTTCTCAACCTCTCTTGTTTCCTGCATATCCCCATCCAACACAACAGTGGTCCCCAGGTTGATTCTTAGTCAGGATGGTGGTCCCTACTTCATAATCAGTTGAAAACCCCTGATAATAGGTTGACAATACTGTACATACATGATGAGTTTGTTGCCGTTCCTCAAGCTCAGCTACAACCTGGAATCACTATGAGGGTGTGACGCCATGCGTTGTGACCTATAGTAAACTGTCTATGTTGAGCTACGCTGTATTCACATGACAATGTGGAAAACAGGCTTAAAAAGTACCGTTACACCACAGGAAGCAGCTGCACTGCAGAGATCAGACTTATTGTAACTGTAGAAAAGGTTCTGCGTAAACTACTCTGCTTAGCTTGAAATGTTCATGTCTGTATCATGACTATTATTATAAACTACTCACTGCTTAGCTTGAAAGTTACAATGGATGTTTATTCTATTCTTATTTAATGACTGCTGGATCATTAATGGTAAGCAAATCATTTATTTTGTTACTTATAGGATTACTCTGAATAACACAGGTTTTCTCTAAATGATATAGCCTATATGCATAAGAAGGGGCTTAAGATGACTACAACCATCCTGCAAATGTCCTGTGTGATTTTAGGGCAAAATCTGTAGGAGCAGTGTCCAAAAATGTGTTTTGCAAGAATCGGCCTCATGGTGGCGCTAGAAGAGGGCCATGTGAGAAATTGGTTGTGGTTTGGCAGCCAAGGAGTGTGTGTGCAAAGTTTGGCATGGATAGGGGCAACAGTGCCAGAGATATGAGTAGGGCAAAAGTGTGACGTGACACTTTTGACTGACTGACAGTCGGTGGAGGTTTTGTTAGTAACTGTGACCTGATGGTCTCAACTAGGGTGGGCATGAAGAGATGTCAGGTGGGCAACCCTCAGGCGAGTCAGGCTGTACATGTTTTGAGGGTCTCGCTCTCGTTCTAATGTATTTCCTACTGGCAGAGGCTACAGAGCATTCTCCAGACTAGCAGCAACACACTACTCTGTGTGAGTGACAGCGTAGGTGTAGCCTAGGGAAACTTTATCTGTCCACCGTTTAAAAGTTATTTTCTGTGTAAGCAATCACTGATTCATACTGGATGTGTTGCTGGTGGTGGTAGATAATGAATAGGGGGGTTTTCCACAGCTCATTTTCCCCACTGTATCCTGTTGTGTTCTGAACACTTCTCTGCTCTCTCTTCATCCTCTGAGTTCATGCATTCACTGCTGGTTTAAACCAGGCACGCAGGCAGCGTTAGGCAGACTAGGCGACCGCCTACCAACTGAGATCTGATCTAGCCTAAATTAGAAAATAGAAATTGAATGAAAGAATCTCTATTTCCATTGTGTAAAGAACTGACTGGCTTCCTAAAGGATGTTGCCCAACCAGTTCCTTCTCCTCCTCAATGGTAGGCGGCCGATAGCCTAGGCCTACTCAACTCGCTGAGATGTAACTTTTTCCTATTGTTTTCATTTGGTGACCGGGGGTTTACTTTGGGCCATCACCTGGCTTTACAAAGAATCAAATGTGCACACAGAAGTACGATGACAACCGCTCGCCTAAATGGTCTGTGTCTGCTGTGTAGCCTACTTCACTATTGGACAACTTTAGTTAGTCTACTAGTTATTTATTTAGAATATTATTATAAAACATAGGCCCACATTAATCTCTTCAGCCCTATACATTTTGTCCATTTGAAAATACCCGATCTACAAGCTCACAATGTGTCACGATGCTGCACATTGTGAGCTTGTAGATCTGCTATTTTCTATAGCCTACATTTGAAAACTTGAACTGGGACATTCTGCCTAATGAGTACTTTTACTTTTGGTACTTTAAAGGGATATTCCACTTTCAAAAACACTTTTTGTCATTGTATGGTCTAATCAGGCTTGTATGAACACCCTGAACAGTTTTTAATTTTCTTCATTCAGTATTTAGATATTTGATGTAAAAGTTACCAGGCCCGACACGCCCATGCCTCTCCCCACACACACTCATTGTAACTTCAAACTCCATTTTAACCATGATAGATTCATTAAAAATACCCATTATTTTTTCTGGTGACTCATAATACCCTCCTAGTACGTGAGCAGGCCGTGTTTTTTCCATAACGTTTTTCATGTATTTTTTATATATTTTTATTGTATTTAATTTTTTCCATTTTCACAAAGAATTATTAAAAATACATGAAAAACGTTATGGAAAAAACACGGCCTGCTCACGTATTAGGAGGGTAGTTTGAGTCACCAGAAAAAATGAGCAGGATGGTGAGCAGGATGCACGTTTGGGAGGGCTCTTTCGGGCGTCAATTGGGTATGGCAGGGGTATGCAGCTGCCATACCCTGGGTCCAGTGGGGAAAATAAAAGTTACTTTTTAATATAAATCCATGAATGTCTCTTTGTCTCTCTACGCTGGTTATTATGTTGTTAAATTACAGTAAAATAACTACAAATGCAAAATGTTACAAAATGGTCACTTTAACAAGGTATTATAATTATATTCTCCACACTTTTATTCTCCCCATCTTGACAAAATGGTATATTCCCAGGTTCCGCAGGTCAGCTGCAATGCACATGAACAACTGTTCCAGGCTGCCATATCCAGCCCAAGAAACCATAGAAACGGGGGAAAAAAATAAAATGTACTTCTTAAAATAAATGTATCATGCCTGGTTCTAAGGTATGGCAACATGACTGGTGTCTTGCACGTGTGCCTTCGCGCACGTGCAAGACACAAGTCATGTTGCCATACCTTAGCTTTTTTGAACTGACACCACTGTCTATTACTAAAGCACATTCACACATAGGGTATTCATGTCCAGTATTATGCAGGCTATAACTGATTTGATAGGCAATTAAATGTCACTGTCAAATGTTGTCCCAGTGTGCATTTTTACACATTGGAAACACATGTAGCCTATTAACATTTAGCAGTCACTGTTTAGCTTCCCATTGGACTGCAGAGTGAGTAGAGGGAGGAGCACAACCCCAGAAGGGGGCTTCAGTGCTAGTGATGATGGCATGTCATGAGTCCAGCATGTTGTTGGGGCCGGGGGGACCCTGTGCTGGGGGAACCCCCCCCCCCCTCCTCCCTCCCATTAAGGAGTCCATAGGGCAGGGATTCCCCTTCTGATGATGACGACCTCGCATCGGAGTTGGAAACGTCAGGATTGTCCACAGCTGTCCAGCAGCGCTAGGAGGATGGACAGAGAGGAGAGAGAGATGGAGGCTGGTGGTGGAACTCTGAGGAGGAGGATTACAACCCGGGACCATGGAGGACAGGAACAGAGGAACAGACCTGTTGTGGAACAACAACAAGGCTCTGCTAACAACAGAAAGGTAGCAGCAGATGTTAGCCTCCTCCCATATTAGCCACAGTTAGCCTGAAGCTGAGGATCATGTAAACAGCTTTATGGTAATTTTTTAAGGGATTGCACCTTAGTAGCACTTAGTATGCGAGGTTTTCCCCCTGAGCCCCTGGTTGCCAGACTGTTGTGCTCTGCATCTGGGCTAACTATGGACATAAACAATACTTCCACAATACTTTACCAGGTAAAACATGTGAGTACTTTTTCCACACTGCATGTTCAGGAGCAGAGCTCCACTGCTCAGCCTGTTGCCACTTGGCAGAGAGACAGCCATCCTCAGTCTTCCACTTTGCTTTGCAAGATGAGCCGCGCTATGCGAAGTTAAGTTTTTCCCCTGAGCCCGGTTGGCAGAACTGTTGTCTCTTGGCTGTAGACAGCAGCTACTAACTATGGACACAAACAATACTTTCTACTGGACTGGACGCTTCAAACCATAGACTATAGAAACGTTAAAATAAGTCAGAACTCAGAACAGATCGCATCTCAACTTTGAGAGCAGAATGAAAGCGTAGCCCTGAAACATGACGGCCATTTACATGACCGTCATGTTTCCACCTTAACCATGCTTCTAGCGAGGTAAACAAAGAGCCCCGGCAGGCTAAACAAACGTTCAAATTTCAAAAATAAAGTGCTTATTTAGCAAGGCTAATATGTGTCAGAATAGATGCCGTTCAACCAGAATTTCATGTCGTTCCCGTATTGTTTAATAAAAAGCATTTTTATCAGATCGTTGTCTGTTTCCCCCATGTATTTTCGGACCGGTTTTTGCGAGGCTACGCCCACATTTCGGTGTCCATAGATGGGGTTTGTTCGCGTGTGGAAAACCAGGAAATACAAGGGGAAACATAAAATGCTTTTTATTAAACAATACGGGAGCGACATGTAATTCTGGTGGAGCGGCATCTATTCTGACACAAATAAGTCTTTGTTAAGCACTTTATTTCTGAAATTTGAACGTTTGTTTAGCCTGCCGGGGCTCTTTGTTTACCTCGCTAGAAGCATGGTTGAGGTGGAAACATGACGGTCATATGGCCGTCATGTTTTGCCACTTGGCAGAGCAAAGCCATCCTCATCCCCTTTCTCTGCAAGATGAGCGCTATGTGAAGTTAAGTTTTCCCTCTGAGCCCGGTTGGCAGAACTGTTGTGTCTTGGCGTAGCTGAGCTCGGCTGTAGCAGCTGCTAACTATCATAAATAAACTATGGACATAAACAAAACTTTAGCAGGTAAAACATGTGAGTACTTTTTCCACACTGACTGCATGTTCAGGAGCAGAGCTCCACTGCTCAGCCTGTTGCCACTTGGCAGAGAGACAGCCATCCTCAGTCTTCCACTTTACTGTGTGTGTGTGTGTGTGTGTGTGTGTGTGTGTGTGTGTGTGTGTGTGTGTGTGTGCGCGTGCGTGCGCGCGTGCGTGTGTGTGTGCACGTTTAGAATGAATAATAATAAATTATGTTTCTTACATAGGCTTGGTGTATTTATGTTGCACTCCAAGTGACTGAGGAAAAATATATTTCATTTTATGTACATGGAGAATGTGATTATTGATTATTGACCAGCCAAGTAACCCTGCAACATGACGGTCGACTAGGGATATGGGGTTAAAGGGATAGTTCACCCCCAAACTGACTTTATTTATATTGATTAGGCATGGAGACTTAAATTTATCGATCTTGTTTTTAGGTTTTGTTTTGAGGAAAAATATCCATGAATTCAAGTCTCCATGGGGTGAGTAATAATAATAATTAAAAAAAACCAAAACATTTTGGGGGTGAACAATTTTTTTTTGTCAATATTATATTGACAAAAAAAATATACAAAATATATTCAATGTTATGAGTTTAAAAAAGTTGTACCCCAATTGAAACAAGCCCAAAACCTTTCTTGTGGTGTTTGTAATCCTTTTAGTTGACCTTGTATCAGTGAACTGTACTGTCATGAAACTGTACCTTTTCCTTTAATACCTCTAATAAATTATTCAATCAATCTATCAGGTGAGAACCAGGGGAGAGACCACAACCTATGCCCAGCCTAGGACAGACCAAGGAGTGGAAGTGGAACAGCGGGGGTCCATCTGATCTGGTTCCAGTTGATCCTTTGGGGGTCCTCCATGAGGTCATCCTGGGGGTCCTCCATGAGGTCATCCTGGGGGTCCTCCATGTCTCCTCCTCAGTTTGAAGCTGGGGGTCCTCCATGACTCCTCCTCAGTGTGAAGCTGCTCAGAGCTCAGTTCAGAATGGATTCCTCTGGGGTAAGTGGAGCCCTAGAAATACAACCTCTGTCATCTTACATATAGGCTATAACGCTCTGTGTAATATTCCTTAATACACAGCCATAGATCTTACATAATATAACACTCTGTGTCATATTACAAATACACAGCCATAGATCTGTCATATCCACAGTGGCTTAGCAGACTGATCTCTGTGGCAGTAAATTGCTCCGTATTGCATGTGTTCTCACCCAATAATGAATGCCTCAGACTTGGAGTCAGATAATAGTCCTCTATAGTTTCATATCCCTTTGAAAGTAAATAAATGATGGTTTTCTGCCAGAGATGTGACCAGTTATAGACTAAATATATCAAAGTGTCTGAAAAGCCACATTACACTGATGTGATTATATTGACCATTCCAAATTATGTCTCAATTGTAGTCAAAAAGAGCATCTCTGATAATAAAATCTAAGAAAAAGACCAGAACACCGTCGAGAACTTGCAAAAAGAAATGTAATTCGATATGTTGGTTATTTAGATCAGGACAGAAAATGTGTCTCCAACTGTAGTAACAAATAAAGACAACTATTTTGCTGCTCATTTAATCAAAGGCTGTTCTGTTGAGTGTTGTTGAAAGACTGTTCTCCATGCTGGGAAATGATTTTAATGACTCACCTGCGCCCTCTACAGTCTCAATATAAATTACCACCATAGACCATTGATCGCCTTATAAACACACAGTTTATTTATTGATCTTCTCCTATGATGCATCATTACTATGTCTAAATAGAACCCTATAACATGATGAATAATAGATGATGATGATGAGAGAGTTTAACAACTCTGTATTAAACAGCAGTGTGAGTGAGTTCTAAGTTAATATTGTTGTGACCATGTCTGTTTGTGTTTTAATAGCTGAGTTTAATAGCAGAGACCCTTGTGTTGCATATTGAAAATTATTGTAGATTTCTTAGACAGCTTAGACTTGTTTGACAGCACTATCAGTGTATGTTGGATTAATGTGTATTTTCAGACATTTAACAACTTGAACTGTCAACACTTAGAGCAGTGGTGGTGGCTGAGTGGTTAGTGTCCACACCTAGGACTCCGGAGGCCAGAGGTCGCAGGTACGATTCCCCACTCCAGCTACCACTGCTCCCCTTCCCCCTTGCGCTCCTTGTGGGCATCATTTGGGTTGAGTTCAGCTGGGTTAAAGCTGATAAAAAAAGCAGCTGGGTTGGGCTGCGATATCTGAATTTCCCCTGCGGGAGGAGTAGGTATTCATTATTAGTCTACTCTTTTCCCTCTGCACCAAATCTCTTTGCCAGAAATAGATGTGAGCTTGCAGATCTACAAGCTCACAGTGCGAGGCGTTGTGAGCTTGTAGATCTGCTATGTTTGGCTAATGTTCCACTCAGAATATAGGGATGCTAGGGTTCAAGTGCTTAATGTAAAAAACATGATCCTATCACACAAAGATTTGGCGGCCCACCCTGTTGTAACTCTGAGGACCCCCTGTTGAAGACTGTTGGTTAGAATGGTGCACCACTAGGGCTGTTACCATTATGACATTTTACATGACGATTCATTGTCACTCAAATAATAATTTTAATGATTAATGATTTAATTGTGTTTTTGTCGTTGACAATTACATTCCTGTTTGGCTTTTAGGCTTTGAAGTTGCACATGGCAGATATGACACATAACAAAGAAATGACTGACATATTTGACTACTTTATACTTGGAAAAGAACCTTGATAGTGGATCGCAACGCGTTTTGAGCTCGTAGATCTGCTATTTCCACTATTCTTTTTAAATGTTATGATTATGACGATTATGAAAAATAATTGTGATCATGTCAAATAATGGCGATTAGACGATTATGTAATAATTGTGACAGCTCTACGCACCACAGTGAGCTGCAGGCTGGTGTACTTATGCTGACATTGGGATGAGTTTGAATCCCTTGAGAGGCTAATGTTTATTTACAGTATTTATTGATTCATTGATGCATTGATTTGTACGCTTTAAATGGGCTGAATAGTTACCCTACGTGACACATGTTTACTCAGACTACAGTGGTGAATATAAGAGTTGCATTTATAAAACATATAAATGTATTGTTGAGGCTGAGACTGAAAGCTCCAAGAAGCTCCAGATGATGGTAAATGTTGGGGTGCCTCCTCCTGCTCTGCTGTACTGCTCAACCTTATGTATAGATTCATGTGTAGCATCTGAGTCTGTTAATGACATCATTGCTGTTACAACTAACCCTGTCAGGGGTCTTCAACAGGGGGTCCGGGACCCCTAGGGGTCCTCAGAGTTACTACAGGAGGGGCTGCCAAATCTTTGTGTGATAGGATCATGTTTTTTACATGAACCACTTCACCCCTAGCATCCCTATTCTGAGTGGCACATTAGCCAAAAATAGCAGATCTACAAGCTCACAACACCTAGCGCTGCGAGGCGTTGTGAGCTTGTAAATCATCTATTTCTGGCAAAGAGGTTTGGTGTAGAGGGAAAAGAGTAGATTAAACGTATTGACTTAAATGTCTGAAAATACAAAATAATCCAACATACACTGATGGTGCTGTCAAACAAGTCTAAGCTGTCTAAAATGTAAAAACATTTTGAATCTGCAACACAATTGTATACACTATATATTGGGGGGTCCCTGCTTCATCTCTCTCTCAGCAAAGTGGTCCTTGGCCTGAAAACATTGAAGACCGCTGCTATACGTAGTTGTGTCAGATTGTCCTCTTGTCAGTGGAACCACTGGTGTACCTGTCTGTACTGTATGTTCATAACTGAACATGGTGGAAGTCTGTTTATTGTATTTCCTCTTATGTTTATTTTATTTTGTATTTTTATTATACTGTACAGTGATTCTATTGTGATATGGATCTCCCTTCACAGGAAGAAGAGGTTGTCTTCCTGTTTGTCAACAACAGAGAAGGAAGTTCCACAACTCAACATGATGTCCTTCTGCACCACGTCTCTCTTCATCCAATCAACAATCACTACGGTATGTTGGCATTTAGTCTAGTAAATCTAGGGAAAAAATACACTCAGGTTGGACAAAATTGTATTATTTAGTTTTTCAACTGATTCTGACAGGAAATTAGGTCTACTAGCCAGGATAAAAAATCGACCCTGATCTGCTCACTGCAAACAGTGGCCAAATCAAGTTGGGCTCTCATCGACTTTCTATACAGGAGGAAAATACCCTGAAAAAGAATTTGCTTTAAGTAGGATGTGAGGGGTCTAACTAGGGGTTTGTCATGATGCTGAATCCATTGCAAGCATTTGTTTTGCACAAAAAACATTCCTTGGGCTAAAAATGGTCCCAGAAAATGATGGTTTAGTGATGAAAAGTGATGAGTCATCACCTTTTGTGGGCGTTTTCTGGGGCCAATGATTGTTTTTTGTGCAAAACAAATGCTTGCAATGGATTCAGCATCATGACAAACCCCTAGTTAGACCCCTCACATCCTACTTAAAGCAGATTTCTTTCCTGGGTATTTTCCTCCTGTATAGAAAGTCGATGGGAGACCAACTTGATTTGGCCACTGTGGGTATTTGCCATGAGCAGATCATGGCAGATTTTTTATCCTGGCTAGTAGACCTAATTTCCTGACAGAATCAGTTGAAAAACTAAATAATACAATGTTGTCAAACCTCTGCCTTATATTTATCTGACTAATTGTGATCTGAAATAAAATAACAGCTACATGTACAACATCTGTAGTTTCTAGGACGGCGTCTGACATGGTCTCCACTTGATGGGATCTCGTCATAAACTTGAACACTGGAATGAATGCATGACTGAATGTATCTAAACGTCCTTCTTTAGGAAGCACAAACGTACGGGGCACACAATCAGCAGATGGTGTGATTAATTACTGTCCGCGGATAGGACAGATCTATGGCTGTGTGTTTGTAATATTAACACAGTGTTATAAGTGAGATCACAGACAAAGGGCTCTGGTAGAACAGTCTCTATTGCTGTATTCAGCACACGTTGACTGTTGTTTTACATCAATATTTGATGGCTGTATATGAATATAATATCATCCATTCGAGGATGATCAGTCTTTCACTGCTATAGAGCCATGGTGTGTATTATTATTATTTAGTGTCCATATCTTATGCAGACAGTAACAGTGGTTATAAAACAGAAAATAAGATTTTATTCTCATGTACTTATACATGACTCAGTCATATTATTGTAGTGGATCATTGTAGTTGTCTTATGTTGACATTGACAGTAATTGTTATTATATTTCACATACTGTTATTAACCCACGCAATCCCATACACCAGGAGTGCCCTAAAGGTAGACCGTGATCTACCAGTAGATCACAATGGCTGTGCAGGTAGACCACATGACATGCCCCCAAAAAGCTATATAACTAAAATAGGGAATGATGCTTTACTCCAGGTGAAGGAGTTTAAGTATCTCTGGGTCTTGTTCACGAATGAGAGAAAGGGGAAGACGGAGAAGGAGATCAGCCGGAGAATCGGAGCAGCAGGAGCGGTTTTGCAGTTGCTAAATCGCACTGTGGTGAAGAAAAAAGAGTTGAGCCGGAAGGCAAAGCTCTCTGTCTACCGAGCAATCTTCGTTCCTACTCTCACCTATGGTCATGAAGTGTGGGTCATGACCGAAAGTATAAGGTCGCGGTGCAAGCGGCCGAAATGGGTTTCCTCAGACGGGTGGCTGGTATCTCCCTTAGAGATAGGGTGAGAAGTTCAGTCACCCGAGAGAGACTTGGAGTAGAACCGCTGCTCCTACACTTGGAAAGGAGTCAGCTTAGGTGGTTCGGGCATCTAGTACGGATGCCCCCCGAGCGCCTTCCTAGGAAGGTCCTCGATGCGCGTCCCACTGGGAGGAGACCCCGTGGCAGACCAAAGACCAGATGGAGGGATTATATCTCCAAACTGGCTTGGGAACGCCTCGGTATACTCCCTGAGGGAGTGGAGGAAGTTGCTCGGGATAAGGAAATCTGGAGGTCTCAGTTGGAACTGTTACCCCCGCAACCCGATTCCGGATAAGCGGTTGAAGATGGATGGATGGATGGATGTTTATAAACAAAAATCACAAAACCCCTATCTTTTTTTTAACAATATATTTATTAGATTTTTCTTTTTTCACAGAGATTTCAATCAATGTTACATTTGTTACATTTCTTTTTACAAAACCCCTCTTTTTGGCATCTGTCACTTGAATTAAGGTGACTTGATTGATTGACATCAAGAAGGGCCCTTCATGGCTTCTAAAGTAGGCAAACCACCAAATGCAATGCTTTGTTTTCAAGAGCCAGTAGCATTGAAAAGAACCCAAAAAGCCACCACTACCAAACAGAATGGAATGAAGATTTTTTACCCTCACTATTTCCCATTCCAAGTACATTTGTCTTATATTACACCAGTCAGTGTCGCTATTCCAAAGGAAAGAGTAGATCATGTTGGGCTGGTCATTTTAAGCTTATACTTTTCATAATGTTTGTTATAAAAATAAGATCTTTATTAAAGAAATAAAGGCCTTTACAGAAAAGGGCAAAGTGTTCAAAGTACATATCAATGTTCCCAATTTAGTCTAAATCATTATTAACATTTTACACTATAATGATAATAATCATCATAGTAAGAAAGCAGAATACATTCTTATTACCCTTTCAAAGGTTAGAGATGCACCAAACGGTTGATCATTTCCATTCCATACTTTCTTTTACAGAATTAAACTAGTTAATAGTTAGAGACCCCATCTCTCTCTCTCTCTCTCTCTCTCTCTCTCTCTCTCTCTCTCTCTCTCTCTCTCTCTTTCTCTCTGTCAGATTGGTGCAAGAGGTCTTATGGCGTGCCACCTCTCACTGGGGTAGAGAGCCCAATGTGCCTTCTGAAGGGGACGGTATATAATGTATATACACCTCTGATTCACTTCCCCACAACTGCTGTCTCCTGAGTGCCCAAGTTACTGCTGCATTTGTTGTTTTTCATTTCAACCAAAATTCCCCCATGTGTGTCTCTACATAACAGGAGGCAAGTGTGTGGTAATCTGTCTTTCAGCATTAAACAACCCACAAATAATATGTTGCATCCAGCATTTAAGCAGTGAAAAGACGATTATCTTCAAATTGTTCTAAAGTTATGGGAAATCTGGGTTGAAAGGCTGATTTGAAAGCCATATCTTTCGACAGTGGGGGGTATGTTGACAGTAACAGTTATTACAGGCATTTCTACAGTATGAGTCACTAAGGCTTGCCCACCTGCCCCCGGCAGGTAAATAAAACCTGGGGGCAAGTGAAGTTTGCTTTCAGGTTGCCCGACCGGGCAAGTGCTCATTTGAGAGGGGACACAACTGTCTATAAACACAACCCCAGATAACTGTCTAAACACCTGAACATGGCCAGCGTGCTCTGGTCTTCTGGTCAGCGGAATGTAAAATAAGAGCACTACCTATAATGTGCTGTTTTTACTGTTGCTACACTTAAAAATATAAAATAACAAGTGTGAAACCATAGACCTATATTCAATCATAGCTATGTAGGTATTTGGATTTCTAAGTATTGTGGTACAGTATGACATTTTTATCAGACAGCCCCAGAAAGTAAAGAAATAAGTGTTAAATTGAGCGGTAATTAAAATCGTACCTATCATTTTATAATGGACCATTTACTTTTCGGGCAAGTGGGCATAACCTTTGGACAAGTAGAACATGACCTGTACTTGCCCGACGGGCAAGTGCCTCTGAGACCTTAGTGTCAACCCCTGTACTGATATGGTGGTGGTGATGTTTAAGAAAGTCTCTCTGTTTAACTTACACCTGCATGGTCCGTTGTATGGTGTTACACTGACATCTACTGGCCAAACATATTAAAGGACCCACAAGCTTCATGTGCAAAGTCAGTCAACAACAATTCAGTTTATAATAATTCCACTTTATTTATATATTCATCATAGGTCTGCTGACAGCAGAGCATCCATGAAGCTTTTGAATAACCACAGAAATCTACAAAGTAAAGGTAAAAACAAACCTAGTGTGAAGTGAGCAGAGCTATTTATGAGGTAATTTCATTAAAGATGCAGTGCCATGATTTCTTTCCCCCTAAAACATGATGATCAGGTATTATGATTAGTCTAGGAGGAAGATCTTTTTCAAAAAAAAAGTGTACAGAAATGTTTTCTTTTTTTTATGTGGCCACACCCACCAGTTCATTAAGTATGCCTGGTTGTCAGGTGGGTGGTGACCCAGCTGAAGTTAGCCACATCCTGTGAAGCTTGGCCAATGTGACCCAGGGCGTACCATAACATTTGAGCGCTTTGTGCTAAGATGTAGGCCAGATGTAGGCCAATGTGGCGTACAAACGGACAAAGCCAGATGTAGGAGCTTAGCTCCTTCCAGGAGCAGCCTAAAAATACACTAAACATATGATTTGTATCTAACAATCCATCACTGAGCCCAGTCAGCTGACAATACACTAAACATATGATTATCATTTATATCTAACAATCTAACAACAAAGACTGCTTCAAAGCACCACAGGTGACAGACATTAATAGTCAAAATGTACTTTGTCAAAATTACTTTTGACAAGCAAATATAATCTACTATATACCCTAGCCTACTTAGCCTAGCCCTAGAATAGAAGATATTCCATACAGTAGATAACCTATCTGATGTGTTTGTATCTAAGAGACAGAAGCAGCAGACCATGCAGTGTCTCAGTGGTCTTGTGGTTAGAGTGTCTGCCCTGAGACTGGGAGGTCGGGGTTTGATCCCCGGCCAAAGACTCTGAAAAATGGGACCCAGCGCCTCCTGCTTGGCTCAGCATCAAGGGTTGGATTGAGGGTAAGTCCTTGTGACATAGTGTACTAGCATCATGTCCATCACGTCATGTACATCAAGCTGCCTCACGCTACAGAAACAGGAGATAGGCTCCTATGGTCCTCATGGCTTGGCAAGGCTTACTTACATAGAATGTTTACAGTATAAAGATAAGACTCTTCTAAATGAATACATCTCTTAGAAGGTTTAGAGAAACATGTATTTATTAGCGGTACAAGTTATTGAATGGGTTTACATGTCAATGCATGACGTTACAATATATTTACACTATTTACAATGTGATGTAAAGTCCTGTGTATGCAAAAATGACCCCAACAAAATGTAAACACTTCAATATGTTTAAAGACGGGGACCCAAATGCATTTGAATCAATGGGGGCAAAGGGGGGTGAACTACTCCTTTAAGGGCACCAGCTCATGTACATCCTGGATGTTACTGTATGGAAGACAGTACACTGACTGACTGTACAGCAGATCACCAGCATTTATAATGTAGGCGTTTAGAAGACTCTTAATCCAGAGTGATCTACAGTACAGTAAGCAAGGCATCAGATGCATAGAAATATTAATCTAAGATCATGTGGGGCTGGGGCATTATGGAGTTTTAGTTATTGCGGTAATAAGTCTGTTTACTGACGGTATGGCAGTATCTCAATAATAGTAATTTTAAAAGACAAAGAAGTGGCCGTGCACACTGTAGCCAAAGTGCCAATCAAAACAATATATATAATGTGCATTTAAATCATACACACTACCAGATGCCAGCTCTACACATTAGCCTGGTACATTTATTACAGTACAGTTCATCATTGAGTCTTGCTAAATGCCTTTTAAGTTTAATAATAATGTCTCATCTACTGTACCTTCAATCTAACATCTTGTCTTCCACTGTGTTTAACTGTGTGTCCTCCAGCTCCAGTGTCTGGTCCTCAGCTGTCCTCTGAGTGTCTGTCCCAAGGAGACATGAGGGTGTCCTGCTCTGTGAAGGGGACAGTGTCCACTACAAGGAGACATGAGGGTGTCCTGCTCTGTGAAGGGGACAGTGTCCACTACAAGGAGACATGAGGGTGTCCTGCTCTGTGAAGGGGACAGTGTCCACTACAAGGAGACATGATGGTGTCCTGCTCTGTGAAGGGGACAGTGTCCACTACAAGGAGCCATGAGGGTGTCCTGCTCCTGTGAAGGAGACAGTGTCCACTACAAGGAGACATGATGGTGTCCTGCTCTGTGAAGGGGACAGTGTCCACTACAAGGAGACATGAGGGTGTCCTGCTCCTGTGAAGAGGACAGTGTCCACTACAGCTGGACTCTGGATGGACAAACCCTCTCTGGACATCAGGACACCAACACCATCGCTCTGCCTGTGGGGACGACTGGACTCCTGGTCTGTGATGTCAGCAACATCTTTCTCATGAATAAACATCTCACCGTGTCCAGGTGAGACTGAATGGTGAACTGAACTAAGGCTGGGCATATAGAGAAAATGTATCGATATGGAGGTATCAACGTGAGGTATACATATCGACGGAGATGGCTTGAAATGAGGTATTGGTTTATGTGTCCAATTAATTAACAGACACACTATGCATGCACGTATAGCACATGCAAAAAAGCAGTCCATCTGTAACCAGGTGTGGTTATTTCAATAAAACCTACCTAACCCTTCTATGTGTACTGTGCAGTGTGCATGCATGGATATGATATTCATTATCTGGGTTAGGCAGGCAGTGGACCTAAATGTGTTGCAGCTTAAAGTTGAGAGGATATTGGCATATGGCCGGGTATAAAAGTTGTTTTCAATCTGTCTTATAATGGAAAAGAGTTTTACTCATGACACATACTCTACCTTACAAGGGGAAAGATAGACATATTTGACATACATGTAAAGTAGTGTAAAATTACAGTGTAATTCAGGAGTCCTGTTGATGAAACATTTATTTACAGAGGTGACCTGAGACAACACATATTGAGAAGCTCTGCTGTACATCATACTGGGTCTCTTTAATTTGTATTCACTTGATTTTCAGTCGTTGTGAGCTTGTAGATCGGCTATTTGTGTAGAGGGGAAAAGAGCAGTGAAAGTGTTTTAAGTATTGATGGTTCAATTGGTTAAATATGTGAAAACACAAATTGACCAGAATCCAAAATACACTGATGATTGTGCTGTCAAAAGATGAAACTGTATGGAATCTATGAACAGGTTGTGGGGGTCCCTGCTTCATCTCTCTCTCTCAACTAAGGGGTCCTT
This sequence comes from Nannobrachium achirus, assembly GCF_963921795.1. Lineage (NCBI taxonomy): Eukaryota > Metazoa > Chordata > Actinopteri > Myctophiformes > Myctophidae > Nannobrachium > Nannobrachium achirus. Next base: position 3,814,165 of record NC_137824.1, read on the forward strand.
GGACTGAAAACGTAAATTTGAAATGTAAATGAATGCTTATTATTAATGTTCTCTCATATTGATCCCCAGGGTCCATATCTGACCAGTTCATAATGATTGTTTTTCCTCCAGCACAGTGGTTTACAACCTTTTTCATATCAAGGTGGTCCGTTATTTATTCAACATTTGACGGAACATCGTTTGACATTTATAGCCTCTCAGACCCAAAACTTAGAATAGTTTGTTGTTATCGTCCACAATTTTATGTTGTATAAGTTGGTCAATCAAAAAAATAGCAGTTCTTCTACAGTCTCTAAATGTGTAGACTTAGAGCATTACGGGTCCTTTTGGTATTATTTTATACTATCAAGAGTTAAAGATCTAATAAGGGTCCATTTGGTTACCAACTCTCCATCATTTAGCTGCTGGGGACCACCTGGAACCCCCTCAAGGACCACTGGTGGTCCCTGGACCACTGGTTGAGAAGCACTGCTCTAGCAGGATGAGGAACAGTTTTCCCCACAGGCCATCAGACTGTTAAATAACAATGAAAAATGAATGTACAATAACTATGTTCTAGGGTATTAACGACTTGTGATTTTTTTTTCCGACTCAGTAAAAAGTTCAGTTGAAGTCGACTTTATCGTTTGATGACGTCATCACATCACACACGACGCCCCAATTATTTTGGGGGGTCCCGTGAAACATTGTTTTCTCTCTCAACTCACCAACATAAAGTTTAAGTATATAGCGGATATCTTCACATTTATTAAGTGCCAATTTGAGGACTTTTTAATAACTCTAAAATGACAAACTGAACATTGTCCAAATTGTCAAATACATAGAGGCAGAAATTGTAAAAATAGACGATCTATTCTACATGCTCGTTGTTTCGTTGCTATTTTCACAATAGAACCATGTTATACCAAATGTAATGTAACATTTTTCAACTTCGACTTTCTCTGGTGGGAGTCGACTTGTGTAATGAAGTCGACTCAGTCGACTTGTCAACTTTTTCATTAATGCCCTAGTATGTTCTCTGCACTATTATGCACTATTATGCACTTCCATTGACTGAAATTCTCACCCTGTGTTTATTGTTTATTGAGTGTATTCTAGGTCTTTTTAACATGTGAGGTATACATATCGACAAAGACGGCTTGAAATGAGGTATTGGTGAATGTGTCAAATTAATTAACAGACACACTATGCATGCACGTAGCACAAAAAAACAGTCCATCTGTAACCAGGTGTGGTTATTTCATAAAACCATTGTTGGAAAATGGAAATAAGGCATTTAATGTCTTTATTCTATGTGTACAGTGCAGTGTGCATGCATGGATATGCTATTCATTATCTGGACCAGCAGTGGACCTAAAGCTATTATGTGTACCAATATAATATTATTATCAAGGTATTCAACAACGTTATTGAATATCAGAGGTTTTCCTAATATCGCCCAGCCTTTCTTAACAGTCCACATCATCATAAGCACTGTAACAAGATAATCACTACATTCATGTTAATGCATTTATTAATGCCTGTTATTCAATTGAAAATTATATCTCCTTTACCTCCACTCTGAACATGTATTATTGTAATGTAATGACTGTCATTCATAATTCCTAAGTAGAATACAGAGATTCATTGATGATCCACCATCACTTCTCCCCCTCTCTCTCTCTCTCTCTCTCTCTCTCTCTCTCTCTCTCTCTCTCTCTTTGTTTCTGTTAAAACAAGTGTTAAATATATAGCTCTATATTGTGACAGTAATCATTGCTATAGAGTGTTTGTTCAGTAACAGTGTTAAATAGCTCTATATTGTGATTGTAATCATTGCTATAGAGTGTTTGTTCAGTAACAGTGTTAAATAGCTCTCTCTATATTGTGACAGTAATCATTGCTATAGAGTTCAGTAACAGTGTTAAATGGCTCTATTGTGACAGTAATCATTGCTATAGAGGGTTTGTTCAGTAACAGTGTTAATAGTTTTTGTTCAGTAACAGTGTTAAATAGCTCTATATTGTGACAGTAATCATTGCTATATAGTGTTTGTTCAGGAACAGTGTTAAATAGCTCTATATTGTGACAGTACTCATTGAGACTAGAGTGTTCAGTAACAGGGATCTACTCATCCCTAGCTCTAGTAAACACTAAACCAGGGGTAGGCAACCTTAGGCATGGTTGCCAACATTGGCACAGAGGAGGGTGATCACTGGCAGAAGTGTGTGAGAGGATTTTTATTTTTAAATCAAATATTGTTCTAAAAATGTTAAATTGAATTAAGTCACCTAATTTGCAACAAATTACATCCTGCACATAATTCTAAATGCATTAAAATGTAAAATTCTGAACTTTGACTGGGGAGCAAGTCAGGGAGATATGTGGGCAATTGCTAGTCCAATGATCATTATAACAATGTCCTGGCAATCAAATATGTCAGAATTGTGATGGAGTGTGATTAAAATGTATGTTGACATGGCACACTGACTATCTAGAAAATAAAAACATGGCACTTCACTTCACTAAACAGTCTAAAATATATTTTCAGGTCAGGCCAATTTCATCCACAAACAGAACTAGGCTACATGATACAACAAGTGACTAAACACAAAAGTGAGAAGAGAAAGGTGTAACTGGAACAATATAAAATAAAACTGAAGATGTTGAATTGATTGGATGAAATTGGCAACCTCAGTAAAAATGTATTTTCTTCTGTAGGGGAGACATGGAGGTTACTGAGCAAAACAAATCAATTGAATGAGTTTTAAATCATTCAAACTGGCTACATTTCAATATATTCTCTCTCTCTCTCTCTCTCTCTCTCTCTCTCTCTCTCTCTCTCTCTCTCTCTCTCTCTCTCTCTCTCTCTCCATGAAAGTCACATTTGGCCTGCTATGGTTACGTTCATTATTGAACAAAAATGCAAACTGGGTTAGAGTTATTACCTGTAAGTTGCACTTTAAACGGCCTACTCTTTACTACCTGTAACCTGCCTGCCTGCCTATCTACAAGCTTACCTACCTATCCAGTGTGGTGATCTTGAACACCCCTACAGTCAGTACCCTGTCTGCAGCTGAGTCGACAGTGCTAAACACCCTGGAATCCATGTCTGCTGCTCCATGCTCACTGCGCTGGAAACAAACAAGTAGGTTAAACACAGCTTGCCTTTATGTATTTAATAATGTGATATCAACCGCATGTTATGGTGTTAAAACAGCCACATTAAAGCTGTGTTAAACACAGGCTATATTCACAGCCCAGTTCAAAACAAAAGGAGACACGATTCATATCTAACTGACAACAAGAGTCTCTTCCCACTTTCATTCTGCTCTTTCAACTTGAGATGATCTGTTCTGACGTCTTTAACGTTTCTATAGTCTATGGTTTGAAGCGTGTGTAAATGAACGGACCAGTCCAGTAGAAAGTAATGTTTATGTCCATAGTTAGTAGCTGCTGTCTACAGCCAAGAGACAACAGTTCTGCCAACCGGGCTGAGGGGGAAAACGTAACTTCGCATAGCGCTCATCTTGCAGAGAAAGGAATGAGGATGGCTTTGCTATATGCCAATTGCCAAGTGGCACATAACGGCCATATGACCGCCATGTTTCCACCTCAACCATGCTTCTAGCAAGGTTGACAAAGAGCCCCGGCAGGCTAAACAAACGTTCAAATCTCAAAAATAAATTGCTTAACCAAGGCTAATATGTGTCAGAATAGATGCCGTTCAACCAGAATTACATGTCGCTCCCGTATTGTTTAATAAAACGCATTTTTCTATTTTCCCTTGTATTTCCTGGTTTTCCACATGCTAATAAACTCCATCTATGGACGCGCTGAGATGTGGGCGTAGCCTCGCAAAACGCGGTCTGAAAATACATGGGGAAAACACACAACAATCGGATAAAAATGCTTTTTATTAAACAATACGGCAGCGACATGTAATTCTGGTCAAGCGGCATCTATTCTGACACAAATGAGCCTTGGGTAAGAAGCACTTTATTTTTGAAATCTGAACGTTTGTTTAGCCTGCCGAGGCTTTTTGCCTAGCTCGATAGAAATTAGGCGAGGTGGAAACATGACGGTCATCAAATGGCCGTCATGTTTCTGGGCTACGCTTTCATTCTGCTCTCAAAGTTGAGATGCGATCTGTTCTGTTCTGACGTCTTTTAACGTTTCTATAGTCTATGGTTTGAAGCGTGTGTAAATGAACGGACCAGTCCAGTAGAAGGTATTGTTTATGTCCATAGCTAGTAGTAGCTGCTGTCTACAGCCAAGAGCCAGCGTACACCATTCTGTCAACCAGGCTCAGGGGGAGAATCGCATAGCGAGGCTTAAAAGAGATGAGGCTGCTGTGCTGCTCTGCCAAGTGGCTCAACAACAGTGCGTTGGTCTGGCGAGGGGAGCCTCGGGTTCAAGTCCATATTATAATCAGTAGCTGCTGTCTACAGCCAAGAGCCAGCACACAACAGTCTGCCAACCTCAGGCTAACCTGGCATAGCGCTCATCTTGCAGAGAAAGGGATGAGGATGGATTTCTGCTGCCTCTGCGAAGTGGCAACAGGCTGAGCAGTGTAGCTCTGCTCCTGAACATGCAGTGGTGGGAAAAGTACTCTACTACTACTCACGTTTTACCCAGTAAAGTATTAGCAGTATTGTTTATGTCCATAGTTAGCCTAGGCTACTACAGCCAAGATGCAGCGCACAACAGTCTGGCAATCGGGCTCAGGGGGAAAACCTCGCATAGCGCTCATCTACTATGACAAAGGGATGACTCGTATGAGTCAGTCTGGCTGCGGCTCTGCCAAGTCAGTGGCACAACGGGCTGTGCGTTGGTCTGGTCCCGCTTCCTCGCATCATTAGACCTACATTCAGATGAACTGGATCAATTATATTCTATTCAAAGCCAAAGGAGCTTTATTGGCATGAGAAAACATAACGTTTACATTGCCAAAGCACGTTTCAAATCATAGTAAAAACTGTTGAAAATGGGGAAAGTTGGGGAAGGGGATAGCCTACAGTATTGTGTAAACAGAGCTAAGTCACATTGTGTCGTTATGTAGGCCTACAGTAGGCTATATACAGGTTATGAAGCTTTTTGGAACTAATAGCAGCATTTTTTTTTTCAATACGATTTCAATAGTAGGCTATAAATAAAGGAAAAGATAAAAGCCTCAAATTGAAAACATGTTTAAAGGTAGCAGCTCTGTTTATACTGTATGTGCAGTAGGTCTGGATGCCGGTCAATGGTTTGTAATAGTTTATTTGTGACACTTGCTTTGGCAATGTTGTTTCTCATGCCAATAAAGCTCCTTTGAATTGAATTGAATTGTAATCCTTCGGGTGGTTGAATTCCATAGCTTCTTTTATTACATCAGTTCACACTGCTGTGTTTGGACATTGTTGTATTTCTCCCAGTAGGTAAGGGAGTTTTTTGTCTTTGGTCATGTTTTCAAACTCACTTCGGGTGTGTGTAATCTGTGGCAAGTATGTGTCTCTCTGTCTCTCTGATGTCTTGGTAGGTGGTTTTAAAGTATAGCTCTGTTTCTACCACATTTTGTGTGCAGTGGGCATAGCCTGTCTTCCCTTTGGGAGCGGGTCTGTCTGTGGCGGCCTTTCTCTATGGCAAGGATGTGTTCGCTGAGTCTGTAACTAGTCAAGGCTTTCCTGAGTTTTGGGTTACTGTGCTCAGATATTCTGCCAATGTATATTTTCTTTTTAGTGCTAGATAGCATTCCATTTGCTTTGGTTTTGGGTTCTCTTTCCAGTATGTCAGGTAGCTTTCTTTTTGTTTTCTTATAATCTGGTTTGGTCCAATGGGTTTTCCGTCTGGTAGTTGTGCTTGCGTTTGTGCCCAGAGTCCCCGGGCCAGCTGACTCAGTGGGCATCCCTGTAGGTTTTCACTATGGTTGAGGGATGTTATGAAGCGTGTCTGGGTTGCCTTCTTTTAGATGTTTATAACATTTAAGTGCTCTCTTTTTAATTTGATAATGAGTGGGTATCATCCTAATTCTGCAAGTATTGTTTGTTGTTTTAAGTCAGGTGCAGAGTTTTTGCTACTGACAATTCCCTATGAAAAGTACTGTGCTCTATCCATCTGTCTTATGACCATCTTTAATCTGTGTTTTAATGTTGTCTTGTAGATCTCAGCTGTTCCAGGAGTTCTGGCCTTGTTGGCCTCACAGAGGAAAAACCCTAAACTGGTAAGTAGACAATAATACTGTATGTGTTTGTGTATAGGCTACTAACACTAAACCCTCACTGGTAAGTAGACACATACTGTACACTAACTAAATTATAAACCTACACTGGTAAGTAGACAGTAACTAGTCCTGTGCCCAGGGGGTATGCACACTCACAGTATATGAGGGACTGCAGAACAGTCAATTCAATTTTCAATTCAATGGAGCTTTATTGGCATGAGAAAACATACGTTTACATTGCCAAAGCAAGTATCAAACATACAATAAAACAGTTGAAAATGGGGAACATACAGTTGGAGGGGGTACAGCATTGTGTAAACAGAGCTAAATCGCATTGTGAAATTTTATATATATACAGGGTACAAATAGCAGGATTAGTTTCCTCAAAATGCATTTAAAGGTATCAGCTCTGTTTCATACTGTATGTGCAGTAGCTCTAGATGTCAATCCATGGTTTGTAGTCCTTAGGGTGGTTGTGTTTCTAGCCGTCTTTTATCACAACAGTTCACAAATATTGCTGCTGTGTTCACACATTGTTGTATTTCCCCCAGTAGGTATAGGAGTTTTTCATCATTGGTTGAGTTTTCAAATTCACTTCGGGTGTTTGTAATCTGTGGGAAGTATGTGTCTCTGATGTCTTGGTATAGTGGACAGGTGGTTAGAAAGTGTAGCTCTGTTTCTACCACATTCAGTCACCATTGACGTCCAGTTGTTAAATAACTGTTGTATCAGTCTGTGATGTCAGTACTTTGATGTCAGAGTATGACGTCAGCATGCAAACAGGCGGCCATGGTGGCAACACTTTTTATTATCAGTGATGTCAGCATACAGACAGACAGTGGACATCATATCCAAATTTGGGCATCTCCAAATCTCTCCATGTGCCATGATGTTGTGAATGCAACCTTGTTTAACTCTACCTTTAACATGTGTGAGCTTGAATGCTCTACTTCATGTGAACATGAATACATTAACATGTGTTTAACATGTGTGTCCTTGAATGCTCTCCCTCATGTGAACATACATACATTAACTCATTAAAACTGGGAAAGCATTCCACTGTATATTTTAGCTATCGATACAGCTAGCTAAGTTTTCCAGAAAACTCTTAGGGTTTAGAACATTGGTTTAGAACAGTGGATCTAAAATAAATAGCAAGCGCATGTACAAGCGCTGCAAGCTTGTAGGCTACATCTGCATTTTTGAAAGAATTGACAAATGATTTTATTTTTAAATCTTCTCTTCTGGGGGTCCTTTGTGTAAAACAGATACAATTGATGTTGGGGGTCCGTCTGTGTTACAAAAACGTTTCTGCATGAATTGAATACCAAGGACTTCCGACGTAAACAAGACTGTAAAAGGTCTTATTTGGGATGTTCCTTTTAGGCAGGGTGTTTAACTGTACTTGTACTGTACTACATTTATATTGTATTGACTATACTCTCCATTTCTGTCTAATAAAATATTCAATCAATCAATCAATCAATCAATCAATCAATCAAAGAACCGTGTGTGTGTGTGTGTGTGTGTGTGTGTGTGTGTGTGTGTGTGTGTGTGTGTGTGTGTGTGTGTGTGTGTGTGTGTGTGTGTGTGTGTGTGTGTGTGTGTGTGTGTGTGTGTGTGTGTGTGTGTGTGTGTGTGTGTGTTGGTGTTGCGCGGGTGCGTGCGTGCGTCTCTCTCAGACCTTTGTTCTCCATGGCATGGTGAAAGGAGCCAACGTCACCATCCTATTGGCTGGCTCCCTCAGCCTACTGCTGTGCAGTGTGATGGCCTATGCAGGCTGCCCTGCTGCGGATGCTATGATGACTACTGTACTTACTGTACTATATACACCACTGGACTGGTAGGACTTCTGTACTACTATATACACCACTGGACTGGTAGGACTACTGTACTTACTGTACTGTACTATATACACCACTGGACTGGTAGGACTACTGTATTATATACTGACTGGTAGGCTTACTGTACTATATTGTAAACGCCATGTACTGTAGCTCGCTCAAAACTGCCCTGAAAACTCACCTTTCAGGAGGCCAGAGAAGGAGTTAGTTATCACTTCTCCCATAGACAGGCCAGAAGTGAGCACCAGCCCCTTGTTTCCTCTATCCTGTACATATAGTGTTTTTATAACTGCAAGATTATTGAATGTTTTCTTTGCTTGCTATTTATTATGTCCATGAATTAAATACAGAGGGCTTCCAACGTAAAAAAACGAGAGAAAAAAAAATGTTGTTATTGTATTGACTATACTTGTGCTGTTCTCCATTTCTGTCTAATAAAATATTCAACTGGTAGGCCTATTGTAACTCACAGCAAAGGACATATTAAAATATCATGCATCTATAGTGAGGAAACATCCATGTTCCATCTCTGTGATAACCCAGATATATTTACATCTCTGACAGCTGATACACCAGATGTTGTTGTGGTTGATGAAGAGTCCAGGGGAGTGTCTGTATTAAAGATAACAGCACCTTTGACCTTAGCCTAGCCCTAGAGGAAGCCTTGATGACCAAGGTCATTAAATACCAACCACTGCTAAATACCATCTCAGAGCTGGGTTATACTGTAGGTGCAGACTATTTGTTTTTTTATATTTGGCAGCCTAGGACATTATTATATCCACAGACTGGTTGTCAGAGGGTTTCAACAACTTGGGATTCCCAAAAATTAGGCAAAAGGGCTGGCAAGGTGTTGTGCTGTGTCTGCTATAATGAGCAGCTGCCATGTATGGCAGAGATGCTGTTACTGATACCCATAGAGTACTGAGTGACATGCTTATTGTATCATGAAAACGTATGCCATGATTATGTGAATGTATTCTTGCTGCACCAATAATAAGCTACTGTTTCTCCCTCATGTGGACATAAATAAATGGTTAAATGTGTGTTTTCAGGAGATCCTGGTTCCTCAGACAGAGCCCTACACAGAGCTGTATTCCTGGCAGGGTAAGAGACACTGGTGTTGTACAGATATGACGACCAACTAAAGGCACACAATGGCATTCTGCTTTGCCGTTTCTCTCAACTTGACTACAATGTTAACAATGTTATTTATATAGCATATTGTTTAGACAGATGCTAGGTCCTTGTTTACCTGATATCCTTTAGTTTTAAAAGTAGGTTCTTGGTTTATCTCTGATCCTAGTTTACTGAGGCACTGAACTCTCTCTGCATTCTATGATCCTATAGTTTACTGAGACGCTACAGTGTCTCTCTGCATTCTATGATCCTATAGTTTACTTAGACGCTACGCTGTCTCTCTGCATTCTATGATCCTATAGTTTACTGAGACACTACACTGTCTCTCTGCATTCTATGATCCTATAGTTTACTGAGACGCTACGCTGTCTCTCTGCATTCTATGATCCTATAGTTTACTGAGACACTACACTGTCTCTCTGCATTCTATGATCCTATAGTTTACTGAGACACTACGCTGTCTCTCTGCATTCTATGATCCTATAGTTTACTGAGACGCCACGCTGTCTCTCTGCATTCTATGATCCTATAGTTTACTGAGACACTACGCTGTCTCTCTGCGTTCTATGATCCTATAGTTTACTGAGACGCTACGCTGTCTCTCTGCATTCTATGATCCTATAGTTTACTGAGACGCTACGCTGTCTCTCTGCATTCTATGATCCTATAGTTTACTGAGACGCAACGCTGTCTCTCTGCATTCTATGATCCTATAGTTTACTGAGACGCTACGCTGTCTCTCTGCATTCTATGATCCTATAGTTTAGTCAGTGTGTTTGTTGTGTTTAGTGTTCATGGAACTGCACACACATATCCTGCTTCTTGGCCAGTTCATAAAAGATGTATTTTTACTGATGAAATAAAGGTTATATATTTGAGATTCGCCGATCTACAAACTCACAATGTGATGCCTTCTGAGCTTCATACGTGTACATTTATGTACATTTATTAATGTTGTATCAACATGAACAACAACTACTCTGAAACATTGTGAACTGAAGATGATATGAAGAGAAAACTGCTCCAGTCTGGAGACAGTAACTCCTTGAAGGCTGCAGTTGCTCAATGTAACCAACAGGTGTCATCAGAAAACCATTTCATAGACTGATAGACTGATCGGAAAAGATAGTTTCATGACCGTACAGTTCACTGGTACAAGGTCAACTAATAGGATAAACACCACAAGAAAGCATTTTAGGCTTGTTTCAATTGGGGTCCATTTTTAACTCATAACATTGAATGACAGACAAATAAAACACAGTACTATGCCGAAAGTATATTAAAAAACAAAATGCTAAATAAATGTGTTTTACAATAGAAAGGTCAGGACATTTTTGCAGCATAGTAGGAAAACTAATTTAACCAATTGTTGGAGCCAAATCTAGGTTGGACGTGATCTGTGGAGCTGCCTCTGGTTTTGTAATTGTGGACATCCTTGATGTTTTGGAAGCATTTTGTCAGGTACATGGGTATCTTAGTGGTGTAGTGTATCTTGTAGACCAGTATTTAGTCAGGTACATGGGTATCTTAGTGGTGTAGTGTATCTTGTAGACCAGTATTTAGTCAGGTACATGGGTATCTTAGTGGTGTAGTGTAGTGTTTCTCTAATGCAGTGTTTCTCAACCACAGTGCCGTGGACCTTTGGTGTTCCCTTTGAAATTTGACAGTGAAGTCACAATTCAACGACTTTTTAAAACCTCTTTAATACCTCAAGAAAGAAAAGAAAGAAATGCCATTACTGCATCAAAAGTAATCAACAAACTATATAAAAACTGGTAAAACATTGGCCAAATTGTAAAATAATACAAGAAAGAGGCAAACATTTAGAAAATAGCCACACATCATATATCTAGGTGTGCCCTGGGATCTGTTGGCTATGAACAGTGTACCCTGGCAGAAAAAAGGTTGAGAACTACTGGTGTAGTGTATAGGCATAGACCCATTGTTTCCATTGAGGTCCTATACATTCAATTCATCAACATAGTATAAAAATAGAACTGCACTCTGTTGAAATGATTCATTGAATATATTACTAAACAGAAATGCAAACAGCACGAGTACAGTCAAACACTCAGTCTAAAAGAATAACACATAAGTCCAGTGGACTTGTTTCCATTGAGGTCCTATACATTCAATTAATCAACATAGTATAAAAAATATCACCAATTATACAATATCATCACAAATATAAAACATTGTACATAAAACATTGTAATATGTACCTAGTAGAAACCTCCCACTGTCCTCCTGAAAATAGATTTTCAGGCCTGTTTTAAAGGAAGCCAGTGATGTTGGCCTACAAGGTAACCAAAGGTATGGATAATGGAACCCCCATATATATATATATTTGGGTTAGGTAATATCTCTCCGATCCCCAGGTACGGGGCCGAGGGGCTGTATTCTTTTACCAAACCAACAGCACACAGAGGATTAGAGACAAGCTTCCATTTATACAAGTTTGACAGTTTGGGAGAATTCCATGTAATATTTTGAAATTGAACTCTGCCAATTTTCTATCTGGAGATAGTTTTATAGTTTGTAGCCGCCATACGTTACTCCACATGATGTTTGCTAGTGCAGCTTCCCAATATGCCTGCATATATGATGTAGTTATACTTTCTTTTAACAGCAGTTTATATATTGTTTTACAGGTATAACCTGTCATATATGATGTAGTTATTTGTTCTTTTAACAACAGCTTATATATCTTGTTTTACAGGTATGATCTGTCAGAGCCATGTGTGCAGCAGTTTATAAATGGGAGACATTTTGGGGAATTGCCTTTCTGATGATAACTAATTCTCTCATTTCTCTTATCCAGTTATGGAGCTTTGTTTTTTCTTTAACAGATAGATCTTTAATATAAATGATTCCAGAGTCAATCCAATGTTTATAGAACAGGGACTTCTCTCTAGCATCTGTCATACAAGTGGATCCCCAAATGATATGTTTTCCCACTTCATCTGCTGTACATGGCTCCTTCACTGAGCCACCTCCCGCTTTATGCCAGCTTTGAATAACACCTTGATAAAAAGTAGGAATTCCTGTCAAATCTGGGCAGTGCTTTTTTTCCTCTAAAATGCATTCTTAAAATAAGGAAATCTTTGCCTAACCTGCTTAAATACAATGCTGGTAGCAGCTTCCATTCCCCTGATGATGCATCCATAATGCTCCTCACCCAGCCAGCATGAAGTGCTTCTATATGAGACTGAATATCTAACATGTTTATACCCCCTGTCAGGGCAGGAGTTTCATGGAGGCCATGAAGGCCATGGCTGTCGTTACTCGTTGCCCCTCAGTTTGGCCTTGTGCCCCTCAAACCAATGGCATGACCTGAGCCCACAGTGGCCTTAATGCCCCTCAAACCAATGGCATGACCTGAGGCCACAGTGGCCTTAATGCCCCTCAAACCAATGGTATGGCCTGAGGCCACAGTGGCCTTAATGCCCCTCAAACCAATGGCATGACCTGAGGCCACAGTGGCCTTAATGCCCAGCTGACTGTACCACTGTCTCCTCTGTCTCTCTCTGTCCTGTCAACATAAAGACACCAGTGTCTCTTTCTTGTCATGTAGTCACCAGTGTCTTTTGTTGAGTCCCCATTTTTAAACCAATCCAGTCTTGATTTGTACCGAACTGAGCATGGATCAGATTGTAAATACCAATCTATTTATTTCACAATAGATAATCTACATATTACATTTTAAATCATCCTTAACCCTTAAATTCAACAAATTCACCAAAGGCCAAGTGGTCTTGCCCCTAAAATGACCAAATTCCAGGCCTGCCCCCGTATGATAATCTCCAAAAATAACAGATCTTTTAATGTTATCTCTCTTTCCAGACCAAAGAAAGTGGAAAAACAAAGTATTCAATCTGAAAGTAATACTATGTGGCACATCAGTCACAGCCCAGTACAGAATGTTGTCTGCTATTAATGATTTCAGAATAGTTACTTTACCTGTACCTACTGTACCTATCTGTATGTTGTTTACTTCAAGAGTTATGCTATTATCTCCATCTTATGTTTTGGGGATGGGTGTAAGAAAGTGTTAAAATGAACCCCAAGCGACATTGATTGACAACGGCAATAAGAAGAAATATTGACTAGACACCATTAGGGTCCAGAAGACATGTGGTATAAAAAGAGTGCACCTTAATTTCTTTATACAAAGAGAAAATGTGTTTTGAACATTTTCTGGTCGTTTTTCCGCTGTTTCTGTCCTGAAATAGGGTCAAGATGTGCTTGAATGTTAAAAAATAATGACTTTAATGAATTCCTTGTGTCAAAATCATATAGAAAAATGTGTTCATTTGTCCCTGTAAGTTGTGTTTCTGTTATGTCCATTGTATGGTTCAGATTGGGGATAGATGTAAGAAAATGGTAAACACTGAGCACCTTGAATTTCCCACTTGTCATGAAAAGAGAGACCTGATAGTGCTGTAGAAAACATGATTTGTTCACAAAAATGTGTTTTTTGCAGGTAAAAGTAAATTTTCTTGCTTGTCAACATAATCAGCTGTTGTGTCAAAGCAAATTGATGCAGGGAGAACATGTTGATGAACTACCAACTTATAAATCCATGTGATAGATGCTAGCTGAAGATTACCCTGAATTGATAAAAAAACATCCCTTTTCCCAAAATGTGGCTGTGGGGTAAAGTGAGACAATTGCTTCGGGGTAAAGTGAAGACACTATCTCACATTATCCCAACATGATAGACAGGGAGAAAGCTGTAAAAACCTGGTTAAAGGCTGTAACAAACTAGTCTCAGTTGATTCTTATGTATTTTCCCCTGTAGAATCCATTTCTGATATATATTTCTTTGTATTGTGCATAATTAATGAGATAATTAGCATATTTGACTAGATTTGACTAAATATGCAAATTATTTCATTAGTTATGCACAATACAACAATATACTTTGCAGAAATAGATTCTACAGGACAAATGACATAAGGATCAACTGAGAAAAGTTTGGTAAACCCTTCTATCAATTTTTTATAGGGTTTTTAGTTTTTTCCTTCTGCCCATGTGTCACATTATTTGACACATTGGTGGAAATGACAGGACAAACCCTATTAAAAGAATGTCTGCTATGTACATTTTTGTATTGCGCATATTTAACCCGGTTAACCAGGTTTTTGTGTTTTTATGGTAGTTTTAAAGTGAAAAAGGTGAGTGGATCACTTTACCCCGTTGATTTCTCTGGTCTGTCTCAGTTTACCCCGGTCTTGGGGTAAACTGAGACACAAGACCACTTTTTTTAAAACAATCATATTTTCTCTGCCTTTTGTCTTGAATATGTTCTGATATCTTCCATTGTTAGGAAACATCCCAAATTACTGGGAAATGTGTAAATTTTTACTGATATATCTTTTAGTTCGCCTAGAGGGGAGCAAATGTAAAAAGTGTCTCAGTTTATCCCGCTCTCCCCTACTCGCCGTTCGGGAGCTGCCGTTCCAAACTCTATAGCATTCGGAGATTGTGGAATAGTTGTCTGGCTACGCGAGACTACTCTGTGTGTAACAACCGGTTTGTTTTGTGGGCTAACGCTATACAATGGACGTTAATTAAGCAGCAGGGAAAAGTGTTATCTTGGAGGACGATGCCGATGGACCAGAACGTCATAATTTATTCGCATTTATTGTCTGACCCATTTCCATTCAGAAATGCGCATTTAGTTTATTCGATAAAGCCTCAAAATCCGCCTCCTCCAAGCGCATAAATGTTTTTGCGGATAATGAAAGTTTATTCGAATTTTGAAGTGTTTGCATTAAAAGATTTTGGCACAAAAGCCTTAAGCATTAAGAGGCTTTATGGAAACGCCACTATTGACACAGCAACATCCTGGAGTTTAAGGCCCATTCCCACTGGGCCAGATAAATACAGATATTTTTTATCAGTATCCACTTGAATGGAGACAGATATTTGTTCTGTTTATCTGGCCCAGTGGGAATGGGCCTTTAGACTGATTATTCCAGGGCCAGAAAGTCAATTTAATGTATTATGTTTTTGTTGCTTATCCTCTTTGTCTGTGTCTGCGTCGTGCTACTCTGCGCTGAGGAGAGAACACCCATCGAAAACACACACAAGTATGTGTTCTTTTTTTCTTTTTCTTTTTTTCCCTCCACACAGTGACGTTTACATGTAGAACAGCAGCATTTCAGAACACCAGGCAGCAAGTCAACACATGCAGGTGGCTGCCGGTGTGGGTTGGCAGTCAATGTGTTCTAATCTAGGCTATAAGCTACCTGTAATCATGCCATGGACCGTTGGTGGGCTGAGATGAATCAGTTACTGGGAAATCTGAGGTCAAGAAAGGTCACAGAAAAGGCAGTTAGAATGTC
This sequence comes from Nannobrachium achirus, assembly GCF_963921795.1. Lineage (NCBI taxonomy): Eukaryota > Metazoa > Chordata > Actinopteri > Myctophiformes > Myctophidae > Nannobrachium > Nannobrachium achirus. Next base: position 3,829,680 of record NC_137824.1, read on the forward strand.
AAGAAGGGAGAAGGTATCATCATTATTAGGAAATGTGGCAGTTTAATGACATGTGTTTACTCACTCATACATGTAACACATCACTATAGTATCAGTTAACATGAGTTTAATGGCATGTGTTTACTCACTCAAACATAGGGTGACCAGATCCAAGCTGTTCATTTGAGGGACAGAAGTACCACTTGTGTGGGACAAAGTGGGATTAAATGCATTAATGTCATATTCGACTATGTACTTAATACAGCATATTGATATGTATCATGTTATTTTAACAGGCTTAACGCATATCTTTATTCCATTTCACATGTGTTTAGATCAACGATGCTGCAGCGGTTCCTTCTGAACATTCTCTCTCTCTCTCTCTCTCTCTCTCTCTCTCTCTCTCTCTAAAAAAAAACATAACCGTATTATTCAAAAGCATAGCCTACCCTATAATGTATTCACATGCTGCTAGAGCAGTGCTGTGTCCAGTGTGGTCCTGGTCCAGTCTAGCTTGTTGTGAGCTCACGTTAACAGCTTCAGCAACAATCAGTGCACCTATCAACACCGGGACATTGATTTATTACTGGAGCCTGCCAGTCACAATGTGGGACAGTGTCTCAGTTTGGGACATCTGGTCTCCCTACTCATACATGTAACGCATCAGTGTGGTATCAGTTCATATGAGTTTAATGTGGAAGGATGGATAACGTAAGAGGAATAGATCAGTGGTTGGTTCTCAACCTCTCTTGTTTCCTGCATATCCCCATCCAACACAACAGTGGTCCCCAGGTTGATTCTTAGTCAGGATGGTGGTCCCTGCTTCACAATCAGTTGAAAACCCCTGATAATAGGTTGACAATACTGTACATGATGAGTTTGTTGCCGTTCCTCAAGCTCAGCTACAACCTGGAATCACTATGAGGGTGTGACGCCATGCGTTGTGACCTATAGTAAACTGTCTATGTTGAGCTACGCTGTATTCACATGACAATGTGGAAAACAGGCTTAAAAAGTACCGTTACACCACAGGAAGCAGCTGCACTGCAGAGATAAGACTTATTGTAACTGTAGAAAAGGTTCTGCGTAAACTACTCTGCTTAGCTTGAAATGTTCATGTCTGTATCATGACTATTATTATAAACTACTCACTGCTTAGCTTGAAAGTTACAATGGATGTTTATTCTATTCTTATTTAATGACTGCTGGATCATTAATGGTAAGCAAATCATTTATTTTGTTACTTATAGGATTACTCTGAATAACACAGGTTTTCTCTAAATGATATAGCCTATATGCATAAGAAGGGGCTTAAGATGACTACAACCATCCTGCAAATGTCCTGTGTGATTTTAGGGCAAAATCTGTAGGAGCAGTGTCCAAAAATGTGTTTTGCAAGAATCGGCCTCATGGTGGCGCTAGAAGAGGGCCATGTGAGAAATGGGTTGTGGTTTGGCAGCCAAGGAGTGTGTGTGCAAAGTTTGGCATGGATAGGGGCAACAGTGCCAGAGATATGAGTAGGGCAAAAGTGTGACGTGACACTTTTGACTGACTGACAGTCGGTGGAGGTTTTGTTAGTAACTGTGACCTGATGGTCTCAACTAGGGTGGGCATGAAGAGATGTCAGGTGGGCAACCCTCAGGCGAGTCAGGCTGTACATGTTTTGAGGGTCTCGCTCTCATTCTAATGTATTTCCTACTGGCAGAGGCTACAGAGCATTCTCCAGACTAGCAGCAACACACTACTCTGTGTGAGTGACAGCGTAGGTGTAGCCTAGGGAAACTTTATCTGTCCACCGTTTAAAAGTTATTTTCTGTGTAAGCAATCATTGATTCATACTGGATGTGTTGCTGGTGGTGGTAGATAATGAATAGGGGGGTTTTCCACAGCTCATTTTCCCCACTGTATCCTGTTGTGTTCTGAACACTTCTCTGCTCTCTCCTTATCGTTCATGCATTCACTGCTGGTTTAAACCAGGCACGCAGGCAGCGTTAGGCAGACTAGGCGACCGCCTACCAACTGAGATCTGATCTAGCCTAAATTAGAAAATAGAAATTGAATGAAAGAATCTCTATTTCCATTGTGTAAAGACCTGACTGGCTTCCCAAAATAATGTTGCTCAACCAGTTCCTTCTCCTCCTCAATGGTAGGCGGCCGATAGCCTAGGCCTACTCAACTCGCTGAGATGTAACTTTTTCCTATTGTTTTCATTTGGTGACAGGAGAGAGGGGGTTTACTTTGGGCCATCACCTGGCTTTACAAAGAATCAATGCACACAGAAGTACGATGACAACCGCTCGCCCAAATGGTCTGTCTCCTGTGTAGCCTATTCCACTATTGGACAACTTTAGTTACTAGTTATTTATTTAGAATATTATTATAAAACATAGGCCCACATTAATCTCTTCAGCCCTATACATTTTGTCCATTTGAAAATACCCGATCTACAAGCTCACAATGTGTCGCGATGCTGCACATTATGAGCTTGTAGATCTGCTATTTTCAAATGATTTCTATAGCCTATATTTGAAAACGTGAAATGGGACATTCTGCCTAATGAGTACTTTTACTTTTGGAACTTAAGTACATTTTGAATTGCTGGCATTTCAGGGCTGGCACTTGGCTGGCATTTTGGCTGGCATTTCGCCTACCTTGACTCTCATTCCTGCCTACACCAGTGGTTTAAACAAAGTGAAATAAACACAATCATAGCCTACTTTAGAACGCTATTCTGGAATCTGTTCTGATCCTTACAGGACTTAAAGGTTGGTTTGCATTTCATTGAGTGATTTATTACTAGCAGTGAGCAGTGCTTCATTGTTCTGTGAGTGTATTTTGTGAGCAGTTTGCCTGTCACAGTCCCTCCCTCTCTACAGAGAGGAGAGACAGCTTTAGTTGTGAGTGTTGGTGGCTCTAAAATGCTTCCCACGGTGCCCACCCAACCAACATGAATACATGTTACAGATATATTTTGTGGTATTTTTTCCATTGGCAAACGTATATATCTAAAACATATGTTTCCCCCAATTTTGATTGGGTGAGGTGGATGCACGTTTGGGAGGGCTCTGCCCTTTCTATTAAACAGATTTGAGGAGATCCATTCATTCATTCACACATAGGCTATTCATGTCCAGTATTATGCAGGCTATAATTGATTTGATAGGCAATTAAATGTCACTGTCAAATGTTGTCCCAGTCTGCATTTTTACACACTGGAAGTGGAAACACATGTAGCCTATTTAACATTTAGCAGTCACTGCATCTTCCCGTTGGACCTGTAACTGTGTGGACTGCAGAGCAGAGGGAGGAGCACAACCCCAGAAGGGGCTTCAGTGCTAGAGTAGTGATGGCATGTCATCATGAATCCAGCATGTTGTTGGGGCCGGGGCGCCCTGTGCTGTGGGAAACCCTCCCATTAAGGAGTCCATATGGCAGGGATTCCCCTGCTGATGAGTTGGAAACGTCAGGATTGTCCACAGCTGTCCAGCAGCGCTAGGATGGACAGAGAGGAGAGAGATTGGAGGATGGTGGAGGAACTCTGAGGAGGAGGATTACAACCCGGGACCCTGGAGGACAGGAACAGAGGAACAACAACAAGGCTCTGCTAACAACAGAACGGTAGCAGCAGATGTTAGCCTCCTCCCATATTAGCCACAGTTAGCCTGAAGCTGAGGAGCACGTAAACAACTTTGTGGTAACTTTTTAAGGGATTGCACCATAGTAGCACTTAGTATGCGAGGTTTTCCCCCTGAGCCCTCGGTTGCCAGACTGTTGTGCTCTGCATCTTGGCTGTAGTAGCCTAGGCTAACTAAGGACATAAACAATACTTCCACAATTTACCAGGTAAAACATGTGAGTACTTTTTCCACCACTGCATGTTCAGGAGCAGAGCTACACTGCTCAGTCTGTTGTCACTTGGCAGAGGCAGCAGAAATCCATCCTCATCTCTTTCTCTGCAAGATGAGGCTATGCCAGGTTAGCCTGAGATTGGCAGACTGTTGTGTGCTGGCTCTTGGCTGTAGACAGCATATAGGCTCCCCTCGCCAGACCAACGCACAACCCGTTGAGACACTTGGCAGAGCAGCAGACTCATCTCTTTTTAGCCTTGATCGCACTTTACTCTTCGAAGATGAGCCGCGCTATGTGAAGTTAAGTTTTCCCTCTGAGCCCGGTTGGCAGAACTGTTGTGTCTTGGCTAAGCTGAGCTCGGCTGTAGCAGCTACTAACTACCATAAACTATGGACATAAACGATACTTTACCAGGTAAAACATTTGAGTACTTTTTCCACACTGCATGTTCAGGAGCAGAGCTACACTGCTCAGCCTGTTGCCACTTGGCAGAGAGACAGCTATCCTCAGTCTTCCACTTTGCTTTGCAAGATGAGCCGCGCTATGCGAAGTTAAGTTTTCCCTCTGAGCCCGGTTTGCAGAACTGTTGTCTCATGGCTGTAGACAGCAGCTACTAACTATGGACATAAACAATACTTTCTACTGGACTGGACGCTTCAAACCATAGACTATAGAAATGTTAAAAGAAGTCAGAACTGAACAGAACAGATCGCATCTCAAGTTCTCAACTTTGAGAGCAGAATGAAAGCGTAGCCCTGAAACATGACGGCCGTTATATGACATGCCCGTCATGCTTCCACCTTAACCATGCTTCTAGCGAGGTAGACAAAGAGCCCCGGCAGGCTAAACAAACGTTCAGATTTCAAAAATAAAGTGCTTAACCAAGGCTAATATGTGTCAGAATAGATGCCGTTCAACCAGAATTGCATGTCGCTCCCGTATTGTTTAATAAAAAGCATTTTTATCAGATCGTTGTCTGTTTACCCCATGTATTTTCGGACCGGTTTTTGCGAGGCTACGCCACATTTCAGTGTCCATAGATGGGGGTTGTTCGCGTGTGGAAAGCCAGGAAATACAAGGGGAAACATAAAATGTTTTTTTTATTAAACAATACGGGAGTTGCATGTAATTATGGTTGTCCGGCATCTATTCTGACTTGGTTAAGCACTTTATTTCTGAAATCTGAACGTTTGTTTAGCCTGCCAGGGCTCTTTGTTTACCTCGCTAGAAGCATGGTTGAGGTGGAAACATGACGGTCATATGGCCGTCATGTTGTGCCACTTGGCAGAGCAAAGCCATCCTTATCCCTTTCTCTGCAAGATGAGCGCTATGTGAAGTTAAGTTTTCCCTCTGAGCCCGGTTGGCAGAACTGTTGTGTCTTGGCTTAGCTCAATAGCTGAGCTCGGCTGTAGCAGCTACTAACTATCATAATTTAAACTATGGACATAAACAATACTTTACCAGGTAAAACATTTGAGTACTTTTTCCACACTGCATGTTGAGGAGCAGAGCTCCACTGCTCAGCCTGTTGCCACTTGGCAAAGAGACAGCCATCCTCAGTCATCCACTGCTTTGTGTGTGTGTGTGTGTGTGTGTGTGTGTGTGTGTGTGTGTGTGTGTGTGTGTGTGTGTGTGTGTGTGTGTGTGTGTGTGTGTGTGTGTGTGTGTGTGTGTGTGTGTGTGCGCACGTTTAGAATGAATAATAATAAATTATGTTTCTTACATAGGCTTGATGTTTTTATGTTGCACTTCAATATTTCATTTGATGTACATGGAGAATGTGATTATTGACCAGCCAAGTAACCCTGCAACATGACGGTCGACTAGGGCTATGGGGTTAAAGGGATAGTTCACCCCCAAACTGACTTTATTTATATTGATTAGGCATGGAGACTTGAATTTATGGATCTTGTTTTTAGGTTTTGTTTTGAGGAAAAATATCCATGAATTAAATTCTCCATGGGGTGAGTAATAATAATAATAATAATAAAAAAAAAACATTTTGGGGGTGAACTATTATATATATATCAATATTATATTGACAAATAAAATATACCAAATATATTCAATGTTATATGAGTTGAAATGAAGTTGTATGAAAAAAGTTGTACCCCAATTGAAACAAGCCCAAAAGCTTTCTTGTGGTGTTTATAATCCTCCATGTCTCCTCCTCAGTGTGAAGCTGCTCAGAGCTCAGTTCAGAATGGATTCCTCTGGGGTAAGTGGAGCCCTAGAAATACAACCTCTGTCATCTTACATATAGGCTATAACACTGTGTGTAATATTCCTTAATACACAGCCATAGATCTTACATAATATAACACTCTGTGTCATATTACAAATACACAGCCATAGATCTGTCCTATCCTATCCACAGTGGGTTAGCAGACTGATCTCTGTGGCAGTAAAATGCTCCGTATTGCATGTGTTCTCACCCAATAATGAATGCCTCAGACTTGGAGTCAGATAATAGTCCTCTATAGTTTCATATCCCTTTGAAAGTAAATAAATGCAGGTTTTCTGCCAGCGATGTGACCAGTTATAGACTAAATATATCAAAGTGTCTGAAAAGCCACATTACACTGATGTGATTATATTGACCATTCCAAATTATGTCTCAATTGTAGTCAAAAAGAGCATCTCTGATAATAAAATCTAAGAAAAAGACCAGAACACCGTCGAGAACTTGCGAAAAGAAATGTAAGTCGACATGTTGGTTATTTAGATCAGGACAGAAAATGTTGTCTCCAACTGTAGTAACAAATAAAGACAACTATTTTGCTGCTCATTTAAACTCATTGAGTGCCAATCCCGAACTAGTTCGGCTTTATTATCGTATCGCAGAGTGCCGATCCCGAACAAGTTCGGCTTTAAAAAAAAAAAAAAAAAAAAAAAAATTTTTTTTTTTTTTTTTTTTTTGACCCCATCAAATCTGGTGAACATGATTTCAATCGCGATTTTGCATGTTCCACCCCCATACAACCCCATCTAACATACAGGGCAGCCATGTTTGTTTACATAACATGTAAAACATAATGGCGATTATCTCAAGAATGCCTGAACGGATTTCCAATCGGATTTTTTTGTTTGAAAGCTGTGAACAAACTGCACAAATCCACTCCAATGCAATCCAGGATTGCATTGGATTTTTTAGAGCTCATTCTTCTCTGTTTTTTTCCCATGCATGAGGTGTGCAAGGTTTAATCATGGCTAAGTTGACGAAAATAAGGCTTCTAAAATGCTTGGTAGCCAATAGCTAACTTCAAGCTAACTTCATCCTCTTCCTGTACATGCACAAAGGAAAGTGTTCAGGCAAGTCATGGCTGCAGGGCTTCTGCATATACCAGCATATCTCTATGGGATTTTCTATGGCCACTGGGCGCCCTCTAGTGGTGAAAGGGGTGGCACTAAATGAGTTAATCAAAGGCTGTTCAGTTGTGTGTTGTTGAAAGACTGTTCTCCATGCTGGGAAATGACTTAAATGACTCACCTGCGCCCTCTGCAGTCTACAGATGGTCAATATAAATTACCACCATAGACCATTGATCGCCTTATAAACACACAGTTTATTTATTGATCTTCCCCTATCATGCATCATTACTATGTCTAAATAGAAGCCTATAACATGATGAATAATAGATGATGATGATGATGATGATAATGATGAGAGAGTTTAACAACTCTGTATTAAACAGCAATGAGAGAGGTCTAAGTTAATCTTGTTGTGACCATGTCTGTTTGTGTTTTAATAGCTGAGTTTAATAGCAGAGACCCTTGTGTTGCATATTGAAAATTATTGTAGATTTCTTAGACAGCTTAGACTTGTTTGACAGCACTGTCAGTGTATGTTGGATTAATGTGTATTTTCAGACATTTAACAACTTGAACTGTCAATACTTAGTCTACTCTTTTCCCTCTGCACCAAACCTCTTTGCCAGAAATAGATGTGAGCTTGCAGATCTACAAGCTCACAGTGCGAGGCGTTGTGAGCTTGTAGATCTGCTATTTTTGGCTAATGTGCCACTCAGATTAGGGATGTTAGGGTTCAAGTTCTTAATGTAAAAAACATGATCATATCACACAAAGATTTGGCGGCCCACCCTGTTGTAACTCTGAGGACCCCCTGTTGAAGACTGTTGGTTAGAATGGCGCACCACTAGGGCTGTCAGATTATGCCATTTTACATGGCGATTAATTGTCACTCAAATAATTGCGATTAATGATTTAATTGTGTTTTTGTCGTTGACAATTACATATCTGTTTGGCTTTTAGGCTTTGAAGTTACACATGGCAGATATGACACACAACAAAGAAATGACTGACATATTTGACTACTTTATACTTGGAAAAGAACCTTGATAGTGGATCGCAACGCGTTTTGAGCTCGTAGATCTGCTATTTCCACTATTTTTTTTAATGTTTGAAAATATGATAATCTTTCAACATGTAAGCGGTTATGGCGATTATGACAAAATAATTGCGATTATGTCAAATAATGGCGATTAGACGATGATGTAATAATTGTGACAGCCCTATGCATCACAGTGAGCTGCAGGCTGGTGTACTTATGCTGACATTGGGATGAGTTTGAATCCCGTGAGAGGCTAACGTTTATTTACAGTATTTATTGATTCATTGATGCATTGATTTTTACGCTTTAAATGGGCTGAATAGTTACCCTACGTAATGTTTACTCAGACTACAGTGGTGAATATAAGAGTTGCATTTATAAAACATATAAAATGTATTGTTGAGGCTGAGACTGAAAGCTCCAAGAAGCTCCAGGTGATTGTAAATGTTGGGGTGCCTCCTCCTCCTGCTGTGCTGTGCTGCACAACCATATGTATAGATTTTTGTGTAGCATCTGAGTCTGTCAATTACTTCATTGCTGTTATAACTAACCCTATACGTCAGGGGTCTTCAACAGGGGGTCCGGGACCCCTAGGGGGTCTTCAGAGTTACTACAGGGGGGCCGCCAAATCTTTGTGTGATAGGATCATGTTTTTTACATGAACCACTTGAACCCTAGCATCCCTATTCTGAGTGTCTGTCTGTCTGTCTGTCTGTCTGTCTGTCTGTCTGTCTGTCTACCTGTCTGTCTGTCTGACTCTGTCTGTCTGTGAGACAGATATGTGGCCAGTGCGCTGCATCGCGTGTCATCATTGCCTCGTTAAAGACACTCGACTTAACATTTTAAACCAGGCAAAATGGATTAAATTTGGATTGATGTAGGCTCAAGCGAAGGAGAGCCGACACTAAATAAACCGTGACTGACAGGGACAGTAGTATGACTACAGGTGGGTAAAACGGCATTCATTAGCTTTTATCAAACTGCAAGCCCAGCATCGCTGTCTTTGCTGCCTGTAGGCTATCAACGCGAGTGAATGCGCTCTGCAGAGGCGTCAATTGGGTATGGCAAGCTATGGCAGCTGCCATACCTTGGCTACAGGGGGACATGATAAAATGTACTTTTCATTGTGCCTGTTGCTAAGGTATGGCAACATGACTGGTACCAGTCATGTTGCCATACCTTAGCTTTTTCTGAACTGACGCCACTGGCGCTCTGAGCTGCCCAGTCTGTGCTCTGCATGCGCCTCAAAGAGAGGACGCATCAGAGAGAAATAACATCGTGCTTTAGGAGGACCGGGCAGTGGACTTTTTGCCCTGTGCAAAGCCCTAATGATTCCAATAGTTCCAACTTCTAATCTGTATTAATGTGATTTCTATGGAGTGGCAGTGCATAGGATAGCCGTCACCGTTTTTTGACAGGTAACAGTAACACCACTGACATCATGCAATTGCAAACATGGACAGGGTGAGGGTAGGTGAAATGGCTCTTCAACAGCGGTGAATCGACCAGATAGGCCTGGTGAAAAGTCTCTCCTCCACGGCGAAAAAGCCACGCGAAAAGACCAAATGTGTTGTGGCGAAAATGTTATAGGCGAAGAGGCTGGTGACCTCCGTTTGCAGGGCAGTGCGCAGGGATGCGTCATTGCGCTCGCCCTGTGCACGCATATCAGTGACTTGTGTACATGCCAGTGGAGAGACGGAGCTCTCTGTTGACAAAAGACGATACAAGCTTTATTTCCTTACTAGAAACAGTTCGTTTTCATTGGATTCGGGAGCTATGACGTCATTTTATGCGACTATACATTACTTTAGGAACAGTCTACGCATTACTAGTTACGTTATGCCTTAAGCAGTCGTGGTGCAACACCTGTTAGTAACTCACTTAGTTACAAACTAACTAGTAGTTACTAAGCCTCTAGTAAGGACTTTACTCCCTAACTTAGGGCAGAACTTACGTTCTGGTGGTGCAACTGGGCCCTGCAGGCCCATTGCAAGTTGCTTAGCTGAGCTCGGCTGGCTGTAGCAGCTACTAACTATCATAAACTATGGACATAAACAATACTTTACCAGGTAAAACATTTGAGTACTTTTTTTCCACACTGCATGAATGAATGAATGAATGAATGAATGAATATTTTATTTTCGTGTCTGGACAATATTTGACCCATCCCACATGGGATTATCAGACACATCAAATACATACTGTACGTATAACCAACAAAACAACATTCCAGTGTGCATTCCACCAACAGCTTAATACAAATACAGTATCTCACAGAAGTGAGTACCTTACTGAAGTGCCTTACAGGAGTGAGTACACCCCTCCCATCCCTGCAAACACTCAATCGCCTGCAGAGATGAGAGGGGTGCACCCACCCCTGCAATACACTACATCTCCATATGGCCTGCACATAACACAAAAGTCAACATTTAACCTCAACTATAAGTCACCCTTCTCCTCCTACCCCACACTTTAAATAGAAATTCTGCAAAAGCAAATACATGATCAAAAAGAAATGTAATTAAGGAACCATTCTCGTACTCTATTAAATTAATGTCGGGGTTATGAACTTTTTTAAATAAACATACTCTCAAATCATGATATAAAGGACAAAATAAAATAAAATTTATTTCGTTCTCTACTTCACCCAGATCACAGTATTCACATATTCTTTCTTCCTCTGCTAGGCCCCTGTACCTTCCTGTTTCAATGTGTAGGGGCAGAATGCCACATCTTAATTGCGCACAGAGTGACCTTTGACTCTTGGGTAAATTATACAAGATATATTTTTCACATTTATAATCTTGTTTAAGTAGACAATATGTTCTTAATTTGGGCTTCTGCCAAATTTCTTCTGCCCAGGACTGAATGCATTTCGCACGGATTCTAGTAACAAATTCCACCATATTAACTGATGTTCTCTGGTAATAATGTTCCTCGAGACCACATTCTACCAAGAGATCCGAGACTTCTGAAACCCATTCCCCATTCACAGATAGATCCCAGTAAAATATTTGGCTAGCCATCCTATTGGGTGGCAGACCCATCAACCTGTTCCAAAGATTTACCATGTTGGCCTGCCATCTAATTTTACAGGGGTCCCAGCCCATATCACCATTGAATGCTGGAATTGGTGCGTATTTATGTAACCCCAAAAAGAATCTAATTGCCCGATTCTGAAAACGTTCATTTAACTGAAACACTTTATATCCCCAAACCCCCGACATGTAATCTAGAATAGGACATACACATGTGTGATACAGTTTTGAGTACGTAAAATAACACATGTCCTTCAAATTTTTTGTTTTACCTATGAGGCCTCCCAGTGCCCTGCCTGCAGAGTCTGCAAGAGCAGATACACCATATAAAAAGGACATGTGTTCATCTAGAAACAAACCTAGATACTTATACTTATCTGTAAACTCTAGTTGTTTTTCACCAACATAGAATTTGAAATTACTTCTTTTTGTACCTGGCTTTCTAAAATGCATGACTTGTGTTTTCTTTTGATTAATGCGCATTTTCCACTTCTTGCACCATTCATTTACACAAGTCAGCATTCTCTGTAGGTCTTCTTCGTTTTCTGAAAGTAAGACAATATCATCTGCATAAAGCAGGATATCTACCGATACCTGCTGCCCACATGGCACCCCTTTCTCAAGCCGTTTTACCTCTCTGGCCAAATCATTAATAAAAACAGCAAATAAGGTTGGTGACAAAATGTCCCCTTGTTTAACACCAGAGGGCGTTGGAAACCACTCTGTAAAGTAATCATTAACCTTTACACAGGCCACAGGTTGACTATACAGAGAAGAGATTGCTTGGAAGAACTTTCCATTTACTCCACTTTGATGAAGCTTGAACTTAAGGAGGTTGTGGTCAACTAAATCGAACGCCTTCTGAAAATCTATAAAACAACCAAAGGTGTGTTTTTTCAACTTCAATCTATTTCTGATCACTGTAGTTACTGTATAAATATGATCCAAACAAGCCCGCCACCTTCCTGAAACCATTTTGTTCTTCTTCCAGTAGATGATTTTGTTCTAAAAATGTAACTAATCTATTATTTAACACAAAAGAATACAATTTATAAACCGTACTTAATAAACTTATACCTCTATAATTCAATTGAATCTTAGGATCATCCTTTGGGGATTTTGGAATTGGGGTTATAATTGATTTAAACCAAGTAGATGGTATAATACCCTGTTCAAAACACACATTCAACAAATAGAATAATGAATCAAACAGTTTCTGAGATTTCAACACTTCATTTGGTAATTCATCAACACCATAAGCCTTTTTGTCCTTTGCAGACTCAATTGCCTTGGTAGCACTTTATAATGAAGTACCTCAATAGAGGCTAATTAACAGCTAATTAGGCACTTATTAACAATTAATTAACAGCTATTAAGGAACATTAACAATTAATTAACTCTTATTCAAACGTTATTAAACCGTAATTAACTAGTTAATTATAATGAATTATCAACTAATTAAACACTTATAAGATACTTATTAACCTTAATATGTGCTTATTCATCTTAATAAAGCAATAATAAGGGGGTAGTGTATTTATGGGATACTTAATTAAGGATCAAAAGGCTAATTAACAGCTAATTAGGCACTTATTAACAATTAATTAACAGCTATTAACGAACATTAACAATTAATTAACTCTTATTCAAACGTTATTAAACCGTAATTAACGAAATAATTATAATGAATTATCAACTAATTAAACACTTATAAGATACTTATTAACCTTAATATGTGCTTATTCATCTTAATAAAGCAATAATAAGGGGGTAGTGTATTTATGAGATACTTAATTAACGATCGTTATGCGCTTCCTAATAGTGCATTTATTAACCCTTTACTATGCACTTATATCAGTATGAACAACAACAAGTCATTAATTAAGCCTTTATTAACACTTTATTAGGCAATTTGCAGCCACCTATTCTAAAGTGTGAACACATTGGGAAAACGTTAAGCCATCCTTCATGAAGTCTTTATTCACAAGGTAACAGTGTATTAACATCAACAAATCCTTAATAAAGCCTAAACACTTCAATTAGGCAATTTATAAACAATGGAGCAGTGTTATTAACACTTCGGGTAAACATTAACAAATGCTTAATAAGGTCCTTATAAACAATGGCGATGTGTTATTAACATCAATAAAACCTTAATAAAGCCTTTATTAACACTTTAATTAAGCATTTTGCAGCCACCTATTCTAAAGTGGGATCACTTCGTATAATCGTTAACAAATGCTTAATAAGGTCCTTATAAACAATGGCGATCTGTTATTAACATCAATAAACCCTTAATAAAGCATTAATTAACACTTTAATTAAGCATTTTGCAGCCACCTATTCTAAAGTGGGATCACTTCTTGTAAACGTTAACAAATGCTTAATAAGGTCCTTATAAACAATGGCGATGTGTTATTAACATCAATAAAACCTTAATAAAGCCTTTATTAACACTTTAATTAAGCATTTTGCAGCCACCTATTCTAAAGTGGGATCACTTCGTATAATCGTTAACAAATGCTTAATAAGGTCCTTATAAACAATGGCGATGTGTTATTAACATCAATAAACCCTTAATAAAGCATTAATTAACACTTTAATTAAGCATTTTGCAGCCACCTATTCTAAAGTGGGATCACTTCTTGTAAACGTTAACAAATGCTTAATAAGGTCCTTATAAACAATGGCGATGTGTTATTAACATCAATAAAACCTTAATAAAGCATTTATTAACACTTTAATTAAGCATTCTGCAGCCACCTATTCTAAAGTGGGAACACTTCGTATAATCGTTAACAAATGCTTAATAAGGTCCTCAAAAACAATGGCGATGTGTTATTAACATCAATAAAACCCTTCGTATAATCGTTAACGAATGCTTAATAAGGTCCTTATAAACAATGGTGATTTGTTATTAACATCAATGAAACCTTAATAAAGCATGTATTAACACTTTAATTAAGCATTTTGCAGCCATCTATTCTAAAGTGGGATCACTTCGTATAAACGTTAACAAATGATTAATAAGGTCCTTATAAACAATGGCAATGTCTTATTAACATTAACAACTCCTTAATAAAGCATTAATTTAACACTTTACTTAACACTTATGTTGCAATGATTTGTTACAATCTCTTCAATGGTCCGCGATGCCATGGTCTCCATAGACTTCCATGTAATTTATAGTGCACGGATCGTGCACGCCCATGCCTAATCATGCACCACGTGTGTAGATGCTGTTCACAGCTTTCAAACAAAAAGATCTGCATGGAAATCCGTTCAGGCATTCATGATTTATCAGCCATTATGTTTTCTTCAGATGTAAACAAACATGGCTGCCATGTTTGAAAGAATGGGTTGGTATGGGGGTTAAACATGCAATTTCGCGATCGCGATCATGCCTAATACATTTCTGGAGATCAAAAAAAAGAGAGATTCTTCAAAAACGGCCCAAACTCGGGAAACTCGGGGTTGGCACAGGGGTGGTACCAATACAAACTCGGGAAACTCGGGGTTGGCACCATATGTGTTAAGCATTCTGCAGCTACAGTGGGAACACATCGTACCCTAACCCTATAAATAAAAAGCAACCATAAACTCAATATATATACAAGCAACTTTACGGAAATCAAGCCCATAATTTGCAGACATGGCAACTCTGGCCGCTTTCTCCAGCAACCTAACGGGTGCGGCGAGTCACTTTGGTTCGGTGTCTGACGCTCTTTTTCTCTCAACCTGAACCCTACACATGGATTTAACAAGTTACAAGACATATTTCTCCATGCCACAACACATAAGGTTCAGAAAGGATCGCTGATGCAACGTGTTGCACTTGTGGGTTTGTAGATTGTTGTTTGTAGGTTGTATTAGATTTGGGGGGGTTTTTCACGCTGCACGGTGAACGATGGATTAACAGACTTTGACGCTCGCTGCTCTGTTAAACTTTCATCATCACACGACGAGAAACTATTAACTAATGATGCAGCTCTTTGAGTTGGTACAGCAGCATAATGATCGCGTAACCCATCACGTCCCAGTCAGACTAAAAAAACAAAAAAAGAATAAAAGAAGTTTGAACCATGAATTCCAAATTGCTGTTATTTTATAAAAATAAAATCCAGAAGTTTGGCTCTGTGAAAACAGCACTGTACAGAGCTACAGTCTGTAGCACTTGCTAATGTCATGGAGCAGCCTACCAAGGGGGCCGTCCTTGTGCTTCATGCCCAGCCACTCTGTCCATTCAATAAGGCAGAGGTGCTCAGATAGCAACTTCTCCGTTCGGTTGCCTCTCTGCCTCCCTACGTGCTCCTTGGCAGTACGCCAGGCGCGCTCTATATGCTGGGTGTGTGCGCCTGTTCGCGGGTCAACGAACCACCTCGAGTGGTTGACGGTGAGATGGTTATATCCAAAGTCAGACAGGGTCCTATAGGGCCGCCATTCGTCAGACATTATTGTCGACCCAATCCTGACGTGGTGCAGGATTAGCGGTATTAGCTCCCTTCTGCCCCGTCTATCCACCAGGCGAAGGATGGGTCTGGCCCTCTGGTCTGGCTTCACGCCAACTATTCCGAACACCCACTTTCTCCTCCGCCATGTGTCCCCCACTCTTCCTCGTCCATACTGTTGTGAAAGGAAAATAATACAATTATGCTTCAGACAAAACCAATGGCTGTCAACTCAAGTCCCAATGTTTGATTAATTGAAAAGAGTGAATGGACTATTAGTCTTCTATTGAAGACACTTTTGAACATCTACTGTCTTGATAGTTAGACGAATTCATATACCTTTTAATCATACAGGTAATTTAATTATCCAAAATAAAATTTGTGCTATACTTTTCCTGCTGTCTGTCTAAGGTCTTTGCTTGATTTATATTTCTCTGCATGTATAGCCCAGCACAGGTCTTTGTTTAGAAGGTTTTAGATCTGCAATTCTCAATGTGCGCTGCCAGCAACCATCTTTTAGACTAGAGCATGGATCTTCAACAGGGGGTACAGGTCCCCAGCCTCGGGGGGGAGGCTCTCTCCATTCCGACATGTCGCCACTCCGAAATTGACTTCTTATTGTCGGAGTGGTGGACCTTAATTAACCAGTTGAACCCCACTGTGCTGCATTTTCAGCTTGAAGAATGGCTATTTTTGGCAAATACATTTGGTCACTGTAGGCTTTTTTCTTGGAAAAAGAGACGACCACTTAAATCGGTACGGTTATGATGTTTTCAAACTACATTTAAACAACACTGATGTGATGATATACTACTCAAACAAGTTTATGGACATATCTATTAAAGTTTTAATATGCAACACAATATAAAAAATATAGTGGGGTCCCTTCTTCATCTGTGTCTCAGCAAAGGGGTCCTCGACCTGAAAATCATTGAAGACCCCTATTTTAAAGAAATCAAATAGCAAGACATGTTGAATGTACTGTATGTAATCCAAATGACTGGAACCCGTGGTGGCAACTGAGAACCGAATCCATTCCTTCCAAGGTACATATCTAGTAGTTCAGTGTACATCCTTTTCAAACAGAATGAGTTTTATTACAACTCTACACACCTTCCTCTTATGTTTGAAGAGACTTTCATCAATGGCAGCCATCTCTCGTCTTCCTCCAACTAGCTGTCCGGTGCGGTGTCTCATGGTCTCTACAGCCTTTCTGCAGACCTTCGAATCAAATACAAACTTTATTGTCAAATCACAGCTATACAGATATAAAACAGAATAGAAGAACAACTATAAAAAAGTTTGTCCTACATTGTCTTGTATGCATACATAACTAGTAAAACGCCTTAAGGGCGAGAGGCCACCTTGCCGTAAAGGGTGAGGTCGCGTAGACGTCTTTATGGATCATTGTTTGATTTATAACTACATTCCCAGACAACGGCTTAATATTGATGACATGGGGGACATCCATATATGGGCATAAAGCCCAGATATGGGCTTAATATTGATGACCTCAGGGATCTCCATCTAGCCTATGGATATGTCCATACATGGGCATTCCCAGATATGGAATCAATATTGATGACATCAGGGATCTCCATATATGGGCATAAAGGGGAGTCTTACATCTTGGTCAGTGAGGACATCAGGGATCTCCATATATGGGCATGAAGGGGAGTACTACATGATGTCAGAACAGTGATCTGACAGTGATGTCAGACCAGTCCTACATCTTGGTCAGTGAGTCAGAGTGAGACAATATTTTCATGTTTTAAGAGTAAACAATAAACAACTGACCCTCCTTAGTTTTTTAGACATTTTGGACAAAGTTGCAGTGCTTGCAGCGATGTCGTCGGCCATCATATCCACATGCCTCAGGCGGAGGCCCTGAGAAAAACTGTAAAACACATACAGCACAAAATACAATTCCAAGCTTAGTTCAATTAAATAATCCGAAAAAATAATCATAATTTAAATTTTATTTATCTTATTGCATAAAATGTTTTACCGGTAGATGTACTGCATCCACTGAAAGAGTGAGAGCTTTGATTGGTGGAACAATGACTTGTAGCGCACAGACTTCACTGTTCTCGTCCCTCTATGGACTGCTCGCTGGCATGTCCTTAGAAAAAGCAAAGAAAGGTGTAATTGTTACAGATATATTGCAGAATAGAAGCAATTTAACATGTAGAAATAGTTAATAATTTGAGGAAGAAATAATAAAAAGCCATATTATATATTATATAGTTTTATGTATATATTAGTAGCTTAATGAGTAGTAGCAGCATTGTATGGCCTTTTTTTATGTCCAATGAATTTGTAATTATGTTCATAAAGGTATCATAAGAACATATGAATGCATTCAAAAAATAAAAACATTTCAGTTTTCCAATTAAAAAATAGCAACAAAAAAAATCAGCTCTACAAGCTCAAAATGTGTCGCGCTGTGACTCATTTTGAGCTTGTAGATCTGCTATTTTTGACTGTTATGCATTGTGGCCTCCTGGAGCAAATGTGAAAATAGTGGCCCATCATCAAAGTTGCCCACCCCTGCCCAGTGGTGAAAGTGGTTTGAAATTCTTGCCGGAACTATCCCAAAATTGGGAGGCTCTAACCCCCCAAAACCCCTGAAATGCATAGAAAACTGCATTTTGGCATATTTATACACACAATAAAAACACTCCAGGTCCTACACCTGAATTAGGCAATGGCATTACACCTACTGTAACATGAAACATGATTGAAATCCTAAAGGAAATATCTATAATAAGCCTCTTCATATTGTTCATTGTTCCATACAGAAGGGTAAGCAGTAGGGCTAGCAGAATCACCTAAGATAAGATAAGATGTTTATGGTCACTGTACAACAACATTTTGTTTAGTATATCCACATAAACACATACAGTAGCAGCATCAACAAAGAAAGAAATGCTGGTAGAGCAACATTATTCTATCCTAGTCATGTCACCATATCCTGCTCTCTTATTTGTTGTCTCCCCAGGCCCCCACACACATGTAAAGCATGTTTGAAAGCTCTATTATAAATTCCAGATAATATAGATTATTATTAATATTATTATAACCAGTTATCTAAAGTAACTAAGTACATTTACTAAAGTACTGTATTTAAGTACAGGTTTTAAGTATAGCCTAGCCTGCTTTACTGGAGTATTTCCAATACTTAAGCTAGATGCAGAATAGAATCATTTTGGTCTATTCTGCCTTTGGTCTAGGCTGCGCATGCAGGCACCATGGCAGGAGTCTCTCCTAGAGATGGGATTTATGGCTCTTTGAAGTGAGCCGGATCTCTGGGATCCGTTCCTTTCAAAGAGCCGTTCAAAAGACTGGCTCATTCGAAGGAACGGCTCCCTACTGTGAACCGAATCATATCGTTCATTTCAAAGAGCCGTTCAAACGACTCGATTCGTTCATAGATGTATTAGTTGCTTACGTTTTCAGCTCATTTTATTTTGAAGGTTGAACCGGATGTTCAATGTGTTTATGTGGGTTGTCCTACATGTTCGTCGGTTCTTAATGTTAATGAATTGATTGACTGATGACTTTATTAGAAGTTTGCATAGGAAAATGTACAGTTTTCATGACGGTACAGTTCACTGGTACAAGGTCTACTAAAAGGAGATCCTAGAAAAGACTAAGCTTGTTTCCACAGGAAATAAGTATCTCATATAAATGAGAATGAACCTGATCACTGAATGAATATGCCACTATAGTTGAAGGCTGCTATGTTGTTGAACCAAAACATTTGTGACAGTCTAAAGCTATGTAATGCATGTAATTATGACAACGGGGTATATGATTTGACACCAAATGGACTCTTAAGAGTTTAATGTGACAATATCAAGTTAATCATGAGCTGCATTACTCAATTATATTATTAATACAAGAAGTGATAGCGAATTAGATTAAGCAGAATAGATATTTATTTGTATCTACCTGTTCATCAATATACAGCATGGCGTTGTGGACAAAATCTTAGCTAATAGTTAATATTTTCGGTTTGATAGGTTATTTCACAACTCGTGGTCCATGACAATGTTAATTACATGAAAGACGTTAAGAAACACTACATGTATGCCCATCATGTATGACTATTCTGATTAAAAATGCGTATAAACTGCCTGATCATCAATGGAGCCATTATAGGCATGCTAAACGAAACAATGAAAACGGCCAACTATATTAGCATTCTATACTTACCAGCTGTACTTGTCAACTCCTCCACGTATGGATAATTTCATCCTCCTTTTGCATATCCTGCATTTCTGGTAGGACTTGAGTATTCCATAGCGTTGAAGGAATTTAATCAACTTAAACGTTTTTTTTGTTGATTTTCCTTCAAATACTAGTTTCCTGAATTTGGTGATGAGCGTCATCTCGGATGGTTGCTCTGAAGTAGCCAACTGTCTGTCTGCTATGACACTCAGTCCTGTGAGGCCATTATACACAGGGTTTTGCCGGTTTTTTGGGTCTACATTGTTTTTTTCCCGCGAACTCGTCACTTCCGCTGTATTTTTAAATTGTGCATAGGATACTTTAGCGCCATCTGCTGTTTTAATTGATTCCCCCTCTTAGCAGCTTAAAGTTAAAGATTGGGTGGAACTACAGATAAAGCAGAGCCTCACAGCTTGCTCCTTTAGCATTGAAGTGGTTGAATTGAAGGTTTTACAGTTACACCATGATGACCCCATGTGCCCTTTTGCCCCCTTTTCAATGTGGTCAAAACAAAAAAAAGATTTAAGGTCATAGGTGTCAATTGGGCAAGGCAGATGCCATGCTTTGGCTCCCGGGGAAAGTGTGACAGGCAGTTGTGGTAAAATAACACTATCCACTGAAAGTATGGCAAAGTGACTGGACTACTCATGCACACGCGCACAAATGCATGGATGCATGCATGACCCCAGTCCTTTTGCCATACCTTAGCTTTTGCTGAACAGACGCCACGGTTTAAGATTTATTTTTTTCTCTTTTTGTTACTCTGAGAAGAGGGCTGATATTCACAAGGGATGCTAACCTCTCAAGGAGGGAGGAATAGATCACACAAGAAAGATGTTGAAAAACTTTATATAAACACAAAAGCAATAACTTAGAATAACGTAGAAAAATCAATTACAGTGCAGCATTTAAAATAAATCCTAAAATAAATTAAATAAATACATCCTTTAACATTAAATAAAAGTGCAAATTCAAAATAAAATCGGAGGTAGGATAAACATTTGCAGTGCAAAAAAAACTCTTAGAAAATAATCAGTGCTGCATGTTCTCTGCATTTTACAATTCGCAGGTTTGATATACAAAAGGCCCAACTTTTCCAGTCGGCAGTGTACAGGTATATAAAATGGACATTTATAAAATAAATTGAGGGATCAAACTGTTCTCATTATGTAACCGATTAAGATACCAAAAACAAAAAAACACATTCACTTGAAAAGGCAAGGGGCACTGAGGCCAAGGCAAGGGGCACTGAGGCCACATTTTCACAGTCAGACATGGATAAACATTTGCAGTGCAAAAAAAACTCTTATAAAATAATCAGTGCTGCATGTTCTCTGCATTTTACAATTCGCAGGTTTGATATACAAAAGGCCCAACTTTTCCAGTCGGCAGTGTACAGGTATATAAAATGGACATTTATAAAATAAATTGAGGGATCAAACTGTTCTCATTATGTAACCGATTAAGATACCAAAAACAAAAAAACACATTCACTTGAAAAGGCAAGGGGCACTGAGGCCAAGGCAAGGGGCACTGAGGCCACATTTTCACAGTCAGACATGGATAAACATTTGCAGTGCAAAAAAAACTCTTATAAAATAATCAGTGCTGCATGTTCTCTGCATTTTACAATTCGCAGGTTTGATATACAAAAGGCCCAACTTTTCCAGTCGGCAGTGTACAGGTATATAAAATGGACATTCACTTGAAAAGGCAAGGGGCACTGAGGCCACATTTTCACAGTCAGAAAATCAGAGGTAGGATAAAGATTTGCAGTGCAAAAAAAACTCTTATAAAATAATCAGTGCTGCATGTTCTCTGCATTTTACAATTCGCAGGTTTGATATACAAAAGGCCCAACGTTTCCAGTCGGCAGTGTATATAAAATGGACATTTATAAAAATGAAAATGAAACAAAAAGTGGTCAAATAAATTGAGGGATCAAACTGTTCTCATTATGTAACCATTTAAGATACCAAAAACAAAAAAACACATTCACTTGAAAAGGCAAGGGGCACTGAGGCCACATTTTCACAGTCAGACAGATCTGAATCAGATCTGTGCCATATCCAGATTAGAATCAGATTGGTTAAAACCACCAACTTGATTCCAATCTGGATATGGCACAGATCGGATTCCGGCTGTATTTATTTGCACTGAGAGGGGAAATAGGTTTTGGGTCATTTGGACGACACCATATGATATTAATGTCAGACACCACCACCCCCACAACCATGATGGATTCATCTAACACCAGCCCTTGGTTCTGATGACCCACACTGGCGACATAACAGCCTCCACAAGTATTAGGAGAACAGTACGAGTCATCAGAACCAAGGGTGGGTGTTTAGATGAATCCATCGTGGTTCCAGGAGTTCTAGGTTGCTAGGTGTTTGAGGGGGTGGTGGTGTCTGAAATGTATATCAAATATCCCATTATATAATCAAGCTGCTAATTTTTTTTCCCAAATGGCAACAGGGTTTTTTCCTTTTTCATGTCATCAATTTTGCCTTTGATTTCTTGGTTGGCATTGATGGCGTTTTCACACCGCTTTGCATAATCGGACAACTTTTCTGCTCCAGGAGTAAACAGACCTTTAACCTGTTTATACTTCTCTGGGTCTGCAAGCGCCAGCTCAGCTATTGGCGCACTCAAACCCATTGAAGATTTGACGACCTTGAACGCTTTGCATGCCTTCGCCAAGTTGTTGGTTTTCTGGAACTTCTTCAGGACCGCTCTGTACCTTTGGATGACTTCCTCTGGATTCCGTGCTAAGGATATTTAAGAGGAGAAATGTATATCAGCCACGGTGACAATTAAATGAAAATTTCAACAGGTATCATCATATAGGGTGTCATTCAGCAGCCATACCATCAAATATCTTTTGCATGATGTGCAGTTCAATATAGGGCTGTCATGATTAGGACATTTTACATTAATTGTCACTCAAATTGCGATTAACGATTTAACTGTGTTTGTCGTTGACAGTTACATTTCCATTTGGCTCGTAGGCTTTGAACTTGCACACGACAGATATGACACATAGCCTAAATATAAAGCACAGTGATAGTGGAAATAGCCAATCTACAAGCTCACACGTCATGACGCATTGAGCTTGTAGATCTGCTATTTCCACTATTCACAATCATCACGATTATGTAAAATAATTGACGATTAGACAATTATGTATTAATTGTGAGAGGCCTAGTTCAATACTTAAAAAAATAAACATGGACAAAATGTAAGGCAAGTTGCCTTTTGTCCCTTACATCTCTACTTTTGCCACACTATGCCAAGTAGTACTGATAAAGGGGAGATATAACACTGCAACTGAAATTTAGGGGCAATAAACTGTTTTCGAATCTGGCAAGTGGTAACTGGGGTCCCTTGTTTGTCCGTCCACTCTCCCTGATAAGCAAGAGAACCACTGTCTGGTCTCGAGCGAATATAAGGTCACCCGATGGTTGCACATATCAAAGATATCAGGAACTGCAGTAGGAGAGCGTGGAAATGTGTGTGAATTGGTGCTGATCGGCGTTGCCATTAAGTATTTTTAATATTTTATTTTAATTCAGATTACTTTTTCCAAACTCCTGCTCCTTTCGTCTCGCGGTCCATGTCCCACCTTCACAGTGTCGTGATTGGCTAGCTGGTAGTAGCTGACAGAACTCTGAAGGTACCCAAAAGCATGCCAGTGTAATTAGAGGCAGAAAAGTAGGATGGCAGCTACCAATCACGACACCACGAAGGCAGGACATGGGCCGCGAGAAGAAGGGAGAAGGAGTTTGGAAAAAGTACCGGTATGTTTAATTTAAAAACAAAAATGATTAAAAGTACTTAACGGCAACATCGATTAGCGCTGAATCCCACATGTTTCCCTGCTCTCCTACTGCAGGTCCTGATATCTTTGAAGGATATGTGCAACCCTCTGGCAACCTTATATTCGTCTGAGACCAGACAGTGGTCCTCTTGTGTATCAGGAAGAGTGAACAGACAAACAAGGGACACCAGTTACCGCTTGCCAGATTTAAAAAAAAAACAGGTAACTTGGGTCCCGAAAGGAGCTAAGCCGAGACACACAAGTGAATGTTTGGGGATTGTATTTCTTAACATTTAAAAAAGTGTTTATTTCCTCAAAATAATCTTAAGAATTACCCCTCTTGAAATCGCATCGGTCCTTTTCCTTCTCATTGGACTTCTTCTTGCTCTTTGATTTCTTGGACTTGCTCTTCTTTCCCTTGCTCTTCTTTCCCTTGCTCTTCTTTCCCTTGCTCTTTTTGTTCTTCTTCTTCCCAGAGGAAGAAGAGCTGGAAGAACTGGAGCTAGTAGAGCTCGAGGATGAGCAGGAGATGGAGGAGTCCGAGGAGTCAGCGTCGGAGTTTGCGTAGTCCTCATCCTCCGAACTGGACTCCATTGTCACAACACCAGCCCTTCTCCTTTTGGGTGGGGGGGCAGACACTGTATACAGAGAATGAAGTTTGAAGCACAATGCACAAATCAGTATTTATTTTACTCTAACATCTGTAAAAAAAAAATAAAAAAAAATACAGTACATACATCCCAATGCCAGATAATTACTCCAATGGTTCTACGTTAGGATCATGACCCCCCCCCCCCAACACATTGGATAACAATGCAAGCCCTTTTAACCTCGTATACATTTATTTTATGTACAATTTAACTTGTTAATATGGTATTATAACAATCAAACGCAGCAGTTTAAAGGGGGAAACCACCAATTCTCAATATAGAACTATGTGATTAATACACCTAGAGGAGTTGTGGAAATAAAAATGTTGTTAGAAATACAATAAACACAAAAGTAGTCATATTTTTAGTTTACTTTACGTGATGACATCATCACGGTGTAAATTGCAACGTAAACCCCCAAAATCAATCCTCCAGTTGTAGGCAACACAGAAGGGGGGGGGGGGGGACTGACTTTTTTTCTTATTATTTCCACACAACTACTTTAAGGTCTATTTATGACATAGTTCAATATTGAAAATGGGTGGTCTGCCCATTTAAAGAGTACACATCCCATCTCAGAACAAATGTATTGTCTTACACTCTTCCACTTGTTTTTTAAACTGGTCACGGTCTGCGCTTGCAGTTGCCAGCAGTGCCTCCACGACGGCCAATTTTTGCTCCAAATACGGCACGGCTGCCCCGTCTCCGCCCACTGCCTCAGAAGCCTCAGCGCGGGAACTGGAGGGGGTCGCCTCAGCGCGGGAACCGGAGGGGGTCGCCACAGCACGGGAACTGGAGGCGGTCCCTGGAATCACAGTTACACGTCACTATGACCATATTACACGTTGACATGGCTTTTTTAATGCATTGACCAACCTCAGACGGTCAGAACGCCCCCTCCCTCCCCCCCGATTTCTTTAACAGCGTAGCCGTCATCTCCAGTAGTCTGGTGTATTTTGGGGGGCTGTTACTTTTATCAGGCTTTACTATAAGGATGATAAAGGATCCATTAAAAAGCAAAAAGTAAGCCAAAAACAAAACATATTTATTGAATATGAATTTAATAACCACCAATTAATTCTAAATAAATATCTCTTTATAATTGCATTCAATTACAATGTATCACTTGTACATGGAGTGAATGTGGGACTGGAATTTATCCTGACATATTTTATATATATATAGCCTATATATGTATATATATATATTATATAAAGCCACAGTAAAATATAACATTCCACTTTCTCAGGAGAGGTGTGTGTGTGTGTGTGTGTGTGTGTGTGTGTGTGTGTGTGTGTGTGTGTGGTATTTGGCACTTGGGTTACTTGGCACGCACAAAGGGTCAACTGAAAATCTCCCAATGCATGAGTCATGTCATGAAAAAGGGTCAAAAAGCATGCGAAATGCATGAGAGTAGACAGGCCTGGCATTGACATGTGCGTGAGTTTAGTTAGATTTCAGTGTGTGTGTGTGTGTGTGTGTGTGTGTGTGTGTGTGTGTGTGTGTGTGTGTGTGTGTGTGTGTGTGTGTGTGTGTGTGTGTACGCACGCGTACATGTAGCATTTATGAGAGATAATTTCGTTTTCATTCTTACTACCGTTTGATACCACCCTGGGCAAGACCTGCGCTAAAAGTTGTGCGGAAGTCGTGCATTCCGGACAACTTTCAGCTGTCTGGTGAGGTTAGTTTGATACTGATGAGGAGAGGAGAACAGGTGCGCTTCTTCTGATTACTGCCACTAATTTGGGCAGTGGGTGCTTAGCTCTAGGTACAACTGAACTGTCTGGAAGATCCACAGAAGTGGAATAAAGTAGCACACCAGAATGAAAGAATGCAAGACAGGCTCAGATGCGGTGTTCCATTTTAATCTGGCTTTCTTCAGAGCAAGTTTAAACGTGCTTTCTTCACCGAAACGCGTTAGTGTTCAGATTAAAATGGAACACCGCATCTGAGCCTGTCTTGCATTCTTTCATTCTGGTGTGCTGCTTTTTTCCACCTCTGTGGATCTTCCAGTTAGTTTGATACTATCAGTATGAAAGGAATACGGCCCAACCTAGCCCCATAAAAGCTTAGAACCAGCCTAATTGAAGCTAATAGATCGGAGCGGTACTATGTGAGGCTAGGCCCGATCATGTACTCTGGGCTTAGCGTATTCAAGTGTGAGACGCAAATAAAACCACCAACAGGCATTATTGGTTTGATGTGCAATGTTCACAAACGTATTTAATTATTTCATTAAGTCTCGTACACTCGTACCCGGTTTGTAGTGTGGTGAAAAGCTAGCTACTAGATTACTGGAAGTCTCAACTGCTAATGGCTAACTAGCCTCAGATAGTATGTACGTTAGAATACAAACTTACCATCATTCTTTCTCTTCCGAGCCGTCCTTCTTGGTGCTTGTACGCTCGGGTTTTCAGACCTTGGAGCAGTGAGGTCCACTGCCACTATTTCAGTGTCGGACATTGTGTAAAGTAAACAGTAAAATTGAGACGGGTCGCGCGTGCCGCTCCACGTGTAGTAGACTCGGCCAAGAGAGGACAAGAAGAGACTACAGTGAGTCAAGTCACACACTAACAGTTAGCGAAGCAGGCGGAAATAGTCACGAGCAGTATTCTCGCGTGACTGCCTCATCATCATGTTGTCTGGCTACGTCTGACAACGCGAGACTACATGAGCAGTGAACTAAACATCCGCTTTTGACCTGCCTTCAAAGTAAAGGCATAACAAACTTTAAATGTGCGCCTTTATTGATATTAAGATGAAAAATGAAGGCTTCTGAAAATGATATTGGCTTTATTGGTCTTAGGTGTCTTTCAGATAACAGACCTTGTATTGGCCATCATGAATTCCATATGAGCAAGCATGAAATTACACACTGACTCACTGGGTAGATATGTTTGGATGACTGGTGAGGGATATTTTAATTAATTTTCATTTTATACTTGTGTTTTCATTGTATTTATTTTTTCTCAATCTTTCTCAAAAACTATAAAAAAATGTACAGTCAAGAAAAAAATAAAATGTCTTATTCAAATTTGTAATAAAGTCTTCGTTCAATCTATCAATGATCATTAATAAATACTAAAAACATAGCTTAAGAGAACAATATATCATATTACATATATATCTCAGAAAGAATATGCAAATATAGGGCGCGTTCGGAAATGCGCACTCAACGCACTGGTGTGCCATGTTGTCGTTCGTTTATTCGGTGCACTTGGTGCGTTGTCGTTCGGAAATCCAGTGCGCGGCGCACTGGTGTGTTGAGTGCACGCACTCACCAACCCTACTCAGAAGATGGGGTTAGGCAGTGTGGTGCGGTGGTTCGGTGTTCTGATTGGTTGGTTTTCATAGCCATGTCTCGAACGCTTCTCAGCTGTGAAGAATGGAGGAAATTACCGCAAAATGCAGCATTTGCAGCTTAATTGGTCGTTTGGCCTTGATAGTTCACACACATTAACGTGTAAACTAACAGCAGGTATGCAAATGCTATGAATTACATCTCCTTTCAATGTCAATGTTACGTTAGCATACTTAGCAACTGCTGCTTTTCAGAAAGTTTGCATTCAGAGTTCAGAGTGAAAAAGCACACAGCTCCCTGTTAAAACTGGTCGTTCGTAAATAAGCCACACTGAACGCACTCTCCAACGTCACGCCCACTGCACTCACTACACCGAGCACACACTCGGTGCGGGTTTCCGAACGCAAATAATTACAACCAAATTTAAATAGCTTGCATAATTAGAATTAATCCAACAACTCCTGTGTGCTTTTCTGTTTTGGGTGCCTCAGCGTTGATCTGGAATATAAGCTTTTGAGCTTGTAGACAGTAGCTATTGACTGATTGAAGTTATATTTTTATGACAATACAGCTCACTGGTTCAAGGTAAAATAAATAGAAACCCGGGTAAGACAAGGCATATTTCCATTGACATTTGACAAACAGATAGAACACAGTACTATGCAGTAGATCAGGGGTTTTCAAACCTTTTTGACTCAGGGCACCCCTGTAAATGACCTTTTCATTCATGGCACCCCTGAATTACACTGTTATTTTTTAGAATCTTATATCATATCATATCATATCATATCATATCATATCATGCTATGCATATCATATAGTTTCCATTCAGTACTGACTGTTTTATACTTGACATTTAACCAATTGAACCTTAGCATCCCTAATCCGGGGTGAACATTCACCAAAAATCGCAGATCTAAGCTTGTATCGGCTATTTTTGGTGAAGAGAGTTGGTGTAGATGGAAAAATAACTGATCAAGTACAGTACAAATCAGGTATTTTACTGAGCATATAGGATTTAAGTGCTTAAACTTACTGAAGTGATATTGATGAACACCAAATATTATCAAATCATTCTGAGGCACCCCTGGACACGGCACCCTAGGGTGCCATGGCACAGGGAGGCTCTCTCCATTCCGACATGTCGCCACTCCGAAATGGACTTCTTATTGTCGGAGTGGCGACACTCCCATGGGCCTAAGGTTTAGGGTTAGGGTTAGAGGGTTAGAGATAGGGTTAGTGTCGGAATGGAGACATTTCGGAAAGGAGACATGTCGGAGTGGAGAGATGCACTCCATGGCACACAGTGTAGATAGATAGATACCTGTGTAGATAGATATTGTGGGAAACCCTGCAATAGATATATCACCAGAAATCCAGTTTTAAACAGAACAAAGCAAAATAAAATATATTTATTCAATGATGTGTCAGGGGGAGTATGAGGTTAGTTTATGTATTGTTTACATTTTAGAGTGACGTGTTTATTCAGAGTTTTGAAGTAAGTGAGGGATTTACATTTGGCTTCGGAAGGGCGTACCACAATTTTGTGGTAGGCCCTAGTGGGAGAACAAACTTCACCCCTTCTGCAAAGACATGGTTTATGAAGGATGAAAGTGCAGACAAAACCAAATACATACCTACAAATCTAAGTCATGTATGAAAATACACATTAACATTAACAAACATTAACAAATTAGAGGAAAGAAAAAATTGAAATAAGGGTAAAATAAAGTAGCCTACATGCTGATATGTGTGAAACAAATTCATGAAAGTCTACATATAAGTTAACAGAATGTTAGATGTGTCATATTTATAATGCTGTTCACATTGTTGTTGTGGCTATGCATCCATGCATGGTAGCCAACTCTTTTATTATTATTTTCTCCCACCAAACATGACTATACCTTACTCATATTTAATTACTTTGGTGACTCTAATATGTTGAAAGTGAAATAAACTATATGGTGGGGAAGGCCCCTCTCTAGCCTGTACAGTTGTAAAAGTCTTTGGAGTATGTGGACAATGTCTGAACTGAATGAAATGACCGGGAAAAAGCAAATGACAGGTGGATTAAGTCATAAAATGATATGTTGTATGACAAATCATTTGAGGGCCCTAGTGCCCAATCAGTTGGGCATTAGGGACATGATGGCTCCTGGAAAAGTGGGCATTATAGACATGTTGGCACCTGGATTTTCTGTATATATATATATATATATATATATATATATATATATATATATATATATGTGTGTGTGTGTGTGTGTGTGTGTGTGTGTGTGTGTGTGTGTGTGTGTGTGTGTTATATATATATGTGTGTGTGTGTGTGTGTGTGTGTGTGTGTGTGTGTGTGTGTGTGTGTGTGTGTGTGTTATATATATGTGTGTGTGTGTGTGTGTGTGTGTGTGTGTGTGTGTGTGTGTGTGTGTGTGTGTTATATATATGTGTGTGTGTGTGTGTGTGTGTGTGTGTGTGTGTGTGTGTGTGTGTGTGTGTGTGTGTGTGTGTGTGTGTGTGTGTGTGTGTGTGTTGTGTAACCATACATAGTTACTGTTTCCTGCTTTTTGTGTAAGTTGTCTCTGTTCCTTTAAGTGCTGTGGGGGGGGGGGGGGGGGGGGGGGGGGGGTGTCTGATCCCAGTGTGGCCCTGCTGCCAGAGTGTAGCTCCTGTTGTCATGTTTGCAGCTGAACAGTAACTAGACTAACTGCTGCATTGAGAGAAGCCAAGCTAATGGTTGGCTTGGTAATTCAATGTAATCTCTATGCAAATAATTGCAAACTAGCTTTAAAAATGTCCAAGCTTTTTTTCCAGCTTGGACATTTTAAAAGCTGCTTTGCATAAAGATAAAGATTACATTGAATTACCAAGCCAAACCAATGCTGGCCTGATTATTTGGTCTCCACAGACATAATTATATATATATATATATATATATATATATATATATATATATATATATATATATATATATATATATATATAATAGCTTATTTAAGTATCTGAATAAAGTCACAAGATCAATAATGTGTTTTTGTTTTGTCCCTCTTCCATTTTATGAAAAGTTATATTTTTCAGCACTTGTTTATTATTATTTATTTAGTTAAAATTTGTAGGTCTCACACATTCGCGGCGCGCACGCACGTGAACGCCCGCTAACGCGCACGCCCGTGCGCACGCACGCACGCACACACACACACACACACACACACACACACACACACACACACACACACACACACACACACTAATGCTAATCCAACCCGGCACGAGCAGTTTCAAATTGCTTCATGTGCTGGGTGAGCAACTCAAATGCAAGTTGATGGCCGGAAAATCCTTTAATAGTGGTCACACCTTCTACTCTATATGGGTCACACCGACCACACGCCATTCATATTGATGGAGGGGAGGGGGGGAGGGGAGCTTGTGGACCTCGGAGAACCTCGGAGAAACTCGGAAACATTCGAAGCCTACACATGCGCAGTAGTTGGGCTGTTGGGCGCGCGTCAGGAAACCGGAACTAGAGGACCATTTCGTTGTTGTAATGATTTTCGTTCATTTCGTCCAGTCAAGATACGCGGAGGTAAGTTGACTTTCACAGGCCATCAATTTAGTAAACTAGCTATACTATATTCCTCATCTTTCTGGGTTCCTTCCCAAGGGACATCTCGACAAAATGAGGAAATATATAAAGGGTCTAAAGTTAAAGTAGCTATCTAGCCTAGCCAACGACAAGGCACTGTGTGTGTGTGTGTGTGTGTGTGTGTGTGTGTGTGTGTGTGTGTGTTAAAGTTAATTAATCAAAAAAAGGTTTAGTGGGTTAAATGAAAGTTTCTTCAGATGTGTATCCTGCATAATGGTTCTACATTCATTAAAGCTCCTATCCCTTATTGGGGAGGAATAGGCTATGAGATGGGTCTAATAAAGTATGTAATCTTTGATTAATATGCTAATTTAGCATATGAACCAATTAGATCATGTTGGTGTGGTAGGCAGGTGCTGAGGTGTTATGGAAACACAGGTTTGCTTTGAATGAGACCGAAAGCTCATCTTTGTGGTTGGGTCTAGTGTCTATCATCTTCCTCTTGACCAGGGGTGGGCAACTTTGATGATGGTGAGGGCCACTATATTTCCACCTTCACTCCAGAGGGACACATTTCATGTTGCTATACATCCTACTTTGTCATTCTAGTATCTCATACAAAATGCGTTTTGAGCTTGTAGATCGGCTATTTTTGCTTCTTTTGAATTGGAATCCTGAATTTGTTTTTGTTTTTGATTTGGAATCCTGAAATGTAATTTTTTTTATCTAATTGCAAATGCATTTAGTTATATACCCATGTTAACTTCATGAACCTAAATACAAATACATTGGACATAAAAAATATATATATTTTAATACTACTATACTAGTCATTAAACAGAATTAAAGCAGGTCATGTTTGGAATTGTAACAGCTGAAATAAATAATATATCAGTATTCCGGTATTAACCTGCGAGCTGCATTAAGTGAAGGTGGGGGCCGTATGTGGCCCCCGGGCCGCCAGTTGCCCATGTATGCTCTTACCATACCACACAGATAATCTATGGTGTTCAGGTCAGGCCAGTTGGCAGGTTAGTCAAGCCCACCAATACCATGTTGTTTCCACCAGTTACAGAAACTGTGGTCAGGTGCCAATTTATGCTGGAATAGGAAATCTGTAGCTCTATAGCTGGTTGACGTACAAAAGCACAATAAATCTGTTGTTGACTTGGCCCTCCTCTAGCGCCACCATGAGGCCAACTTTTGCAAAATACATATTTTGTCTACTGCTCCTACAGATTTTGCCCTAAGATCACACAAATCTGTACGCAGTCTGTACGCAGTATCTTTAGAGTCATGTAATCAACGTGACATTTCCCATATTCCCTACTGATTGCCTTCAAAGGTTTTTGTATGCGTTTGCTTATCTCCCGATTAGGGAGTCTTACTGGTTTAAAAAACAAAAGAAGAGAGAGATAAAGAGAGCACTGAGTTTTTATCAAGTCCAGAGTCAACAAAGACATCTACACAGAGATTTTAGAACAATTTGTTATTCTGTATGTTAACAACCTTTTTAGCGATCATTTTCCAGAAACACTCGTCATCTGCTCACAGTGCCACAATTATGATTAACTGTTGTACTGACCATGGAATTCATGGGTTTCATTTGCAGTCCTAATCTGCCATGTTTAGGACCAACAAAGGTGTTTCAATGTGTCTGATTGGCATAAAACAAATGTCAGAATGTCACAACTGTGTTTGGTCCCCAACATGGCTGGTTTTGAACTACAAATGAAACCCATCAATTACTGAATCTGACTGACCTGCCAAATAGCTTGTATGATTGGTGTTGTATTCAAGAGGAGGATGAGAGACAACAGACCCAACACACAAACACAAGAGCTTAAAGGGGAAGACCACCCATTTAACTATGTCATTAATATACCTTAGAGGTGTTGTGTTGCCTAGAACTGGAGGATTTATTTTGGGGTTTGTGTTGTAAAGTACAACTTGATGACATCACACTGTTGTACTTTACAATACAAACCCCAAAATCAATCTTCCAGTTCTAGACAACACAGAAGGGGGGGACCTTTTTCCTATTTCAACACAACTCCTTTAAGTTATTTTAATGACATAGTTCAATATTGAAAATGCCTTAATCAAAGGCAACCTGCTTACATTACTCCTCAGGGGGAATACAGATTGTTCACCTACATGCCATGCCCCATTGATGAAGTAATTTGTTCAAAAGGTGTGCATAATCATTGTTTGGTCTTGTGTTATAATCCAACAGTTGGTAATATGGATGTTTGAATTTCACAAGCTTTATGCCATAAGATCTCCTGTCTTTCCAAAGTCACAGCTCCTTATAGTTAACTCATGTGAAAAAATAAATGATAAAAACTAAAATGTACCTGTCATTAGTGCTTTTGGTGAGTGGATTTGTTATATTTCATAACATTGGTACTAATGTGGCTCATGAGTGACTCAATCTAGTATTGACCTGGTCCAGAGGGATGTCCCTTTGGTATAATGGTTAAGATGTTACTGTGCGTTACGATAACATGACACAACTTTGTAGTTTCGAATATGGCTATGATTAAAAAGGATTTACAATATTTGATTACAGGAGATACTAGTTCTACTCTCAAGTAGTTTTGATGTACATAAATTGTCAGTTCATCTGTCAATTATTTATGCATGTACTGTTTTTACTGTTCTTTCTATTGGATTTAAGGATTCCATAATGTAACTTACTGTGTGTTTCTTGTGTTTTCTACTACACAAACGCATATAATTGCAAGGCGACATTTGACTGTCTTGTAATTGTGGTTTGCACTACAGGACTCAAAAGCCCCCCAGACATGTCCTACATTTCCATTGGGATCCAGACTGTGGTTCCTGAGGGCTCCTCACACTGCACCTGGAAACTTCATTTAGATCTGTCATCTTGGAAGGTACAACTAGTGTAGCGGCATAGCACAACGATTGTTCACTTTTTGAAGAAAGTATGACATTTCTACCATAGTTAGTACATACCATAAGGTGTATTTTCAGATGTGGAGGGAAGTCAGATTTGACCCCTGAGGCCTGGGAAAGGTCAAATTCAAGATGGCCACTAGTCCAGTGTGTCTAATGTTCAAACACACATAATTATGGGACCACATCCTCCTCTAGAGGCTTGTATTCTTGGAACAACGGCTTGTAATAGTTTTTTTCAACTGCGCCCCGGAAATTAATTGAGGTCTGTTTTTTTTTAATTGAATACAGGATATTATTAGAGAATTTACGGTATGTTCTGTTAAAATTGTAAGCTTCTCAAAATACTCAAATCACTTTACAAAACAGCTCTATTGAAAGATAAATAGTCCTACATAATGTTATAATAGTAATTATTATTCAGTTAGTCCATTAACTCTTTTGCCATGGTGATTTTGTCTCAACTATGGCGAAGCGACACAGGTTGATAGACCCGTCACCCTACCCAGCCTACATCAAAGCAATTATCACTCCCAGTTATTGGTGTTCAACAGCAAGAAGCATGCACATAAAGTGGATTCACCAAGTTTTGTGGAAACACACAAACCCAGATTGAACAGTGTGTCAACTAGACCCCTACTTTGTGTAACTGCGTGGATCTTGAGGGACAGGTACAGTGGGAGTGGAGTTTCTCGGCTGCGGCTGTGACGGGCTAAGCTTGGTGAATCCACTTTCCGTGCATGCTTCATGCTGTTGGAACACCAATAACTGGGAGATTGATAATGCTGGTTTTGTGGTGATTGTTTGGATCTGAGTCTGGTGCTTGATGTTTGCCCCATCAAGTATCATGTTGACTTAGCCAAGAGAGATGGTGGCACAGCTCCCTGCTGGCAGTTTTCCTGGAATGACCCATCAAAGGAGAAACTTGCATAAAACATCTCTTTGCGCACCATCTGAGCTGTACACAATTAAGTGCATGGCATCACTGTCATGCTGTCCGATGTCCTTCTCAAAACTGAGAAGTGTGTCTCTTCCCTGTGAATCTGCCTTCAGATGAGGAAGCGCAGAAAGAGGTCGGTTTTTCAGTCTGGTGGTGTGAATCTGTTTCTCTACAGTCAGACCAAGCTGTTCCAGTCTGCTCTTGTACAGCTGAGTGATGTCAACCTATTTGAAGACAGGAGCATTGTCTTCATCACTACTCATGTCTTCTAGGTATGCTACTAACTCAGCAAAGGCTATACCATGCAGGCAAGAATCCTCTTCATTATTGCCTTTGGATGCAGTCTGCCTGGGTCGATGTGTCAATGTTGTAAGTTGATGCATTACATAAGCCTGCAGAACCAGCAGGCTCATTGCACAAGAAGCACGTCGGCACTGTGGATGGCTAAGAGCGGATCGTGTGTGCACAGAAGAGGTACTTTGTTGTTGTCCTGCAGTTAATTCCCCCCGATTCGTCATATGCCTTAGTGTTGAATTGTAGGTGACGTTTCTTGTGCCACTCAGCCCTGTTTGCTTTCAGAGTGGATTCAATGCCATATCCATCATCTAAACGTTCCAGGTTGAGGTCCATGGGCATGTGTGGAAGGGAGCGAAACCGGAGAAGGTCATTGGCCAGGGATGCATAGTTACTACTAACAGGCTGTTTTGTTGATCTGAATGGACATTGTAAAGTCTCATCTGTTACTGCTTGGCAGAGGACCCAAATGTCCCAGTTAGTGCTGGGGGCGGCTTGGATTGCTTGGATGTAGGCTGGGTAGGGTCTATCACCCTGTGGTGCTGCATGGTTGAGACAAAATCACCACGGCAAAAGAGTGAATGGTCTAACTGAATAATATTACTATTAGAACATTATGTAGGCTTATTTTATCTTTCAATATTGCTGTTTTTGTAAAGTGATTTGAGTTTTTTAACAGTACATACACATGTTATACATCACAATGTTCACACCATTCTACTGCATCTTACACTTTCTATGGGTAATCTGTATGATTTGTTTTTGTGCTGTAACCTTTTGTTTGAACACTGTGCCTCCCGTTCAAACCAATGAAACTTTCAGTTTCAGAACTTTTCATTTCCCAGTTCATACACATCTTTATAGCTTAAAATGTTCACATGACTGCTGAGTCCTACAAAGTGTTCAGTTAATCTGGGCAAGTTCTATTTTTAGCTGTAGACCTGCCTGAATCCAGCTAATTGTGTTTCACCAAATTTCAATGTAATTTGACCTTGACCTTATCCTAAATGCATTTTCTTGAATTCTGGTTATCTCAAAAACATTAGGCGTGTTTGAACATTAGACACGGCCATCTTGAATCTGACCTCTCCCAGGCCTCAGGGGTCAAATCTGACTTCCCTCCATATCTGAAAATAAACCTTATGTTATGTACCAACTGTGGTAGAAATGTCATGCTTTCTTCAAAACATGAACAATCAATCGCTCCTAATGAGAGCTACGCCACTGTACTAAACAGTGTTGGAAAGTTTCAAAGTCTGCCAAATGCCATTTGTTTGTACTCACTTAGCACCTAAATATGAGTAGCTAAAATAATGAGTAACACCTTTGACTTGATGCAAAGAGTGTTTTTCTAACTTGGATATGAATCCTTAAATTCCAAAATACATTCTCTCTAAAACCTTCTTATTGAGTCAGTGATTATATACTGTAGGGCCCAGGTTAATTATCATGATCCCAAAAGACTGTCCATGGGGTCTTTTAGGCAGAAATGCCCCCCGCCGTCAGTTTCCCCAGCAGCCCTCATAGCATAAAATGTTACCCATAAGCCTATCATTTTATGCTTTGATTGGCCAGTACAGTCAATTTGATTGACAGCTGTGCCAAATGTTCACCCCAAAAATGGATTTATCAGTTTGTTGTTTCGTGTGTGAAAACCAACGCATTAATGTGTCTGTAATGACATCTGATAAACACATTAGTGAAATAAATAAATCACTTTTGAAGGGCTCAAGACTAAGGTAGTAACAGTGGAAACTAGACAACAGGGGCATTTCTGCATAATGGACCTCATGGACATCCATTTGAGATCAATAAAGGTTGCTAAAATTAGCCTAGATGTTATTTTCTTGAGATTTGTCCTTTAACCCTGCAAGGCCCGAATTAATTTCTACTGGCCAAACTTTAAAAAAAAAAAATCAGATGGTGTTGTAGCAGTCCTAATCACAGGAAAATGTAATGTTAAAAAATTAATAATGTTTTTGTAAGGTTTTATAGCCATAAATCATGCTGTAATTTGTATATTGGGGATATTTTTCACAATATTAACATATGCACATGTTCTAGACATTCTAATGATCACGAAAAAAAATATTACAGGCATTTTACGTATGTTTTAGTGAGGAATAGCTTCAGTTAAAAAGTGAGATGTTGTTCGTCCAGACGCTGGAATTTCAACTTCTTTGGGACTTGTGAATGTCAGCCTATGTGGGGGGTATTTATTTGCAAATATCGTGGCCAATGGCATTGTAATACTAAACAATAGGATTTAATAGTGATGTTAATGTGAAAAAAGAACAGGAAAAATAATTATAACATTTTAAAAAAAATGATTTAAAAAATGTTGCCAAAACACTGGGCCTTGCAGGGTTAAAGGATTACTTCACCGCTTTTCAACATGTCTTTATATAATGATAGCAAGACATGTTGAAAAGTGGCAA
The DNA here is from genome assembly GCF_963921795.1 of Nannobrachium achirus. Lineage (NCBI taxonomy): Eukaryota > Metazoa > Chordata > Actinopteri > Myctophiformes > Myctophidae > Nannobrachium > Nannobrachium achirus. Next base: position 3,867,523 of record NC_137824.1, read on the forward strand.
AAGTCGACCTTTAAGGTGAGAAAGAAAATTGGGTTTATGTGGATAGTTTTATTTTTGGATTATTTTGTTTTTAATAACACATTTATTGCAGACACTTGCATTTAGGAATGTAGGAGTCGAGGCATTACAGTTGGTTTGTCTTTGCTCCACAGGCAATTCATGTAAAATTAGAAGAATTTGCAAAGTGAACGATAACAAATCAAACAAAATTTAAAGTTGTACAAAATGAAACGCATTGTAATTGAAAGTGTTTCCTAATCTCTGTGTGTGTGTGTGTGTGTGTGTGTGTGTGTGTGTGTGTGTGTGTGTGTGTGTGTGTGTGTGTGTGTGTGTGTGTGTGTGTGTGTGTAGTATAGTATATTATTACTTTTTCATTATTATTGATATTATTATTACCCTTATTGTTTTTTACAGCATCTACAGACGAGCCTTTGAGAAGTGCATCTGCAACCTCTGTCAAGTCAACTTCTGCAGCATCTGCACTTACCGGACCTATTCCAACTAAGATTCCTCAAGCTCCTCATCCTTAAACAGTGGCTAGTGTTAGAGTGTGTAACTATAAGCTATCAGCAACGCTTAAAGGACCACTTCACAGATTTTTAAAATATGTTCACACAACTGGAACTCACTTTGATTCACTGCTCTCAGGCATTGTCTCATAGGAGTACTTGACTGTTGCACTCGAGAAACCTGCTCATCGTGCAAAATTTATAGCAATAGCCTGCAGTTTCAATTACCTTAGATCTTTGATCACTGATGCCATTGGTGGAGGGTTTCTAAAATGTTCACAGCAAACGGTAGTGTTAAGATAATTAAATCAACTAATGTGAGCATAATGTATTCTGGCACTGTCTACCCCCTTTGGGTATATCACTTCAAATTAGGGCTGGGATGCGATTAAAAATGTTAATCTAATTAATTAGAGGCTCTGTGATTAATTAATCGCATTTTAATCGCACATTGATATTTGACCTGAGAAGCATTTCTTTTTCAAGTAAAACACATTTTGTTGTACGAGTGAATCAATTTCGCATCCACTGGGCCAAGCAAAGCGCTCTGATCGGCTACTTCTCCCTTTGCGTTTGTTGTCTCTTCTTGGTTGGTGCATCGCTATGATCGGTATGCCCGAAACTGAAGGTTCTGTGGTGCAAAAACTAAGTGCGATTTAAATGCGTAATTTTTTTTAATCGCGTTAATTTTCTGTAATTAATCGCAATTAATCAGTTAAAGTCCCAGCGCTTACTTCAAATATAATCTGCCTAACGATTATGTCACTGGTGGATGAGATTCTGAACTGCTTGCAGCTCTCCTAAGAGACACAGACCTAGTTGTAAAATGTATATTTTAGTCAGGACCAATTAGATCAAGATTGGTTGAAAAGAGGTGAAGTCGTGCTTTAATGTGTTGATGGATGCATATTAAACGTTTGTTGATATAAAGACACAGCTCAATTGTTTAAAAGACTTTATTAAGCATTTATTAACATTTATGCGACACGTTCCCACTTTAGGATATCCAATTTGGAGCTCCCTATTGTAAAGTGTTAACAGATGCTTTAATAAGGTTTTCATGGCGTTAATAACACTGCTACATTGCTTATTAAGACCTTGTTAAGCATTTGTTAACGTTTACCCGAAGTGTTCCCACTTTAGAATAGGTGGCTGCAAAATACTTAATTAAAATGTTAATAACACATCGCCATTGTTTATAAGGACCTTATTAAGCATCTGTTAACGTTTATCCGAAGTGATCCCACTTAAGAATAGGTGGCTGCAAAATGCTTTATTAATGTGTTAATAAATGCTTTATTAAGGTTTTATTGATGTTAATAACACATCGCCATTGTTTATAAGGACCTTATTAAGCATTTGTTAACGATTATACGAAGTGATCCCACTTTAGAATAGGTGGCTGCAAAATGCTTAATTAAAGTGTTAATTAATGCTTTATTAAGGGTTTATTGATGTTAATAACACATCGCCATTGTTTATAAGGACCTTATTAAGCATTTGTTAACGATTATACGAAGTGATCCCACTTTAGAATAGGTGGCTGCAAAATGCTTAATTAAAGTGTTAATAAAGGCTTTATTAAGGTTTTATTGATGTTAATAACACATCGCCATTGTTTATAAGGACCTTATTAAGCATTTGTTAACGTTTACAAGAAGTGATCCCACTTTAGAATAGGTGGCTGCAAAATGCTTAATTAAAGTGTTAATTAATGCTTTATTAAGGGTTTATTGATGTTAATAACAGATCGCCATTGTTTATAAGGACCTTATTAAGCATTTGTTAACGATTATACGAAGTGATCCCACTTTAGAATAGGTGGCTGCAAAATGCTTAATTAAAGTGTTAATAAAGGCTTTATTAAGGTTTTATTGATGTTAATAACACATCGCCATTGTTTATAAGGACCTTATTAAGCATTTGTTAATGTTTACCCGAAGTGTTAATAACACTGCTCCATTGTTTATAAATTGCCTAATTGAAGTGTTTAGGCTTTATTAAGGATTTGTTGATGTTAATACACTGTTACCTTGTGAATAAAGACTTCATGAAGGATGGCTTAACGTTTTCCCAATGTGTTCACACTTTAGAATAGGTGGCTGCAAATTGCCTAATAAAGTGTTAATAAAGGCTTAATTAATGACTTGTTGTTGTTCATACTGATATAAGTGCATAGTAAAGGGTTAATAAATGCACTATTAGGAAGCGCATAACGATCGTTAATTAAGTATCTCATAAATACACTACCCCCTTATTATTGCTTTATTAAGATGAATAAGCACATATTAAGGTTAATAAGTATCTTATAAGTGTTTAATTAGTTGATAATTCATTATAATTATTTCGTTAATTACGGTTTAATAACGTTTGAATAAGAGTTAATTAATTGTTAATGTTCGTTAATAGCTGTTAATTAATTGTTAATAAGTGCCTAATTAGCTGTTAATTAGCCTTTTGATCCTTAATTAAGTATCCCATAAATACACTACCCCCTTATTATTGCTTTATTAAGATGAATAAGCACATATTAAGGTTAATAAGTATCTTATAAGTGTTTAATTAGTTGATAATTCATTATAATTAACTAGTTAATTACGGTTTAATAACGTTTGAATAAGAGTTAATTAATTGTTAATGTTCGTTAATAGCTGTTAATTAATTGTTAATAAGTGCCTAATTAGCTGTTAATTAGCCTTTTGATCCTTAATTAAGTATCCCATAAATACACTACCCCCTTATTATTGCTTTATTAAGATGAATAAGCACATATTAAGGTTAATAAGTATCTTATAAGTGTTTAATTAGTTGATAATTCATTATAATTAACTAGTTAATTACGGTTTAATAACGTTTGAATAAGAGTTAATTAATTGTTAATGTTCGTTAATAGCTGTTAATTAATTGTTAATAAGTGCCTAATTAGCTGTTAATTAGCCTTTTGATCCTTAATTAAGTATCCCATAAATACACTACCCCCTTATTATTGCTTTATTAAGATGAATAAGCACATATTAAGGTTAATAAGTATCTTATAAGTGTTTAATTAGTTGATAATTCATTATAATTAACTAGTTAATTACGGTTTAATAACGTTTGAATAAGAGTTAATTAATTGTTAATGTTCCTTAATAGCTGTTAATTAATTGTTAATAAGTGCCTAATTAGCTGTTAATTAGCCTCTATTGAGGTACTTCATTATAAAGTGCTACCTTGCCTTTAGCACTTCTTCTCTACTCAGATTTCTATTTAAACTATCATCACTACTAAAATGTGAGCATGTCTCTGTCTGACAAGGTAAATGGTCAGAAGAAACATTTTCGGTACTTTCTTGTTTTGAAAATAAACCAGAAAAGGCTCCCTCCCATTCCCTTAATACTTTAACCGGATCAGATGATACTTCACCTTCACACCACACTTGCATAGGAATCTTTTTTGGGCGTTTAGGCCCCAGATTCTTTATCTCGTTCCAGAACTGTTGTGGGTTCTGTGTGTTTAATTGTTCCAGTTGTATAATCTGCCCTCTTTGATATCTGCGCTTATAGAATCTAAGTTTTTTGTCGAAAATATATTGTTTTTGCTTATAGTTATCTTTAAGCTGCTTTCTTAAATCAGGATTTTTACATTTCAAAAAAAGATGTTCAGCGCTGCGCATATCTGACCATAAATGACCCAAATCACTATTCCAGTAGGGATTATTCTGTTTAGATTTTCTAAATTTGGATTTGTCCACATTGGTATTCAATTCAGAATGTACTAAAATACAGAACTCATTATACCATTTATCTAACTCCTCTTGATTTCTACTTAGATTCTGTAATTTGTCAATAAGTTTTAACATAGCAGTACGTCCCATATCAGAATTTAGGAAAGTGGCTGGTACATCCCGACACCCTCGCTTTTTAGTGTGTCTGGCTGTAACAGGCACCTCCTGCTGATGGGACATTTCTTGACCTACCCTAAACTTAAGCCACAACATTGAGTGATCTGGTAGACGACAATTATCTCCAATCAGGTTAAATAAACTTGTATCCTCTACCATTTGTGAGGAAAGCAGTACCTTAAATTCCAAACAATTTTCTAAGCAATCGAAAGGTGCTACAATATAATCAACAACAGCTTTACCCTTTGGTGACACAGATGTATAATTATCATATAGTGGATTGATCCTACCATTAAGAACACACATTCTAGAATCTCTTAGGAATTCTAGGAATGTTTCCCCATGTTTATTAACATAATCATCAATTGCAACTCTCCGAGGGATGGAGTCAATAGAAGGGATAAAATCTTCCAGGTTTCCAATTCTGGCATTCACGTCCCCACCAATATAAATTGCATCCACTTCAGAAAATTGATATATCAAACTTAATAACCGACAAAAAAAAGCTGAAGCGTCTCTTCCCCAGGGGGAGTTTTCAGGTGGGAGATAACAGGAAAATATAACAAAACTATACTCTGATACTTTATGTTGAAACAATAAACCTATAATCCCGTCATATTTTTCAATAATTTCAATCCTGTAATCAATAAATAAGATGGATCTAACTAACATCCCCACTCCCCCTGATGCTCGGCAAGCTTTAGTGTGCGTTTCCCTATTTAATCCAAACCATACATACCCATCCACTTCAATAATATTTTCCCCTTGAAGATGAGTCTCGTTTAAAGAGACAATGTCTGCATTCAGCGACTGTAGAATGGATAACCTAAGGTCACAGTTTGCTAGCGTCCATCCATTTATGTTCCAATGTAAGAATGAAATGTGCTCACGTGGGCTGTGTGAGTTTGGGAAACCTCACGTTGTAGATTCATGTTCCTTCTCCTTATTTTGACTTAAAGCAGGCCATTCCTCCTCGTCATCTCTCACGACAACTCCGTCGTCGCTCCCATTGCGTTTCTCACGGGCAGCCTCGGCCCCCCAAAGCCCCGCTGCAGAGCCAACCGAGTGCCTTCTGTATCTTCGGTCCTCTCTCCTTCTCCAGTGCTGGCTCCCCCGGTGGCCGCCCCGATCACCACCTGTCGTCCCCGTCTCGTCTCTCTCCTTTCCTCGCCGTATGAGCCTTCCATTTCCTGTGATAAAGAGGTCTTTTCCACCGGGGATTTCTCTAAGCAATGTTTTAAAGTTCAGTTCAATTAGCCGATCAGTGTGGGATTTAGCAGACCGCACATATACTTTTCCATACTCAGGATGATCTTTTAATTTTTTTTTTTTTGCGAAGAATGGCAATCTTCTCTTCTCTAGATCTGCATTCAATTTTCACCAATCCAGGCTGCTCTCCTCTCCCTTTTAATCGAATTGCATCCGCAATTTCGACCTTGACATCGAGACCGCTCTCCAGAAATGTTTTGACTTTTTCACGTATATTTTCCTCTTCTTCCATGGGCAGTCCGGCCACAATTAAAGAAACGTCAGGATCAAAACTTACTTTGGGCAGAGCACCGTCTGAGTTGAGCTTCCCTTCCAAAGCTTCCATACGAGCTTGCAGCCCCCCAACTTCAATATCAAGCGTGTCTTTAATTTCACGGCGGTGTTTCTCTAAATCCGCCCGTATTGTAGTGTGATTCTCTTTAATGGATTTTTGCAGAGATGATTCAATGCGGTCAATCTTTTTCTCAATCTGTTTCTCAAACGCATTCTGCATTTTTACCATGTCGTCCTTCATATTGTCCATTTTACTGTTGATTTTCTTTAGCTCATCAAACAGCTGTGCAATGTCTTTGTTTTTCACACCACTCATCTCGGGTCCTTTCGGCTCACCCATGACTTTCTTGTCCGTGCTTCGGAGTTGTCTCAGACGGGATTCCTTCTCCTTCTCCTCCATCCAGGCTCAGGCCGCTGCGGCACAACGCCGCACCGGAGCACCTGGATGGTGATGGTCAGGAAGCGTTTTCCACTCCAGTCCCCGTATACGAGTTCGTTGATTTATCCACTACGAATCCAGGCTCAGGCCGCTGCGGCTCAACGCCGCACCGGAGCACCTGAATGTCTATGATATCAGAAATCCTTTTCCAGTCCCCGTATACGCGTTCAGTGATTTAACAACTGCGAAATCATTTAGCAGCAGATTCAATAAACCTTCAGGGGACGTATAGGACGTAATGAGGGACTTTAAATGTAGTTATTAAAGAAGTTATTAAAGAAGTTTTAAGGAATTGTGCCGTGTGCTGGCGTGGCGTGCTGCTGGCGTGGTTCACACCGGATAGCAGAGTGACTCACTGTGAGGAGATCATCTCCTCTGCATGTTCAGGAGTAAAGCTACACTGCTCAGCCTGTTGCCACTTGGCAGAGAGACAGCCATCCTCATCTCCTCTGCATGTTCAGGAGTAAAGCTACACTGCTCAGCCTGTTGCCACTTGGCAGAGAGACAGCCATCCTCAGTCATCCACTTTGTGTGTGTGTGTGTGTGTGTGTGCGTGTGCGTGTGCGTGCGTGCGTGCGTGTGTGTGTGTGTGTATGCACGTTTAGAATGAATAATAATAAATTATGTTTCTTACATAGGCTTGATGTTTTTATGTTGCACTCCAATATTTCATTTTATGTACATAAGAATGTGATTATTGATTATTGACCAGCCAAGTAACCCTGCAACATGACGGTCGACTAGGGCTATGGGGTTAAAGGGATAGTTCACCCCCAAACTGACTTTATTTATATTGATTAGGCATGGAGACTTGAATTTATGGATCTTGTTTTTAGGTTTTGTTTTGAGGAAAAATATCCATGAATTCAAGTCTCCATGGGGTGAGTAATAATAATAATAATAATAATAATAATAATAATAATAAAAATCATTTTGGGGGTGAACTATTTTTTTTGTCAATATTATATTGACAAATAAAATATACAAAATATATTCAATGTTATGAGTTTAAAAAAAGTTGTACCCCAATTGAAACAAGCCCAAAAGCTTTCTTGTGGTGTTCTTGTATCAGTGAACTGTACTGTCATTAAACTGTAGGCCTACCTTTTCCTTTAATACCTCTAATAAATTCTTCAATCAATCACTCAGGTGAGAACCAGGGAAGAGACCACAACCTGTGCCCAGCCTAGGACAGACCAGGGAGAGGAAGTGGAACAGCGGGGGTCCATCTGATCTGGTTCCAGTTTATCCTCTGGGGGTCCTCCATGAGGTCATCCTGGGGGTCCTCCATGACTCCTCCTCAGTGTGAAGCTGCTCAGAGCTCAGTTCAGAATGGATTCCTCTGGGGTAAGTGGAGCCCTAGAAATACAACCTCTGTCATCTTACATATAGTCTAGTGGCGTTTCCATAAACTTATTCGAATTAGGGAAGTGAATTATCAGAAATACGCATTAAGACAAAGCGAATTTAGCATGTTTCCATTTGCGGGTGTCATTCGAATTAGCGACGGTCGCAAGAGTTGATCGGGCTGATTTCTTTTTTCAGACCGAACCTGAGCACTGCACCGTCTGCACGTCTGACTGCTGTGACTCGGTCGCTAGTGGGAACTGGGAAGAAGGGATTATCAGTCATCATCATGGCCCCAAATAACTTTTAAATATATTACAATTGGCGACAAGTCTCTTACGAAATTGGCAAGAGTTCCTCTCAATACATAAAGCTACCGATTCACCGGGAAAACCGCGGTCGCGTCTCTGCACAGTGCAAGTTTCAGCGTCCTCTGGAAGGTCAGGTGGCCGATCTGCAAGCTCACAACGCGGCGCGGAGACGTGGATGCGAGCTGCTGTGTGCCTGTGAGCTTGTAGATTAGGCACTTCAGGCACGCAGCACCGTGGGATGAGGAAGGGTTCGCTCGCCACCGATGGCTTGAGGTGAAAACGGGAGGAATTTACACATGGTCCGTGTCACTCCGTGTGTAACAAACAACAGGTTTGTTTTGTGGGCTAACGCTATACCATGGACAAAGCGGCAGGGGAAATGGACCTAGAACGTCATAATCTATTTGCATTTATTGTCTGACCCGTTTCCATTCACTTAAGCGCATTTAGTTTATTCGATAAAGGCTCAAAATCCTCCTCCTCCAAGCGGATAACTTTTTTTGCGGATAATGAAAGTTTATTCGCATTTTGAAGTGTTTCCATAAAAACATTTTGCGAATAAGCCATTAATGCGCAAAAAGTGGCTTTATGGAAACGCCACTATAACACTCTGTGTAATATTCCTTAATACACAGCCATAGATCTTACATAATATAACACTCTGTGTCATATTACAAATACACAGCCATAGATCTTACATAATATAACACTCTGTGTCATATTACAAATACACAGCCATAGATCTTACATAATATAACACTCTGTGTCATATTACAAATACACAGCCATAGATCTGTCCTATCCTATCCACAGTGGCTTAGCAGACTGATCTCTGTGGCAGTAAAATGCTCCGTATTGCATGTGTTCTCACCCAATAATTAATGCCTCAGACTTGGAGTCAGATAATAGTCCTCTATAGTTTCATATCCCTTTGAAAGTAAATAAATGCAGGTTTTCTGCCAGATATGTGACCAGTTATAGACTAAATATATCAAAGTGTCTGAAAAGCCACATTACACTGATGTGATTATATTGACCATTCCAAATTATGTCTCAATTGTAGTCAAAAAGATCATCTCTGATAATAAAATCTAAGAAAAAGACCAGTACACCGTCGAGAACTTGCAAAAAGAAATGTAATTCGACATGTTGGTTATTTAGATCAGGACAGAAAATGTGTCTCCAACTGTAGTAACAAATAAAGACAACTATTTTGCTGCTCATTTAATCAAAGGCTGTTGTTGAAAGACTGTTCTCCATGCTGGGAAATGATTTAAATTACTCACCTGCGCCCTCTGCAGTCTACAGATGGTCAATATAAATTACCTCCATAGACCATTGATCGCCTTATAAACACACAGTTTATTTATTGATCTTCCCCTATCATGCATCATTACTATGTCTAAATAGAAGCCTATAACATGATGAATAATAGATGATGATGATGATGAGAGAGTTTAGCAACTCTGTATTAAACAGCAGTGTGAGTGAGGTCTAAGTTAATCTTGTTGTGACCATGTCTGTTTGTGTTTTAATAGCTGAGTTTAATAGCAGAGACCCTTGTGTTGCATATTGAAAATTATTGTAGATTTCTTAGACAGCTTAGACTTGTTTGACAGCACTGTCAGTGTATGTTGGATTAATGTGTATTTTCAGACATTTAACAACTTGAACTGTCAATACTTAGTCTACTCTTTTCCCTCTGCACCAAACCTCTTTGCCAGAAATAGATGTGAGCTTGCAGATCTACAAGCTCACAGTGCGAGGCGTTGTGAGCTTGTAGATCTGCTATTTTTGGCTAATGTGCCACTCAGATTAGGGATGCTAGGGTTCAAGTTCTTAATGTAAAAAACATGATCATATCACACAAAGATTTGGCGGCCCACCCTGTAGTAACTCTGAGGACCCCCTGTTGAAGACTGTTGGTTAGAATGGCGCACCACTAGGGCTGTCAGATTATGCCATTTTACATGGCGATTAATTGTCACTCAAATAATTGCGATTAATGATTTAATTGTGTTTTTGTCGTTGACAATTACATATCTGTTTGGCTTTTAGGCTTTGAAGTTACACATGGCAGATATGACACACAACAAAGAAATGACTGACATATTTGACTACTTTATACTTGGAAAAGAACCTTGATAGTGGATCGCAACGCGTTTTGAGCTCGTAGATCTGCTATTTCCACTATTTTTTTAAATGTTTGAAAATATGATAATCTTTCAACATGTAAGCGATTATGACGATTATGACAAAATAATTGCGATTATGTCAAATAATGGCGATTAGACGATGATGTAATAATTGTGACAGCCCTACGCACCACAGTGAGCTGCAGGCTGGTGTACTTATGCTGACATTGGGATGAGTTTGAATCCCGTGAGAGGCTAACGTTTATTTACAGTATTTATTGATTCATTGATGCATTGATTTTTACGCTTTAAATGGGCTGAATAGTTACCCTACGTGACACATGTTTACTCAAACTACAATGGTGAAGAGTTGCATTTATAAAACACATAAATGTATTGTTGAGACTGAGACTGAGAGCTCTTAGAAGCTCCAGATGATTGTAAATGTTGGGCTGCCTCCTCCTCCACCAACCTTATGTATAGATTCATGTGTAGCATCCGAGTGTTAATGACATCATTGCTGTCATAACTAACCCTATACATTAGGGGTCTTCAACAGGGGGTCCAGGACCCCTAGGGGGTCTTCAGAGTTACTACAGCGTGGCCGCCAAATCTTTGTGTGATAGGATCGTGTTTTTTACATGAACCACTTCAACCCTAGCATCCCTAATCTGAGTGGCACATTAGCAAAAAAATAGCAGAACTACAAGCTCTCATCTTGTAGATCGTCTATTTCTGGCAAAGAGTTTTGGTGCAGAGGGAAAAGAGTAGACTAACTATTGACTTACATGTCTGAAAATACACATTAATCCAACATACACTGACAGTGCTGTCAAACAAGTATAAGCTGTCTAAAATCTAAAAACATTTTTAATCTGCAACACAATTGTATAAAATATATATTGGGGGTCCCTGCTTCATCTCTCTCTCAGCAAAGGGGTCCTTGGCCTGAACACGTTGAAGACCCCTGCTCTACTTAGTTCTGTGAGATTGTCCTCTTGTCAGTGGAACCACTGGTGTACCTGTCTGTATGTTCACAACTGAACAAGGTGGAAGTCTGTTTATTCTATTTCCTCTTATGTTTATTACATGTTTTATTGTAATATGGATCTCCTTCACAGGAAGCAGAGGTTGTCTTCCTGTTTGTCAACAACAAGGAAGTTCCACAACTCAACGTGACGTCCTTCTGCACGACGTCTCTCTTCATCCACACAACAATCACTACGGTATGTTGGCATTGTGATCTGAAATCAAATAACAGCTACGTGTACAACATCTGTAGTTACTGGGACGGCGTCTGACGTGGTCTCCACTTGATGGGATCTCGTCATAAACTTGAACACCAGAATGAGTCCAGGACTGAATGTATCAAAACGTCCTTCTTTAGGAAGCACAAACTTACGGGGCACACAATCTGCAGATGGTGTGATTAATTACCTCACACCAGTCTCAAAGCACCGGTCATACGTTTATGCTTCACACGTGTGTTCCTAAAGGAAGTTTTCATATGTTCAGTCCAGCAGTAATTTCAGACCCTTTCTCCGTCACTGACAGAAAATGATATTTTACTTAACACATGTTTTCTGCCACAACTGACCTGACTCCACGTCTTAGGAATTAATGATTGAGTGCACAGCACACGCAGCGCAGAGAACTTTGTTTACCGCGGGATCATGTCTGCTAACGTTACGCGGAAAGGACAGATCTATGGCTGTATATTTATAATATTACACACAGTGTTGTATGTGAGATCACAGACATAGGGCTCTGGTAGAACAGTCTCTATTGCTGTATTCAGCACACGTTGACTGTTGTTTTACATCAATATTTGATGGCTGTATATGAATATAATATCATCCATTCGAGGATGATCAGTCTTTCACTGCTATAGAGCCATGGTGTGTATTATTATTATTATTATTAGTGTCCATATCTTATGCAGACAGTAACAGTGGTTATAAAACAGAAAATAAGATTTTATTCTCATGTACTTATACATGACTCATGAGTCATATTATTGTAGTGGATCATTGTAGTTATCTTATGTTGACATTAACAGTAATTGTTATTATATTTCACATACTGTTATTAACCCACGCAATCCCATACACCAGGAGTGCCCTAAAGGTAGACCGTGATCTACCAGTAGATCACAATGGCTGTGCAGGTAGACCACATGACATGCCCCCAAAAAGCTATATAGCTAAAATAGGGAATGAGGCTTTACTCCAGGTGAAGGAGTTTAAGTATCTCTGGGTCTTGTTCACGAATGAGAGAAAGGGGAAGACGGAGAAGGAGATCAGCCGGAGAATCGGAGCAGCAGGAGCGGTTTTGCAGTTGCTAAATCACACTGTGGTGAAGAAAAAATAGTTGAGCCGGAAGGCAAAGCTCTCTGTCTACCGAGCAATCTTCGTTCCTACTCTCACCTATGGTCATGAAGTGTGGGTCATGACCGAAAGTATAAGGTCGCGGGTGCAAGCGGCCGAAATGGGTTTCCTCAGACGGGTGGCTGGTATCTCCCTTAGAGATAGGGTGAGAAGTTCAGTCACCCGAGAGAGACTTGGAGTAGAACCGCTGCTCCTACACTTGGAAAGGAGTCAGCTTAGGTGGTTCGGGCATCTAGTACGGATGCCCCCGAGCGCCTTCCTAGGAAGGTCCTCGATGCGCATCCCACTGGGAGGAGACCCTGTGGCAGACCAAAGACCAGATGGAGGGATTATATCTCCAAACTGGCTTGGGAACGCCTCGGTATACTCCCTGAGGGAGTGGAGGAAGTTGCTCGGGATAAGGAAATCTGGAGGTCTCAGTTGGAACTGTTACCCCCGCGACCCGATTCCGGATAAGCGGTTGAAGATGGATGGATGGATGTTTATAAATCACAAAACCCCTCTCTTTTTTAACAATATATTTATTCGATTTTTCTTTTTTCACAGAGATTTCAATCAATGTTACATTTGTTACATTCTTTTTTACAAAACCCCTCTTTTTGGCATCTGTCACTTGAATTAAGGTGACTTGATTGATTGACATCAAGAAGGGCCTGTCAGCTCCCTTCATGGCTTCTAAAGTAGGCAAACCACCAAATGCAATGCTTTGTTTTCAAGAGCCAGTAGCATTGAAAAGAACCCAAAAAGCCACCACTCCCAAACAGAATGGAATGAAGATTTTTTACCCTCACTATTTCCCATTCCAAGTACATTTGTCTTATATTACACCAGTCAGTGTCGCTATTCCAAAGCAAAGAGTAGATCATGTTGGGCTGGTCATTTTAAAAGTAGCTTATACTTTTCATAATGTTTGTTATAAAAATAAGATCTTTATTAAAGAAATAAAGGCCTTTACAGAAAAGGGCAAAAGTGTTCAAAGTACATATCAATGTTCCCAATTTAGTCTAAATCATTATTAACATTTTTACACTATAATGATAATAATCATCATAGTAAGAAAGCAACTAGTTTATAGTTAGAGACCCCATCTCTCTCTCTTGTTTTTCATTTCAACCAAAATTCCCCCATGTGTGTCTCTACATAACAGGATGCAAGTGTGTGGTAATCTGTCCTTCAGCATTAAACAACCCACAAATAATATGTTGCATCCAGCATTTAAGCTGTGAAAAGACGATTATCTTCAAATTGATCTAAAGTTATGGGAAAACAGGGTTGAAAGGCTGATTTGAAAGCCATATCTTTCGACAGTGGGGGGTATGTTGACAGTAACAGTTATTACAGGTACTTCTACTCTATGAGTTTTGTCCAGATGTGATATGGTGGTGGTGATGTTTAATAAAGTCTCTCTGTTTAACTTACACCTGCATGGTCCTTTTACACTGCCATCTACTGACCAAACACATTAAAGGACCCACAAGCTTCATGTGCAAAGTCAGTCAACAACAATTCAGTTTATAATAATTCCACTTTATTTATATATTCATCACAGGTCTGCTGACAGCAGAGCATCCATGGAGCTTTTGAATAACCACAGAAATCTACAAAGTAAAGGTAAAAACAAACCTAGTGTGAAGTGAGCAGAGCTATTTATGAGGTAATTTCATTAAAGATGCAGTGCCATGATTTCTTTCCCCCTAAAACATGATGATCAGGTATTATGATTAGGCTAGGAGGAAGATCTTTTTCAGAAATGTTTTTATTTTAATTTTTTATGTGGCCACACCCACCAGTTCATTAAGTATGCCTGGTTGTCAGGTGGGTGGTGACCCAGCTGAAGTTAGCCACATCCTGTGAAGCTTGGCCAATGTGACCCAGGGCGTACCATAACATTTGAGCGCTTTGTGCTAAGATGTAGGCCAGATGTAGGCCAATGTGGCGTACAAACGGACAAAGCCAGATGTAGGAGCTTAGCTCCTTCCAGGAGCAGCCTAAAAATACACTAAACATATGATTTGTATCTAACAATCCATCACTGAGCCCAGTCAGCTGACAATACACTAAACATATGATTATCATTTATATCTAACAACAGACTGCTTCAAAGCACCACAGGTGACAGACATTAATAGTCAAAATGTACTTTGTCAAAATTACTTTTGACAAGCAAATATAATCTACTATATACCGTAGCCTACTTAGCCTAGCCCTAGAATGGAAGATATTCCATACAGTAGATAACCTATCTGATGTGTTTGTATCTAACAGACAGAAGCAGCAGACCATGCAGTGTCTCAGTGGTCTTGTGGTTAGAGTGTCCGCCCTGAGACTGGGAGGTCGGCGTTCGATCCCCGGCCGGGTCATACCAAAGACTATGAAGAATGGGACCAAGTGCCTCCTGCTTGGCTCAGCATCAAGGGTTGGATTGAGGGTAAGTCCCTGTGACATACTGTACTAGCATCATGTCCATCACGTCATGTACATCAAGCTGTCTCACGCTACAGGAGATAGACTGCTGCCCTATGGGCCTCATGGCTTGGCAAGACTTACTTACTTAAAGGTTTACAGTCTAAACATAACAGGTGTAGTTATTAGTGGTACACGTTATTGAAGGGGGTTACATGTCAATGTATCAAGTTAAACATATTTACACTATTTACAATGTGATGCAAAAACACCCCAACAAAAGTTAAGAGTAAGAGGATCACAGTACTGAGTTAAAGAGTTAGTTTACCCCCAAAATAACCTTTTCTCTATTGATTACTCACCTCATGGAGACTTGATTTCATGGATATTTTTAGTTTTTGTTTCATTCCTAAGCCAATAATCTGATGACCAGCAGTGGTTCTCTATGGAGAGACAAAGAGTATCCTCAAATTACTGGCTTAGGAATCTGATGAAAACCTCGCATCCCTAAGCCAATAATTTGAGGAGACTCTTTGTTGGACCATTGACTTCAGATGAGACCCAAATGCATTTGGGTCTCCATCCGGAATCAATGGGGTATATTTATTATATTCAAATCATTGGCTTAAGAATGTGACAAAAACAAAATAATGTTATTGAACTCAAGTCTCCATGGGGTGAATAATCAATAGAAAAAAGTCAGTTTGGGGGTGAACTACTCCTTTAAGGGCTTTTAGCTCGGTGATTTTGTTTTTATATAAAAACATATTCTATTCGATGTAACTGTAGCACTTTACAATAATGACCTGTTATAAATCATTTATAAACATTTATAAGCAGTTTATAGATGAGTAATAAACATGAACAAACTGTTTGTTGACATTTGTAAATGTTTAACTAAACATTTATAACTGTTTTAAACATCATTAACATGTTATTAGTAAGGTATTAGTAAGTAGTAAACTAATCATGAACAAACCATTTATATACATTTGTAAATGCTTACTAAATCATTTATAACCAATGCTAAAATTCACATAATGTGTAGGTAGGAATGCACTTACAAATGTCTGTTAAGGTGACCTCCATGTGTTGTTCATGTTTAATATACGCTTTGTAGATGTTATCAAGAGCCCTAATGTAAAGTGAAGACTATTCATTGCGACCGTGAGGTCGCAAGTTACTATACAAACCTCCACCGGATGTCCGTCACGTCACGCCACACTTTTGGCCCTACTCTTATCTCTGGAACCGTTGCCCCTATCCATGCCAAACTTTGCACACACTCCTTGGCTGCCAAACCACAACCTCCACCCCTGATTTCTCACATGCCCCTCTTCTAGCGCCACCATGAGGTTGCTTATCTCCTTACTGGTTATTTATATCTGTCTGTTAATGTGGCCTCCTTGTTTGTTCATGGTTATGCTTTGTAAAACATTCCTTAAATATCTATAAATCATTAGTAGATGTTATCAAGAGCCCTAATGTAAAGTGAAGACTATTCATTATTTACAACTGTCTGTTAATGTGGCCTCCATGTTTGTTCATGTTTAGCAGTTTGGCAAGTTTGGCATGGATAGGGGAAACGGTGCCGGAGATAAGAGTAGGGCCAAAAGTGTGACGTGACATTGACGGACAGACTGACGGAGGGACTGACAGACAGCCGGGGGAGGTTTTCATAGTAACTTGCAACCTGATGGTCGCAATGAATAGTCTTCACTTTACAGTAGGGCTCTTGATAACATCTACAAAGCGTATATTAAACATGAACAACACATGGAGGTCACCTTAACAGACATTTGTAAGTGCATTCCTACCTACACATGTGAATTTTAACATTGGTTATAAATGATTTAGTAAGCATTTACAAATGTATATAAATGGTTTATTCATGATTAGTTTACTACTTACTAATACCTTACTAATAACATGTTAATGATGTTTAAAACAGTTATAAATGTTTAGTTAAACATTTACAAATGTCAATAAACAGTTTGTTCATGTTTATTACTCATCTATAAACTGCTTATAAATGTTTATAAATGATTTATAACAGGTCCTTATTGTAAAGTGCTACCGTTACGGTATGGATGCAGTGGTTCTCAAACCTTTTTGGCTGCAGTTCCCCCTTATACTGTTTTCTGAAGCCAAGTACCCCTAACCCTGACTACAGCCAAAGTCCAGTTCCCATGCCAATATGTTCAAAATAAATAATGGCAAATAAACATTGCTTTCTATTCAATAATAGTTGTGCTAATGTAACACTAAATACATATTCCCATTTTCAGTTTTTTCTTTCTTCTCACGTACAGGTACCCCCTGCGTACGCCTAGGGGTACACTTACCCCCATTTGAGAAACACTGCTGTACAGAAAGGCTAGGGCTCCACCAAAAAGACGTTGTTGTGCCGGCATCGGACGCCATCAAAAAATGAACCGGGGCGAATTTGAGCGTCCGACGTTGGCGTTGACGTCGGCAGTGGAGCACCCTTCATTGATTAAAACGGAAGCGTTCCCAGCATTGACGTTGACGCGACGCTCGACGCGCCCGGTGGAGCCGGGGGGTAACATAGAGCTGTCACTGTTACTGTATGGAAGACAGTACACTGACTGACTGTACAGCAGATCACCAGCATTTACAATTTCAAATTAGGCATTAACCCCCCGGCTCCACCAGGCGCGTCGAGCGCCAAGTCAACGCTGGGAACGCTCCCGTTTTAATCAATGAAGGGTGCACACCAAATCCAATGAGATTTAATCATGCAGCACACGGAAAAAACGGTTGAAAATAGCACCTGTGTGCAAAGCCCTTTAGGTAATAGTGATAGTGATAATAAATTAATAATGTCTTATCTACCTGCAGTCTAACATCTTGTCTTCCACTGTGTTTAACTGTGTGTCCTCCAGCTCCAGTGTCTGGTCCTCAGCTGTCCTCTCAGTGTCTGTTGCAAGGAGACATGAGGGTGTCCTGCCCCTGTGAATGGGACAGTGTCCACTACAAGGAGACATGAGGGTGTCCTGCTCCGTGAAGGTGACAGTGTCCACTACAAGGAGACATGAGGGTGTCCTGCTCCTGTGAAGGGGACAGTGTCCACTACAAGGAGACATGAGGGTGTCCTGCTCCGTGAAGTGGACATTGTCCACTACAAGGAGACATGAGAGTGTCCTGCTCCTGTGAAGGGGACAGTGTCCACTACAAGGAGACATGAGGGTGTCCTGCTCTGTGAAGGAGACAGTGTCCACTACAAGGAGACATGAGGGTGTCCTGCTCTGTGAAGGAGACAGTGTCCTCTACAAGGAGACATGAGGGTGTCCTGCTCTGTGAAGGAGACAGTGTCCACTACAAGGAGACATGAGGGTGTCCTGCTCTGTGAAGGAGACAGTGTCCACTACAAGGAGACATGAGGGTGTCCTGCTCCTGTGAAGGAGACAGTGTCCAGTACAAGGAGACATGAGGGTGTCCTGCTCCTGTGAAGGAGACAGTGTCCAGTACAAGGAGACATGAGGGTGTCCTGCTCCTGTGAAGGAGACAGTGTCCACTACAAGGAGACATGAGGGTGTCCTGCTCCTGTGAAGGAGACAGTGTCCAGTACAGCTGGACTCTGGATGGACAAACCCTGACGGACAAGCATCTCCTCTCTGGACACCAGGACACTCAGGACATCACTCTGACTGTGGGGACGTCTGGACTCCTGCTCTGTGACGTCAGCAACAACTTTCTCATAAATAAACATCTCATCGTGTCCAGGTGAGACTGAATGGTGAACTGAACTAAGGCTGGGCGATTATCGAACATTATCGATATCGAAGTATCAACATGTGAGGTATACATATCAACAAAGACGGCTTGAAATGAGGTATTGGTGTATGTGTCAAATTAATTAACAGACACACTATGCATGCACGTAGCATATGCACAAAAGCAGTCCATCACCAGGTGTGGTTATTTCAATAAAACCTACCTAACCCTTCTATGTGTACTGTGCAGTGTGCATGCATGGTTATGATTCATTATCTGGGTTAGGCAGGCAGTGGACCTAAATGTGTTGCAGCTTAAAGTTGAGAGGATATTGGCATATGGCCGGGTATAAAAGTTATTTTCAATCTGTCCTATAATGGAAACAGATATACAGAGTTTTACTCATGAGTAATAAAACTGTTTAGAGACACCTACAGTATTTAAAAAAAACCTGTGAAATTGATTGACAAGAGTGTCGACACTGTATGCACAAAGTTTTCAAGTAAAGGCATGGGTTGTGGTGTATTGTCCAACTCAAGCTACACATTTACTGTAGATTTCCCTTACAGCATGAGCACTTGTACCTTTCAAGGAGAAAGATAGACATATTTGACATATTTGACATAAATGTAAAGTAGTGTAAAATTACAGTGTAATTCAGGAGTCCTGTTGATGAAACATTTATTTACAGAGGTGACCTGAGACAACACATATTGAGAAGCTCTGCTGTACATCATACTGGGTCTCTTTAATTTGTATTCACTTGATTTTCAGTCTTTGTGAGCTTGTAGATCGGCTATTTGTGTAGAGAGAAAGAGCAGTGAAAGTGTTTTAAGTATTGATGGTTCAAGTGGTTAAATATGTGAAAACACAAATTGACCAGAATCCAAAATACACTGATGATTGTGCTGTCAAAAGATGAAACTGTAAGGAATCTATGAACAGGTTGTGGGGGTCCCTGCTTCATCTCTCTCTCTCTCTCAACTAAGGGGTCCTTGGACTGAAAACGTAAATTTGTAAATGAATGCTTATTATTAATGTTCTCTCATATTGATCCCCAGGGTCCATATCTGACCAGTTCATAATGATTGTTTTTCCTCCAGCACAGTGGTTTACAACCTTTTTCATATCAAGGTGGTCCGTTATTTATTCAGCATTTGACGGAACATCGTTTGACATTTATAGCCTCTCAGACCCAAAACTTAGAATATTTTGTTGTTATCGTCCATAATTTCATGTTGTATAAGTTGGTCAATCAAAAAATAGCAGTTCTTCTACATTCTTAGACTTGTAAATTAAGTAATGCAGATGTTTAATAATAATTTAACTCCTGAGAGCATTACAGGTCCATTTGGTATTATTGTATACTATCAAGAGTTAAAGATCTATTAAGGGTCCATTTGGTTACCAACTCTCCATCATTTAGCTGCTGGGGACCACCTGGAACCCCCTCAAGGACCACTGGTGGTCCCCGGACCACTGGTTAAGAAGCACTGCTCTAGCAGGATGAGGAACAGTTTTCCCCACAGGCCATCAGACTGTTAGAAAAATGAATGTACAATAACTATGTTCTATCTAGGGTATTAACGACTTGTGATTTTTTTTTTTTTTTCGACTTAGTAAAAAGTTGAGTTGAAGTCGACTTTATCGTTTGATGACGTCATCACATCACACACGACCCCCCAATTATTTTGGGGGGTCCCGTGAAACATTGTTTTCTCTCTCAACTGTAAACACACCAACATAACATAAAGTTTAAGTATATAGCGGATATCTTCACATTTATTAAGTGCCAATTTGAGGACTTTTTAATAACTCTACTCGACTCGACTTGTCAACTTTTTCGTTAATGCCCTAGTATGTTCTCTGCACTATTATGCACTATTATGCACTTCCATTAACTGAAATTCTCACCCTGTGTTTATTGTTTATTGAGTGTATTCTAGGTCTTTTTATCATGTTTTTAAGTTTTCCACATGTATAATTATAAACCGTAAACAGTAAGCCTGGGCAAATATCGGAAATGTACCTTCATCGAAGTATCAACATGTGAGGTATACATATCGACGAAGACGGCTTGAAATGAGGTATTGGTGAATGTGTCAAATTAATTAACAGACACACTATGCATGCACGTAGCACAAAAAAGCAGTCCATCTGTAACCAGGTGTGGTTATTTCAATAAAACCATTGTTGGAAAATGGAAATAAGGCATTTAATGTCTTTATTCTATGTGTACAGTGCAGTGTGAATGCATGGATATGCTATTCATTATCTGGACCAGCAGTGGACCTAAAGCTATTATGTGTACCAATATAATATTATTATCAAGGTATTCAACAACGTTATTGAATATCAGAGGTTTTCCTAATATCGCCCAGCCTTTCTTAACAGTCCACATCATCATAAGCACTGTAACAAGATAATCACTAATGTAATGCCTGTTATTCAATTGAAAATTATTATCTCCTTTACCTCCACTCTGAACATGTATTATTGTAATTCCTAAGTAGAATACAGAGATTCATTGATGATCCACCATCACTTCTCCCACCCCCCCCCCCCTCCCTCTCTCTCTCTCTCTCTCTCGATCATCTCATGTCTTATCATATCATAATGAAGAGCTATACTGTATACAATATGCAAAGTTACATTTCACTACTATTATGTACTTCATGTCCCTATATTAAAGTCATCATGACAATACTTTGTTTCTGTTAAAACAAGTGTTAAATATATAGCTCTATATTGTGACAGTAATCATTGCTATAGAGTGTTTGTTCAGTAACAGTGTTAATTGTGATTGTAATCATTGCTATCAAGTGTTTGTTCAGTAACAGTGTTAAATAGCTCTCTCTATTGTGACAGTAATCATTGCTATAGAGTTCAGTAACAGTGTTAAATAGCTCTATATAATCATTGCTATAGAGTGTTTGTTCAGTAACAGTGTTAAATAGCTCTATATTGTGACAGTAATCATTGCTATAGAGTGTTTGTTCAGTAACAGTGTTAAATAGCTCTATGTTGTGACAGTAATCATTGCTATATGGTGTTTGTTCAGTAACAGTGTTAAATAGCTCTATATTGTGACAGTACTCATTGCTATAGTGTTCAGTAACAGGGATCTACTCATCCCTAGCTCTAGTAAACACTAAACAGTCTAAAATACATTTTCAGGTCAGGCCAATTTCATCCACGAACAGAACTAAGGCTACATGATACAACAAGTGACTAAACACAAAAGTGAGAAGAGAAAGGTGTAACTGGAACCATATAAAATAAAACTCAAGATGTTGAATTGATTGGATGAAATTGGCAACCTCAGTAAAAATGTATTTTCTTCTGTAGGGGAGACATGGAGGTTACTGAGTTTTAAATCATTCAAACTGTCTACATTTTAAAATATTCTCTCTCTCTCTCTCTCTCTCTCTCTCTCTCTCTCTCTCTCCATGAAATTCACATTTGGCCTGCTATGGTTGTCTACGTTCATTATTGAACAAAAATGCAAACTGGGTTAGAGTTTTTGGTCAGTGTATTTTCCGGCCCTTTGCGTTTCAGTTTTATTTGTGTTAACTTTTAATTCAGAATACAGTCCAAAACAGTCCAAAACGGCCCGTTTCAGAATGCTGTTTGGAAGTGGCAAAACAAAACTTAGAATTAGGTATTGTAAGAACAAAATGAGACCCGGTTCGAGCTTCTCGTTGCTGTGGTTCAAAACAGAATGCTTGTCGTCCAGCAGCACTCGAGAAAAAGCAATCGGTTTTGATGCACGCTGCTCCTACCCCGCCCCCCCTCCCCCTCATTCACCCCGGAGTGTAGAGATGGGATTTATGGCTCTTTTGAGTGAGCCGGATCTCTGGGATCCGTTCCTTTCAAAGAGCCGTTCAAAAGACTGTCTCATTCTAGTTAGTGGTTATTACTGTGTAGATGTTTAAAACCTATATACATTTATTTCGGACATATAAAGGTACATACCTGCCATTTGAAAATAGCCGATCTACAAGCTCACAATGCATTGCATTGTGAGCTTGTAGATCGGCTATTTTCAAATGATTTTTCTAAATTTTTACTCATTGGAAAACCTGTGATTATATTATAATCATTATAATACAATATAAATTTGTATTACAACTATCCTAAATTATAATACACTATAATGGATTATAACAGTGATTATAATACAATATAAAGTATTAATGTATTACTATGATAATTATAATACACTATAATAGATTATAAAAGTGGTTATGACACAATAGAATCTATCATCATGTATCTATACAGTATGGTGGTCTAAATGAAAAGTCAGTGAGTGATCAGTCATTATGATGTGTTTGGCCCTGTTTGGCCTAGCTCAGACCTACTCTAGATTGGATTTTTTTTTTGGTACCACTTTCACACCACTCTACCCAGTCTTGTAGTGGAAAACCTGGCACAAGTGGGCTGTGTGTGTTGTGTGGTGTTGAGCCTGTGGAAAATGGGCTTTTCACTAATGCTTCAGGGGAATCCTTTTGCATGTTGGTGACAGGGGCCTGCAAAGCAATAATATCGCTGCTCATATCTATTAACATCAATTATAATACTTCTACAATACATTATATTCAGTAGGTTGCACGAGCCTAATCGTCTCCAATATGCCTGATAGCTATTGTTTAGGAACAGCTTATCTTGTTATATGATTGAGCCAGTCCTTGGAAGCAGCTAACAACAGTATAACTGTTGTATAACTATGATTACTCCCGTTCTCTTGGCAGAACTACCGTACCACTGACATGTGTTATTGTACTTCTCTCCATGATATCATGTACATAAAGCATAACCATCACCACATAGAATATGGTCTGGTCTCCTACTTACCTTATCGATTACTGATCCAGAATTCCACAACAACAGGCCCATTTTCTCAAAATACGCCTATGTATAGATTACATTTCAAGAACAAAATAGAAAACATTTCTGTGTCTAAGACATTTCCTGTAGTCTGTTTAGTAATAGAGGTATTGTCACATCAGTGGCTGCCAGACTAATACAATATAAAGTTAAACATAAATAGCAATATAACCACAGAACCCCAAAGTGACAATTATGAGTAACAGCAAAAATAGTAGATTACAACTGGAGAATAAACGTGTGGTGTCTAGTCTGTCAAGTTGTGTCAACAAGAACATTATTATTCATCAGGGAAAGCTGACAGAACATGGACACAGAGGCATTTATTTCTAGGCACAGGATTTATTTCTTGGCGGATTTCTCGTCTTCTTGGAGAGAGGAACAGCCTGGATGTTGGGCAGCACACCACCCTGAGTGATGGTCACTTCACCCTTGTTGACAACAGGCAGCTGGAGGTGACGGGGGATGATATGTAAATTCAACAAATTCTTTCAAACAACTGGCCTTCTTGCCCTGGCATTTGTGCCCTAAAAAAACTAAAGAAAGAAAAAACATCAAGAAGTGACCTTGCCTCTAAAATTTGAAATTCCACCTGCTACTGTATAATATATTAAGAAAGCCCAATGCTGACAACTGACCTGGACCAATAAAACCAAGTATAGAACACACACTTGCTGTGCTTTCCTAGAAATAACACAGAGCCAGAGGCATTCATAACATTCAGCCATAACTAAAACCCCTTTAAAGATGCTTCAGTTTCTTAGTGATATGTTTGACTTGTTACAGAGTGAGTCAATGAAGAAGCTGTATTCTTTCAAATAATTTATTGGATACAGTAAACTTAATATAGCATGTATTGCAGAGAAAACTGTAACCATCCAGTATTACCGAGTATCTCTGAATGAAAGTAATAATACATTAAAGTTAGACCATCAACAAATTAAACGCTAGCATCCCTATTCATATGATAATAGAATATCTTTTTGATCTACTCACTCAACACGTTGTGATGCCCACCCACAATGCGCCACGTGTTTGAGCTTGTAGATTTAGCATTTTTGCCTAATGTTTGCCTAAACCTAACCTAAACACCAACCTATTTTTGAATGGGGATGTTTCTAAGTGGGGGTGTTTCTGAATGGAGGTCTGCCCCCATTTTGGGCAAAGTGATTTGGTTTGAAGGGAGAAAAGAGCAGGAAAGTACAGAGCCAATGGTCAAATTGAATCTTTATAAATGTCCTAGTCAAAGTGTCAAATGATCAATAGGAACAATAAACTGAGCACTAAGCCATGCAATCTAACAATAGCCTACATCTTTTGTAGTATGTAATTGGCATGACCACGACGGGCTACATAGACATGCCACAGGGACATGCTTAAGAAAAGTCAGCTTGTATAAAATGTACAGTATTGTATAGACAGTAATAGAATCAACCTTTTAAATTGAGAGGGTAGGTGTCTCTTAAAAGAGCCTTTGTGGGGTTTGTACGTATGAAGTATGAAGCAGATGTATTTCTTGGTGGCTTTCTCTGTCTTCATGGGCAGCAGAACCGCCTGGATGTTGGGCAGCGATGGTCACTCCACCCAGCACCTTGTTGAGCTCCTCGTCGTTGCAAGAGGCAGCTGGAGGTGACGGGGATGATTCGGGTACTCTTGTTACGCAGCAGCCTGTGGACACATTGTAATTTAACAGTAAAAAGTGTTTTTTATTTATTTATTTTATTAGACAAAAATGGAGAACTGTACAATTGAAATGTAGTACAGTACAAGTACAGATAAACACCCTGCCTAAAAGGAACATCTCAAATAAAACCTTTTACAGTCTTTTTTTTTACGTTGAGAGCCCTCAGTATTTAATTCATGGACATTCATGGAGTGTAATCTCTTCAGAAGCATAATTAATTACAAGACAAACACAGTATGTTCAAATTAATTAAACCAAAAATAGTTAATGAGTCAACACCACATCTCTTTTCCAATAATAGTGGATCTACAAGCTCACTATGTGTTATGGGCTTGTAGATCTGCTATTTTTGGCAAAGTGATTTGACGTTTAGGGGAAAAGAGCAGACAAGTACATGTCCCAACACACTATAATGTGTAACTAAACAAATACAAAATTAAATTAAAATCAGTGATGACAGTGCAGTCAAACACGTCATCTATGAATAGTTTAATTTGCAACACAATTGTATTTATACTACTTGGGGTCATTGCTTCATCTCTGAGCCAAGGGGGTCCTGGCTTGAACCCTTGGCAACGCATGCAACAAGTCTGGCCATTGTTCTATCTCCAAAACAACGGCGCTTGCCTTTAATAAAGCGTGTGCGTCATAACCATGTTATGTATGTTGCATCACATGTATAATGACTGTGTCTACGCTGTGTACAGTATGAGAGGACCTGACTAGACATTACAATCGTCATGAAACTGTACCTTTTTCTATGCAAACTTCTAATAATGTCTTCAATCAATCAATCAATCAATCAATCAATGAAACAATGCCTAGGGTCGGAGTAATGAGAGTATGGGATATTGCACTTCTGGGCAAAACTGTACACATGTACCACGTTATATTTATTACGTTTTAAGGAATAACAAGTGATGCCAAGAGTGTTAGCCATGCTACCTAGCTACAAGCTAACCACGTAAACAATGGCAGGATGCGGCAGCGCGCAAAGGTATTCATTAAAACATGTATACTGTACCTGGAAAATCATGGCTATTTTCCACACGCAGGCACGCACATATGTCTTCCTCCAACACTGTACGCTGCTTATCTCCACTTATGATGATACATTTAGCTGCCTAGTAGCGACCAGATTGACTGCACACAGCACACAGCACACTGCTGTAGAGGTTCGTGAACGAATCGAGTCTTTTGAACGGCTTTGAAATGAACGATAGGATTTGGTTCATAATAGGGAGCCGTCAGCCGTTCCTTTCTAATGAACAGTGGTGTATAGGGAAAGTACTCAATTTCTCTACTTAGTAGAAGTTTGGAATGTTGTCTTGAGTAAAAGCAAAACAGTAGTCTATTTGTATCAAAATGTACTTTAAGTAGCCTACCAATATTAGAACATACTCATTATGCAGAATGTCCTGTTTCACAGGTTTTCCAATGAGTAAAAACTTAGAAAAAACATTTGAAAAAATATTTTTCAAATGGCAGGTATGTACCTATTGTGTCATAACCACTTTTATAATCTATTATAGTGTATTATAATTATCATAGTAATACATTAATACTTTATATTGTATTATAATCACTGTTATAATCCATTATAGTGTATTATAATGTAGGATAGTTGTAATACAAATTTATATTGTATTATAATGATTATAATATAATCACAGGTTTTCCAATGAGTAAAACATTTGAAAAATCGTGAAAAAAATTGTGAGCTTGTAGATCGGCTATTTTCAAATGGCAGGTATGTACCTTTATATGTCCGAAATAAATGTATATAGGTTTGAAGTTATTTGTAATTATAATAAAGATCTACAGAGTAACTACTAACTAGAATGAGACAGTCTTTTGAACGGCTCTTTGAAAGGAACGGATCCCAGAGATCCGGCTCACTCCAAAGAGCCATAAATCCCATCTCTACACTCCGGGGTGAATGAGGGGGAGGGGGGGCGGGGTAGGAGCAGCGTGCATCAAAACCGATTGCTTTTTCTTGAGTGCTGCTGGACGACCAGCATTCTGTTTTGAACCACAGCAACGAGAAGCTCGAACCGGGTCTCATTTTGTTCTTACAATACTTAATTCTAAGTTTTGTTTTGCCACTTCCAAACAGCATTCAGAAACGGCCCGTTTTGGACTGTTTTGGACTGTATTCTGAATTAAAAGTTAAAACATTTAAATCAAATTCGCCAAAGGCCGACGTATACACGGACGGTCCGTGTATTTTTCGGCCACTGACGAATCTGTTTTAAATGTTTTAACTTTTAAATCAGAATACAGTCCAAAACAGTCCAAAACAGTCCAAAACGGCCCGTTTCTGAATCCTGTTTGGAAGTGGCAAAACAAAACTTTGAATTAGGTAGTGTAAGAACAAAATAAGACCCGGTTCCAGATACTCATTGCTGTGGTTCAAAACAGAATGAAGAAGTCCATGCGTGGTCCGAGCGAGAAGCAATCGGTTTTGATGCACGCTGGCTGCTCCCAGAGGTGGGACGTTCGCGAACGAATCAAGTCTTTTGAACGGCTCTTTGAAATGAACGATAGGATTCGGTTCACAGTAGGGAGACGTTCCTTTCTAGGATATCTGGATGGGACCACCCTCGCCGCCCCAAGCCCGACTTGGGTCACCCTTCTGGGCCTGAACGGGGGTCGGGTTAGGGGGTCCCTGGAACCTCCAGAGCTCCAGGGACCACCCTCGCCGCCCCAAGCCCGACTATAGGGACACCCTTCTGGGGGTCAGTTTAGACCGACCCAGGGGGTCCCTGGAACCTCCAGAGCTCCAGGGACCACCCTCGTCACCCCAAGCCTGACTAGGGACACCCTTCTGGGGGTCGGGTTAGACCGACCCAGGGGGTCCCTGGAACCTCCAGAGCTCCAGGGACCACCCTCGCCGCCCCAAGCGCGACTAGGGACACCCTTCTGGGGGTCGGGTTAGACCGACCCAGGGGGTCCCTGGAACCTCCAGAGCTCCAGGGACCAGGCCCACCGCTGGGCCCCGAGTACCCACCTTTAAGCACCCCTCGGCGGGCACTATTGGCCTGCGGCCCGCGCCGCAAGCTCCGCGGGGACCTGGTGATACTCTGGACTTTGAAACTTTTCCGCCCGGCTGGGTATTCTGGACTTTTTGGACTTTTGGTTCCGCCCCAAGCCAGACTAGGGACACCCTTCTGGGGGTCGGTTCAGACCGACCCAGGGGGTCCCTGGAACCTCCAGAGCTCCAGGGACCACCCTCGCCACCCCAAACCCGAGTTAAGACACCCTTCTGGGGGTCGGGTTGGACCGACCCAGGGGGTCCCTGGGTTAGACTGTCTAACCACCCCCTGGACAGGGAAGGCCTGCCCAGGGGGTCCCTGGAACCTCCAGAGCTCCAGGGACCACCCTCGCCGCCCCAAGCCCGACTAGGGACACCCTTCTGGGGGTCGGTTTAGACAGACCCAGGGGGTCCCTGGAACCTCCAGAGCTCCAGGGACCAGGCCCATCGCTGGGCCCCGAGTACCCACCTTTAAGCACCCCTCGGCGGGCACTATTCCTAGAGAAAATATCTGGATGATTGCAGTATTGATATTTTTACTTAAAGGAGTAGTTCACCAATTTTCAACCTGTCTTCATATAATAGGTCCTCACTAATGTTCATGATAAAATATCACCATTTTTTTCTACTCAGTCCAAGTCTCCTTGGAGAGCTGTGGGAAGTTCAGAATCCATCGTCTTGTGACATCATCATTTTCCAAAAAAAAAAATTAATCAATATTTTTGAAAAAAATATTTAGATTTTTATTATCGGGGGAACAATGGCTTCCACTTTAAAATTGCAACTTTTCAGGAATAGAAAGCCTGCAGTTTCTATAAGCTGGATTGGTAATCGATGATGTCACAAGACTATGGCTTCTGACCAGCCCACAGCCCTCCTCTGAGGAAAAAAATAAAAAATAAAAAATAAAAGCTATTTTTGAGTGAGGACCAATTATATGAACATAGGTTGAAAAGTGGTGGAGTGCCCCTTTAAGTAAAGACATTTAGTACTTTTCCCACCACTGTTCCCTAGAAAGGAACGTCTCCCTACTGTGCACCGAATCCTATCGTTCATTTCAAAGAGCCGTTCAAAAGACTTGATTCGTTCGCGAACGTCCCACCTCTAGGAGCAGCCAGCGTGCATCAAAACCGATTGCTTCTCGCTCGGACCAGGGCAGGGACTTCTTCATTCTGTTTTGAACCACAGCAATGAGTATCTGGAACCGGGTCTTATTTTGTTCTTACAATACCTAATTCTAAGTTTTGTTTTGCAACTTCCAAACAGTATTCAGAAACGGGCTGTTTTGGACTGTTTTGGACTGTTTTCTGAATTTAAATGTAACACATATAAAACAGAATCATGAATGGCCAGAAAATACACTGACCTAAGTGGCACACCATGACGGCCATATGACCGTCATGTTTCCACCTCAACCATGCTTCTAGCAAGGTTGACAAAGAGCCCCGGCAGGCAAAAACAAACGTTCAAATTTCAAAAATAAATTGCTTAACCAAGGCTAATATGTGTCCGAATAGATGCCGTTCAACCAGAATTACATGTCGCTCCTGTATTGTTTAATAAAACGCATTTTTCTATTTTCCCTTCTATTTCCTGGTTTTCCACATGCGAATAAACCCCATCTATGGACGCTGAGATGTGGGCGTAGCCTCGCAAAACGCGGTCTGAAAATACATGGGGAAAACACACAACAAACGGATAAAAATGCTTTGTATTAAACAATAAGGCAGCGACATGTAATTATGGTCAAGCGGCATCTATTCTGACACAAATGAGCCTTGGGTAAGCACTTTATTTTTGAAATCTGAACGTTTGTTTAGCCTGCCGGGGCTCTTTGCCTAGCTCGCTAGAAATAAGGTTGAGGTGGAAACATGACGGTCATCAAATGGCCGTCATGTTTCAGGGCTACGCTTTCATTCTGCTCTCAAAATTGAGATGCGATCTGTTCTGTTCTGACGTCTTTTAACGTTTCTATGGTTTGAAGCGTGTGTAAATGAACGGACCAGTCCAGTAGAAGGTATTAAATGTCCATAGTTAGTAGCTGCTGTCTAGTAGACAACAGCAGACTAGTAGACAGTGTCTACAGCCAAGAGCCATTCTGCCAACCGGGCACAGGGCATAGCGCGGCTCATCTTCGAAGAGCAAAGTGCGAGGCTAAAAAGAGATGAGTCTGCTGCTCTGCCAAATGGCTCAACGGGCTGTGCGTTGGTCTGGCGAGGGGAGCCTCGGGTTCAAGTCCATATTATAGTCAGTAGCTGCTGTCTACAGCCAAGAGCCAGCACACAACAGTCTGCCAACCTCAGGCTAACCTGGCATAGCCTCATCTTGCAGAGAAAGGGATGAAGATGGATTTCTGCTGCCTCTGCCAAGTGGCGACAGGCTGAGCAGTGTAGCTCTGCTCCTGAACATGCAGTGGTGGAAAAAGCACTCACGTTTTACCCGGTAAAGTATTGTGGCAGTATTGTTTATTTCCATAGTTAGCCTAGGTTAAAGTCCTGCTTCCACGCATCATTACATTCAGATGAACTGGATCAATCAAATCAATTGTATTCAAAGGAGCTTTATTGGCATGAGAAAACATAACGTTTACTTTGCCAAAGCACGTTTCAAATCATAGTAAAAACTGTTGAAAATGGAGAAAGTTGTGGAAGGGGATAGCCTACAGTATTATGTAAACAGAGCCAAGTCACATTGTGTCGTTATGTAGGCTACAGTAGGCTATACAGGCCAGGGTATGAATTTTGGAACAAATAGCAGCATTTATTTTTTTCTCAATACGATTTCAATAGTAGGCCTATACAAATAAAGGAAAAGATAAAAGCCTCAAATTGAAAACATGTTTAAAGGTAGCAGCTCTATACTGTATGTGCAGTAGGTCTGGATGCCGGTCAATGGTTTGTAATAATGTATTTGTGACACTTGCTTTGGCAATATAAACATATGTTTTGTTTTCTCATGCCAATAAAGCTCCTTTGAATTGAATTGAATTGTAATCCTTCGGGTGGTTGTATGTATTCCATTCTGTAGCCTTCTTTTATCACAGCAGTTCACACTGCTGTGTTCACACATTGTTGTATTTCTCCCAGTAGGTATGGGAGTTTATTGTCTTTGGTCATGTTTTCAAATTCACTTCGGGTGTGTGTAATCTGTCTGTGGGAAGTATGTGTCTCTGATGTCTTGGTAGGTGGTTAGAAAGTGTAGCTCTGTTTCTACCACATTGTGTGTGCAGTGGGCATAGCCTGTCTTCCCTTTGGGAGCGGGGTCTGTCTGTGGCAGCCTTTCTCTATGGCAAGGCTGTGTTCGCTGAGTCTGTACCTAGTCAAGGCTTTCCTGAGTCTCAGATATTCTGCCAATGTATATTTTCTTTTTAGTGCTAGATAGCATTCCATTTGCTTTGGTTTTGGGTTCTCTTTCCAGTATGTCAGGTAGCTTTCTTTTTGTTTTCTTATAATCTGGTTTGGTCCAATGGGTTTTCCGTCTGGTAGTTGTGCTTGCGTTTGTGCCCAGAGTCCCTGGGCCAGCTGACTCAGTGGGCATCCCTGTAGGTTTTCACTATGGTTGAGGGATGTTATGAAGCGTGTCTGGGTTGCCTTCTTTTAGATGTTTATAACATTTAAGTGCTCTCTTTTTAATTTGATAATGAGTGGGTATCATCCTAATTCTGCAAGTATTGTTTGTTGTTTTAAGTCAGGTGCAGAGTTTTTGTTTCTGACAATTCCCTATGAAAAGTACTGTGCTCTATCCATCTGTCTTATGACCATCTTTAATCTGTGTTTTAATGTTGTCTTGTAGATCTCGGCTGTTCCAGGAGTTCTGGCCTTGTTGGCCTCACAGAGGAAAAACCCTAAACTGGTAAGTAGACAATAATACTGTATGTGTTTGTGTATAGGCTACTAACACTAAACCCTCACTGGTAAGTAGACACATACTGTACACTAACTAAATTATAAACCTACACTGGTAAGTAGACAGTAACTAGTCCTGTGCCCAGGGGGTATGCACACTCACAGTATATGAGGGACTGCAGAACAGTCAATTCAATTTTCAATTCAATGGAGCTTTATTGGCATGAGAAAACATACGTTTACATTGCCAAAGCAAGTATCAAACATACAATAAAAACAGTTGAAAATGGGGAACATACAGTTGGAGGGGGTACAGCATTGTGTAAACAGAGCTAAATCGCATTGTGAAATTTTATATATATACAGGGTACAAATAGCAGGATTAGTTTCCTCAAAATGCATTTAAAGGTATCAGCTCTGTTTCATACTGTATGTGCAGTAGCTCTAGATGTCAATCCATGGTTTGTAGTCCTTAGGGTGGTTGTGGTTCTAGCCTTCTTTTATCACAACAGTTCACAAATCTTGCTGCTGTGTTCACACATTGTTGTATTTCCCCCAGTAGGTATGGGAGTTTTTCATCATTGGTCGAGTTTTCAAATTCACTTCGGGTGTTTGTAATCTGTGGGAAGTATGTGTCTCTGATGTCTTGGTATAGTGGACAGGTGGTTAGAAAGTGTAGCTCTGTTTCTACCACATTCAGTCACCATTGACGTCCAGTTGTTAAACAACTGTTGTATCAGTCTGTGATGTCAGTACTATGATGTCAGAGTATGATGTCAGCATGCAGACAGACAGCCATGGTTGCAACACTTTTTATTATCAGTGATGTCAGCATACAGACAGACAGTGGACATCATATCCAAATTTGGGCATTGTTTCAGCATGCGGCTGTTAGCATGTTGGATGTCAGCATACTGATCTCCAAATGTGGGCATTGTTTCAGCATTGTTTTCAGCATTGTTGCTGCGTATCACTCCCCATCTCTCTCCCCATTTCCTGTCAGTCTACTGTCATATCATTAAAGGCATGAAAAGCCCCAAAACAAGTCTTAAAAAACGAAAAGTAGACAAAAATACTGTATTTATGCTGAAACCAACTGTGTTCAAAATATATTCAGGAAAAGAGAAACACACTAGTTGCTATGGTGACATTATACTTTGTCAAATAGTTGGCCCCCAAACTGTGTAATAAACTCCCTGTCACACTTAGAACTACAGACTCTCTCTTCAGACTCCACCTAAACCCATAGCACTACTGTAACACTCCCCTTCCCTCAATAACCACACATGAAGCTAGATAGCATTTTTTAGGTTTTAGGTGCGTGGTCTACCTATTTTTTAGTTTTTCTAGATTGATATTCCTATGCATTTGCTGTATTGCTGTTGATTTACTCACGTATTATCTTGCTTATTATAGAGATGTATCACCTGCTTATTGTAAGTCGCTTTGGATTAAAAGTGACTAAACAGGACTTATTTGGGATGTTCTTTTTAGGCAGGGTGTTTTACTATACTTGTACTGTTCTCCATTTTTGTCTAATAAAATATTCAATCATGTTGATTGATTAAAATACCAGTTCCATAGGGATATCCCTTTGGAGTGATGGTTAAGATATTGGACTTTCACACGTGAGGCCTGGGTTCAAAGCCTGGGTGGGGAGGTTTTCATCACCTCTGTTACATATGGTCCAATGTAATCTGTCTGTCTGTGTGTCTGTCTTTCAGGTCAGTGGTATGGTGGTGTCGGCCATCTTGTTGTGCGTTGCCATGGTGATGGTGTTTGTTTACTCCTGTGTGACGCTGAGCTACGGAGAGGAAGAAGAGGAGGTCTTCATCACCACCACAGTCCTGATGTAGTGATGCATGCACACACACACACACACACACACACACACACACACACACACACACACACACACACACACACACACACACTTACTTTGATTCATTTTCGCAGTCATATATCCACAGACTGGTTGTCAACAATGGCCAAAAGAATGATATCATTGCTGTATGTTTGTTTTATTATTGTTAAAACCAGTTAAAGTAGTGCAAATAGCCGATCTACATGCACACAACAATCTACAAGCACACGTTGTGTGAATGTAAATCTGCTATTTTCACTACCTTTGTTCAACACTCTTGTAATAATAATAATAATAAAACTTTATTTGTATAGCACCTTTCATGACATGAAATGCAGCTCAAAGTGCTTTACAGAGCATAAAATGAAGCACACGTGCTTAACAGAGAAAAAGTAAAATAGAAATAAAAAATACATAAAAAAGAGATAAGTAAAATGATTACAATAAAGCAAGAAAAAATAAAAGCATAGAACATTGAAGAACAATTTCAGAGCCGTGCGGACGTCAATAGCAGCATAGGGATTAAAAAATTTAGCTAAAAGCAAGAGTAAAGAAATAGGTCTTGAGCTGTGCTTTAAAGCTATCCACCGAGGCTGCCTGTCTTAGGTGTAGTGGTAGTTTATTCCAAGCTGTCGGTCCATAGAAGCAGAAAGCTGCTTCACCATATTTTTTATATGTCATTGTTGGTACCTCAAGTAGGTCTGCACTAGAGGACCTGAGTGGGCGGGTTGGAACATATCTATGCAGGCAGTTATAGAGGTACGAAGGTGCCAGACCATTTAGAGCTTTATAAACAAGTAAAATAATTTTAAAATCAATCCTAAAAACAACCGGGAGCCAGTGTAGCGACGCTAAAACTGGAGTAATATGTTCTCTTATCTTAGTTTTTGTTAAAACTCTGGCTGCTGCATTTTGAACAAGTTGTAATCTGTCAGTTGTTTTCTTTGGCAGACCGGAGAGAAGTGCGTTGCAGTAATCAAGCCGAGAGAAAACAAAAGCGTGGATCAGCGTTTTTGCATCGTTCAGCGACAGATAGGCTCTAATTCGCGCAATATTTCTAAGGTGAAAGAAGGCAATCTTCGTGACATGACTAATGTGTGTATTAAAATTTAATTCAGCATCAATGATCACCCCCAGGTTCTTAACAGAGGTGTTATTTTCTTTAGCCAGGTTACCAAGTCTATTTATTATTGATTCTCTCTGGGCAGTAGAACCTATTATGAGAACGTCTGTCTTGTCCTCATTTAGCTTGAGAAAGTTCTCACTCATCCAGCATTTTATGCTGGACACGCACGTCAGCAATGGGTCTAGAGCACAGGGGTCGTCCGTAGCCACCGAAAGGTACAACTGGGTGTCATCAGCATAGAAATGGAAATTCACACCGTGAGCGGAAATAAGTTCTCCCAGCGGCAGTATATAGAGGGAGAATAATAAAGGACCAAGAATCGAGCCCTGTGGAATACCAGAGCAGATGTTGTGTTTGTTTGACTCGAAGTCAGCTAGATTAACAGAGTAGCTTCTGCCTGTCAGATAAGAGCAAAACCAGGACAGAGCTGTACCTGACAGTCCTACCCAGTGTTCGAGACGTTGTATTAGAATTGTATGGTCAATTGTGTCAAAAGCCGCCGATTGGTCCAGCAGTAGGAGAACGGACACATCTTTGTTATCAGCAGCCACCCTAAGATCATTAATAACTTTTAAAAGTGCAGTTTCTGTGCTGTGTCCTTTCCTGAAGCCGGATTGGAATTTGTTGTGCACCTTGTTGTTCTGCAGAAACACATCCAATTGATGAAAGATAATTTTTTCTAGGACCTTGCCCAGAAAAGGCAAATTAGAGATGGGTCGATAATTATCCAGCACGGACGGGTCAAGGTTGGGTTTTTTCCAGCGAGCAAGAAGACGATGTCATTTGCGATATGGTTTTACGAAGTTCCTCTTCATCAATTGCACAAAATGATACTAGGCTCCCCCTAGATTTATCGATGCTTTTACACATGGCACCATTAACCGCATTTGCATTTGTGACAGTATTATTCGTAATACCAGCTCGAATGTTAACAATTTTGTTGTCAAAGAAGGATGCCAACTCATTACACTTTGCTTTAGAGGCAGGGAGTGACTGCTTGTAGGACTGGGGGGGGGTTTAAAAGGCGTTCAATGGTAGAGAATAAGACCCTAGCATTGTTCTTATTCTCATTAATAATTCCGGAAAAATAGGCCTGCCTAGCCAGACGCATGGTTTTATTATAGGTGGCTGTTGACGCCTTAAATATCTGTAGGTGGATAGTTAATTTATTTTTTCGCCAAGCTCGCTCTGCTCTGCGGCATTGTTTTTTGAGTGAACGTATATGATCGTTTATCCAGGGTGTTACTTTGGAATTATATTTCTTTTTAGTTTTCATAGGAGCCACTATATCCAGAGCTGACTCCAATTTAAGATTAAAACGTTGAACCATATCATTTACTGAGGGAATATCAGGAAGGCGGGGTGCACACGCAAGAAGGCTGGCAAACTCTTCTGCTGCCGAGGAACCGAAAAATCTCTTTTTTATAGTATATTCTCTATTGTTTTTTTCTAGATCAGAGACAGTCATATTAAAACACAGTAAATAGTGGTCTGATAAATCAGGCTTAGCGATAATCCTGTCCATAGAAATATTTAGCCCTTTAGAGATCACAAGATCAAGGGTGTGGCCTTGATTGTGGGTTGGCCCGGTAACATGCTGATCAAAATCAAGGGAATGCAGTAACTGTAAGAAACTCATAGCTGTAAGATCAGTAACAGTGTCCACATGCAAGTTAGTATCACCAGCAATAAGGGTTCTCTCATAGTCCGTGGAACAGATAGATAGAAGTTCAGATATTTCTGTAAGAAATAAGGCTTTGCTACATTTTGGTGGGCGATATATCGTAATCATTAGAACAGAGGATTGACTCTCAAATAAGTTAGCTTGATATTCAAAGGATGAAAAACTTCCAAAGGACAGGCACTTGAATTTAAAAATGTCAGAGAAAATGTATGCCAAGCCTCCGCCTCTTTTTCCTTCGCGCACTGATTGAATAAAGTGATAGTTTGGTGGGCAGGCGATGCCAAGTGCAAAAGCTCCATCGTTGCCCAGCCATGTCTCTGTTAAAAAGATTATATCTAATTTCTCTTCACAGATTATATCATTTACAGAGGAGGATTTGTTTAAAAGTGACCTGATGTTAAAAAGTGCCAGGTTTATTTTATGACATTTTACTGTACTATAGCCCCTACAGGGAATGTAAGTTAAGTTAGCTAAATTAGCAGAGCCACTGCTTATCCTGGACTCTCTATTTGAAATTACAGTAGAAATGTTGTGAGCCTGCTTAATAAAAGCGCTTGAAGGAGCATCGGGTCCAGATACGTTAGTTGCTGGGTATAATGGACCCAGCTGACATCAACGGCTAAACGTATTGTCCAGCTGGGAGGCCTGGGTCTTCTGTCGTTGTGGTCGTGGAGGGATGGGTGGGGGCGATAACACCCAGGCCACAGATTTCTGGGGCACGGCCGGGGCAATTTCAGGCGTTTTCAGGGATGGTGGTTGTGGTGCCGGGCGTTTGTCCTGTGGTGGTTGTGCCGCCGGGCCATTGACCGTGTGTCTGGCCGGGGTCATTTTTAACGCAGTGTTAATGAGTTCATTCATTCCATTCGTGAATTCTAGAAGAGGCATTGGAGATAGGGAGAAAGAGGAGGATTGGGGTGATGGGGCGGTTGTACCCGCCCCCTCCTCTTCCTCTGTCAACTCTCCGTTGTCAGTTGCCAGTTCACTTTGCTCACTGTTCGGGCCAGCCACGGCTGAAGCAGGGAATCCACAAAACTCTTCTTCATTACTGTCCTCTTCGAACATTTCCCTGAGTGACTCCAACTCTGCATTCATTCGTCTACTCCACTCTTCAGCGGAGATGTTGTCCATATTCAGTTCCTCGTCAGGGAGGGCAGGGACAACGGTAGCTCCTCCGTTCACCATAATCAGTTCCTCGTCAGGGAGGGCAGGGACAACGGTAGCTCCTCCGTTCACCAAGGCCGTTCCCCCCTCGGCCGAGGGGGGCAGTTCAGTAACCATACTGTCATGCTCGTCAGGGAGGGCAGGGACAACGGAAGCTCCTCCGTTCACCATAATCAGTTCCTCGTCAGGGAGGGCAGGGACAACGGTAGCTCCTCCGTTCACCAAGGCCGTTCCCCCCTCGGCCGAGGGGGGCAGTTCAGTAACCATAACACTATCTCTTGTTATGGATTCTTCGTGGGTTGCAGATAAGAGTTGTTCATCACAATCTGTTGTTTTGGATTGCTGTGTTCTGGCCAAGGCCAGAGCATGGAGAACATTCTGCAAAAATATCTTTGCTCCTAGCTTATTTAGTTGCCGTTCATCAGCAAATAGGTGTCTTCTGTCGAAGAAAAAACTGAAGTTGTCAATAAAATGCACATTTTTGTCGGTGCATGCAGCTAAAAGCCATTTGCTCAGAGAGAACAATTAGGACTTTAATTTGACCAAAGAAACTTGGAGATACGAGGTTTCTGCCCGACAGTGATGATATGATTATTGTATGATGAAAACCTCTCCATGTGCCATGATGTTGTGAATGCAACCTTTGTGTGTCCTTGAATGCTTGTAGATCTGCTGTTTTTCAAAAGCATAAGCATGCTTTATTGCAAAGCATAATGTGTGTGTGTGTGTGTGTGTGTGTGTGTGTGTGTGTGTGTGTGTGTGTGTGTGTGTGTGTGTGTGTGTGTGTGTGTGTGTGTGTCAGACCTTTGTTCTCCATGGCATGGTGAAAGGAGCTAACGCCACCATCCTATTGGCTGGCTCCCTCAGCCTACTGCTGTGCAGTGTGATGGCCTACGCAGACTGTGGATGTTATGATGACTACTGTACTTACTGTACTATATACACCACTGGACTGGTAGGACTACTGTACTTACTGTACTATATACACCACTGGACTGGTAGGACTACTGTACTTACTGTGCTATATACACCACTGGACTGGTAGGCCTACTGTACTTACTGTACTGTATACACCACTGGACTGGTAGGACTATGTACTGTATTATATACTGACTGGTAGGCTTACTGTACTATACTGTATACACCATGCAGCTCGCTGGCCTTCAAAACTGCCCCGAAAACTCACCTTTCAGGAGGCCAGAGAAGGAGGTAGTTATCACTTCTCCCATAGACAGGCCCCTTGTTTCCCCTATCCTGTACATAGTGTTTTTATAATTATATTATTGAATGTTTTCTTTGCTTGCTATTTGTTATGTCCATGAATTGAATACGACTTCAATTCATGGATAAGACTTCTGACATAAAAAAGAACAAAAGGACTTATTTGGGATGCTCCTTTTAGGCAGGTTATTTTAACTGTACTTGTACTGTACTAAAATGTTGTTATTGTATTGACTATACGTGTGCTGTTCTCCATTTGTGAATAGTGGAACTCACAGCAAAGGACATAAAAATATCATGCATCTACAGTGAGGATGTACAAACATCCATGTTCCATCTCTGTGATAACCCAGACATATTTACATCTCTGACAGCTGATACAACAGATGTTGTTGTGTTTGATGAAGAATCCAGGGGAGTGTCTGTATTAGAGATAGCAGCACCTTTGACCCTAGCCTAGAGGAAACCTTTATGACCAAGGTCATTAAATACCAACCACTGTTAAATACCATCTCAGAGCTGAGTTATATATTTGGCAGACTAGGACATTATACCCACAGGCTGGTTGTTAGAGGGTTTCAACAACTACGGATGCCCAAAAAGGAGGCAAAAAGGCTGGCAAGGTGTTGTGCTGTGTCTGCTATAATTGGCAGCTGCCACATATGGCAGAGACGCTGTTACTGATACCCCCCATAGAGTACTGAGTTACATGCCCATTGTGTCATAAAAACATACCGGTATGCCATAATTTTGTGAATGTATTCTTGCTGCACCAATAATATGTGTATCCTGTATGTTTCTCCCTCGTGTTGACATAAATAAATGTTTCTAATGTGTGTTTTCAGGAGATCCTGGTTCCTCAGACAGAGTCCTACACAGAGCTGTGTTCCTGGCAAGGTAAGAGAGACTGGTGGTGTACAGATATGACGACCATTCAGACATTCCATGGCCATTATTTTATCAGTGTGTTTTTGTTACTTTGATTGTTTTTATTGAGCACTACTAAATGCACACAATGCACCTGTTTGATTTGGAGTGTTGGCATTCTGCTTTGCAGTTTCTCTCAACTTGACTACAATGTTAACAATGTTATTTATATAGCATATTGTTTAGACAGATGCTACGTCCTTGTTTACCTGATATCCTTTAGTTTTAAAAGTAGGTTCTTGGTTTATCTATGATCCTAGTTTACTGAGACGCTACGCTGTCTGTCTCTCTGCATTCTATGATCCTATAGTTTACCGACACACTACACTGTCTCTGCATTCTATGATCCTATAGTTTACTGAGACGCTACGCTGTCTCTCTGCATTCTATGATCCTATAATTTACTGAGACACTACACTGTCTCTCTGCATTCTATTATCCTATAGTTTACTGAGACACTAAACTGTCTCTCTGCATTCTATGATCCTATAGTTTACTGAGACGCTACACTGTCTCTCTGCATTCTATGATCCTATAGTTTACTGAGACGCTACGCTGTCTCTCTGCGTTCTATGATCCTATAGTTTACTGAGACGCTACACTGTCTCTCTGCATTCTATGATCCTATAGTTTACTGAGACACTACACTGTCTCTCTGCATTCTATGATCCTATAGTTCACTGAGACTACACTGTCTCTCTGCATTCTATGATCCTATAGTTTACTGAGCCACTACACTGTCTCTCTGCATTCTATGATCCTATAGTTTACTGAGACACTACGCTGTCTCTCTGCATTCTATGATCCTATAGTTTCAGGGTTTCCTGCAGGAAAAAGTCTTGACCAGGGGGGGATCTCATGGCGCACGCGCGAAGCGCGTGCGCAGAAAATTTTTGATAATTAATTAATTAATTCGAGTAATTAACTAGTTCACAGCCAAATCGCCAAACGTCGCCATTTTGAGGAGGGTGAGGCAGCCAGATCGCCAAACCCCAGGCCTTTTTACAGCATTGAATGTTGACGTTTTTCTTATCAAACTTTACCATATTTAGACCGATTTTCATTCGGAAAAAAATGGCTGGACTGACAGATTGGTCACTCAAGAGCAAAAACGAGTGTAAATGGCGTGCGCACGACGTTCGGATCGTGTTTTATAGCTCCCGTTCGGCGGACCGGGAGACATAATGGCCGCCAATGGGCGCCGCCATTATGGGTCTACTGCTGTCCACTCGCTAGTCCAGACTCTAGGAGATTATCGTTGGGCACACTCTAGTGGATAGTACTAGTACTACATTCTACAACAATATGATCCCTGTTGGGTTAGATTAAAGCTAACTTGGAAATTAATAAAATTCCTGGCAGTATAGGCGCACAAGCATATTGTAAATGGCTGGGAGAGAGTTAATTCACTTAATTTTTAATATTAATTCTTATTTTTGCCCTATAAAAAACACATGAATGTGCCCATGATGACGGAAAACACAACTACATGCTATCATCCACATTTATTCAACATTGAATAACTTATATTGCCGGTTCGCCACCAAAGGGTTAAAAAAATAGTGTGCACGCTGGTGTACGAATTCGTGCACAGATGATGCACTATGCATGTACACGCTTTTCACAGCTTTCAAACAAAAAAATTCGCTTGGAAATCCGTTCAGGCATTCAGGAGATACCTATGTTTTCTTCAAATGTAAACAAACATGGCTGCCATGTTTGAAAGATAGGGTTGGTATGGGGGTTAAACATGCAATTTCGCGATCGCGATCATGCCTAGTACATTGTTGGAGGTCCAAAAAGTTTTTTTGAAAAAAAAAATTTTTTTGAATTTTTTTTTTTTTTTTTTTTTTTATACCCTTGGGGGGGCGGGGGGGTTTTCTGGCCAGGCGGGGCGCCTGGCCTGTAAAGTGCTGCAGGAAACCCTGAGTTTACTGAGACACTACGCTGTCTCTCTGCATTCTATGATCCTATAGTTTACTGAGACGCTACGCTGTCTCTCTGCATTCTATGATCCTATAGTTTACTGAGACGCTACGCTGTCTCTCTGCATTCTATGATCCTATAGTTTACTGAGACGCTACGCTGTCTCTCTGCATTCTATGGTCCTATAGTTTACTGAGACGCTACGCTGTCTCTCTGCATTCTATGATCCTATAGTTTATTGAGACGCTACGCTGTCTCTCTGCATTCTATGATCCTATAGTTTACTGAGACGCTACGCTGTCTCTCTGCATTCTATGATCCTATAGTTTAGTCAGTGTGTTTGTTGTGTTTAGTGTTCATGGAACTGCTGAAATATCCTGCTTCTTGGCCAGTGCATAAAATATGTATTTTTACTGATGAAATAAAGGTTATATATTTGAAATTCGCAGATCTACAAGCTCACAATGTGATGTGTTCTGAGCTTCATACGTGTACATTTATGTACATTTATTAATGTTTATCAACATGAACAACAACTACTCTGAAACATTGTGAACTGAAGATGATATGAAGAGAAAACTGCTCCAGTCTGGAGACAGTAACTCCTTGAAGGCTGCAGTTGCTCGATATAACCAACAGGTGTCATCAGAAAACCATTTCATAGACTGATTGATTGAAGACTTTTGCATAGGAAAATGTACAGTTTCATGACCTTACAGTTCACTGGTACAAGGTCAACTAAAAAAATAAACACCACAAGAAAGCTTTTTAGGCTTGTTTCAATTTGGGTCCTTTTTTAACTCATACAACATTGAATGACAGACAAATAAAACACAGTACTATGCAGAAAATATATTAAAAGAATGAAATGCTAAATAAATGGTATTTACAATATGGCCAGGACATTTTTGCGGCATAGTAGGAGAACACATTTAACCAATTGGTTGAGCCAAATCTAGGTTGAACATGATCTGTGGAGCTGCCTCTGGTGTTGTAATTGTGGACATCCTTGATGTTTTGGAAGCATTTAGTCTGGTACATGGGTATCTTAGTGGTGTAGTGTATCTTGTAGACCAGTATTTAGTCAGGTACATGGGTATCTTAGTGGTGTAGTGTATCTTGTACACCAGTATTTAGTCAGGTACATGGGTATCTTAGTGGTGTAGTGTATCTTGTACACCAGTATTTAGTCAGGTACATGGGTATCTTAGTGGTGTAGTGTATCTTGTACACCAGTATTTAGTCAGGTACATGGGTATCTTAGTGGTGTAGTGCAGTGTTTCTCAACCACAGTGCCGTGGACCTTTGGTGTTCCCTTTGAAATTTGACAGTGAAGTCACAATTCAAGGACTTTTTAAAACCTCTTTAATGCCTCAAGAAAGAAAAGAAAAAATGCCATTACTACATCAAAAGTAATCAACAAATGATATAAAAACTGGTAAAACATTGGCCAAATTGTAAAATAATGAAAGAGGCAAACATTTAGAAAATAGCCACACATCATATATCTAGGTGTGCCCTGGGATCTGTTGGCTGTGAACAGTGTGCCCTGGCAGAAAACAGGTTGAGAACCACTGGTGTAGTGTATAGGCATAGGCCCATTGCAAGATGGATGCTGTACTTTGTCATCTACTTTTCAGTTTGTTCTGGGCTGTTTGGAGCCTTGTTTTTAAGGCCTTTGTTGTGTTACAATACCATACATGGACTCCATAGTCAAAGTGGGGCTGAGTGAGTGATCCTGCTAGAGTATTTTTACTGACCAGTGGGAC
Organism: Nannobrachium achirus; assembly: GCF_963921795.1. Classification (NCBI taxonomy): domain Eukaryota; kingdom Metazoa; phylum Chordata; class Actinopteri; order Myctophiformes; family Myctophidae; genus Nannobrachium; species Nannobrachium achirus. The sequence goes on from NC_137824.1 coordinate 3,911,348, forward strand.
GATGCTCTGTAAGAATGCAGTTCTTTGCTTGACCTTTGAGGTCATTTTGTCACTTAAGATTTGCCTCTAGGATTCAACCAAGTCTTAATTTGGTCTTTTCTTGAGATTACAGTGTCGCCCACTTTGACTGTGAAGTTATCAACCTTGCTGAGATTAGCTTTAGACTCAACAGAAGAATATGTCCATATTCACCAAAACATTGCCGATCTACTGTATAGGCTCACTATCTTATAGATGTATTTTATTTATTTCAGGGAAGAGATTTGGTGTGTAGGGGAAACATTCTTTATAACTGGACTGTGTTTGTGACATTTCTTTATTGAAAAATATCTGCACATAATGAACAAATATATACATTAAAAATGTGTACCTTCAATCATATTCATTTGTATTATATGTATTATTCACCTCAATGTAAATAGGGTTACGGTTAGACCTGAGACAAATGCCTTCTATCTAAATCTATAGTTCTTTAAAGATTTTTGAAAGAATTTTACAAAATGTTACAAAATGCAAGTGACGCGATGCAAGCTTGTATCTCTTTGATTGAATATATTACTAAATTGAATATAGGCTATTACTTTACAGAAATGATAGATTGAATATATTACTATATTGAATATATAACTAAACATAAATGAAAACAGCAGTCCAGTCAAACACTTAAGGCCTGTACATTATCTCGCTCTGGTTCAACTACAAAATAACACTCTGAACTTCTGAAAAGCATTAAGCTGAATTGGAGTTGTGAAAGCTGCTCGTTGGAAAGTCGGAACTCTCTGACGAAAAGATCGGTTTCAGAGAGAGTATATGGATTGGCCTTTTTCTAAAAGAATAACACAAAAAGGTCCTGTGGACTTGTTTCCATTGAGGTCCTATACATTCAATTCATCAACATAGTATAAAAATAGAACTGCGCTCTGTTGAAATGATTCATTGAACATATTACTAAACAGAAATGCAAACAGCACGAGTACAGTCAAACACTCAGTCTAAAAGAATAACACATAAGTCCAGTAGACTTGTTTCCATTGAGGTCCTATACATTCAATTCCTCAACATAGTATAAAAAAATATAACCAAAATACAATATCATCACAAATATAAAACATTGTATGTACATGGTAGAAACCTCCCATTGTCCTCCTGAAAATAGTTTTTCAGACCTGTTTTAAAGGAAGCCAGTGATGTTGGCCTACAAGGTAACCAAAGGTATGGATAATGGAACCCATATATATATGTTTGGGTAATATCTCTCTGCTCCCCCAGGTACGGGGCCGAGGGGCTATCCTTTTACCACCCTGACCTGGGGGGGGGGGGGGGGGGGTTAACACTTCGCCAGCCGAAATAGAATGGTTGTTGGTAGATTAGCCGTGAATTTTAAACGGTTTTAATATTAAGAGGCTCCCCGTGGCTTGGAAAGGGTTAATGACACGCCATCAAAAATGTGGACAATTTTGATTGTCAGGACATTGTAGAGCAATAACCCAATAACCCACCCATCTCCAGTTCAGAGTTTTAATGTATGTAGATTTATGTACAGGATGTCATTTGCTTATTGAACACGTTTAAACAATAAATTGATTTTAGAATATAAATCCTCTCTCCCAGGGTTCGGGTCATCACCCTCCCCTGTGCCAATGTTGGCACGGTGCCTAAGGTTGCCCACCCTGCTCTACAGACAGCAGACCATGCATTCTATTACTGGCCATACATGGAGCATTCCTGAATGACATGGTCTGCTGTGTGATGAACTCACAGGCTGCTCTAGGAACCCTGAAGCCTCATCTGTGCATTGATGAGAGGAAATGGCACCGTTCTGGAGGCCTGATCCATCCCTACAACCCCTCCTGCTCTCTCTCTCCTCAGCTAAACTCAGGGAAGCTGACAGAACCTAGCCTGGCAGCCAGACTGATAACATGATTCACTCACACTCACGCGTGATTATGGATCCCACTGGGAAAGATGGATAACCACGCTCCGGACTCATTTTTGAAGCTTGTGATTGGCTGAACCGGACTTAGGGAGCGCTCCGTTGTAGTCACTTGGACCGTGCGAGGCGCACCAAAACCCAATTATCATTGCGAACGATTGCATTCACCACGGCTTCGTAACTCGCGCGGCCGGTGGCCCTGGCCCGCTCTTCAAGGTCCGCTGGCCTTCGCGCCGCTTGCAATGTCGTGGACAATAACTGTGAAAACGAGCGCTCTATGCCGTTTCCATCCATCTTTCCCAGTGGGATCCATAATCAGGCCACACTCACACATCTGAAAAATGACCGGGCCAATCAGTGACTGCGTTACACTGTTCAGTTGAAACACAGTCACTGATTGGCCCGGTCAATTTTCTGATTTCTCACACTGGCTCCCTAAGTCCAGACTGATACCACGGAGGAACATGTGAGTGAATCCATGTTATCAGTCTGGTTAATGCCAGGCTAGGCAGAACCTTTTATTTATTTTTTTATTTTTTATATAATTCTGTTAGGCTGATGATAGGTTAGGGTTAGGGGACAAATCAAAAAAGAAAAAAAAAGAAAGAAAAAAAAAACAATTACCGGTAAATGAATTAAAAAAGCAGCCCAAATCATTACTGACTGTGGAAACGTCCCACTGGACTTCAAACTACTCTGACTTCAGAAGGTTGACATTTTGGTCCCACCCTAATTTACTGTACACTAATAAGACAGAATAAAGCCATAATAAGAAGTAATGTGTTGCTTATTAGAACTAATATTGTTGCATTAGACAGAAACAAAGACAGAATAAGACAAAATAAAGCCAGAAGGGGCGAATACTTTCTCCGGCACCGTCTGTCTTGTTAGTGTACTGTAAATTAGGGTGGGACCGACATTTCTCTATTAGCCTACAAATCCTTGTTTTGAGTGGTCTTGTGTAGTAATATTGTAATATTTTGAAATATGGACATTTTATATTCATTAGCTGTATGCCATAAGAATTCAAAATCTGGGTTTGGAATAATTCAGTGCAGCAATGTATCTCTAGATACATGAAAGTTTCAAAAATTATTTGAAGGTTTCAAGAAAAATTACTTTTGCACACAGGGCTTAAAACATTTCTTGTTGAAAACAGGTTTTTAGTCCCCTTATAAAAGCCTACAGACTGGTTCTCTCAGGTGGCCAGAGAGGGCGCTGTTTCACAGCAGCTGAGCAGAAGGCCTGCTCCCCCATGGTGGCTTTGAGTGATGAGGGCTTGAGTTGGCTGGCATTCCTTTTTTTTTTTTTTTTTTTACTTTTTTCTCACAAAAGCCTGAGAAGACGTTAAAATTACTCCAAACATGTTTGATAAATATCTATTTAAAAACTCCAGATTGTTCATCTCTAAACAAAACTCAACATAATGTGTGTGTCAGCAGTGACCTTGTATTTTCACCATGAATTCTTCTGTTCTTCACTCAAACATTTGCATCTGCAACACAATAAAAAGACACAATACACAATTTAACACAATAACGAAACAGTAGATGCACGGAGAGTGGATGCACTAGGTGTGTGTGTGCGTGTGTGCGTGTGTGTGTGTGTGTGTGTGTGTGTGTGTGTGTGTGTGTGTGTGTGTGTGCGTGCGTGCGTGCCTGTGGGCGCATTGCCTAGGCAAGTACCGCCTACATCTCTCACGGCCACACAGCAGTGGTGTAAAGTAACTAAGTAGGTATTCGTACTTTACTTGAGTATTCACACATTTCAATACTTTTACGTCTACTCCACTAGTCTACATCTCAGAGGAAAATACTGTACTTTTACTCCACTACAATTATTTGACAACTTTAGTTACTTTGTAGAATTTGATTATAATTACAAATCACTTCAGCCCTATGTACATTTCCGGCCATTTGAAAATAGCAGATCTACAAGCTCACAATGTGTTGTGTATTTGTGAAATGTGCATAATGAGTACTTTCTACTTTTGTACTTTAAGTACATTTTGATGCCAATACTTTTGTACTTTTAATCAAGTACATTTTGAATTCCGAACTTCTACTTGTAACAAGAGTATTCTATCCCCCCCCCCACCCCCACATATTCTCACTGTTTTCTCTTTCCTGTTGTTTTCACACTCTCAGACTCTCAGACTCTCAGATCCTGTCTGTAGAACAGGACGTGGACCGTTTGTGGTCACAGAGCTGAACTACAGGTCCTTATAAGAGCGTAGAATGCCAAAAAGGTGACACACTAGGCCTGGGGCGGTATCAACATTTTGTTACCGCGATTACCGTCTTCCCATTTACCGCCGGTACTGCGGTAATTACCGCACCCCCATATCTATTAATTAACTCATTCTGTGCCAATCACGTGTATACACGTGATATATTAGCGCATCCCACAGTGCCAATCACGTGTATACACGTGATTCAAAAAAAAAAAAAAAAAAAAAAAAAAATTGAATTTTTTTTTTTGGACCCCATCAAAACTAGTGAACAATCGCGATTTTGCATGTTTAACCCCCATACAACCCCCATACAACTCAGGTAGCAGACCTCCAAGCTCACAACAGTGTAAAACATAATGGCTATTATCTCAAGAATGCCTGAACGGATTTCCAATCGGATTTTTTTGTTTGAAAGCTGTGAACAAACTGCACAAACCCACAACAATGCAATCCAGGATTGTGTAAGCCGGCCAACTCTTACATTTAACCACCAGTGTTTTAACTGGGTCAAGTTCAATACCACGTTCAAGTATAACAATATTTTCATTCAATAAAAGATCTATATATCATTACTTTCTGAGTTGTACTTCATATCAGTTAATCATTACAGTGTTGCCGAACAACGCCAGTTGGGTTTAAACCAACAAAACCATAAAAGGTTCCTACCATAAGCACCCAGGTTCTTTTGTTATACGATGAGAGAGCAACCTTGGGGAGTGCAAACCCCAGAGAGAGAATGGAGACCAAACAGTGTTTCAGAGGTGTACAAAGGTACAGGTATTTATTGGTCCCTAATACAAGGGCATCTGCGCCAGGTACAAATACAAAAATAAAAAGAAATGAAATCCTAAAACTAAAAGGGGGGGCCCCAACAATTATAAAATGCAATTAAGACACAACTTTATTTAATATTAAAACTATACTAAAACTACTTTCCCCAGTCAGGGGGGATCGTAAAAGCAGTATAATGGCGGTTAAACGCCGGGAATAATTTAACACAGTACAGCCACCAAAGTGGCGAGAGCAGCTAGGGCCAGAGCGTTATAATATAATTACTTAGTTACTAGTTCTTTATACTCAATCACTTAGCAGTGTGGGAGGCCATGGAACGGGCCGAACACAGCACGTTTCAATACAATTACTTGATTACTTTTCAGCGTCGTACTCAGCAGTGCGGGAGGCCATGAAGTGGGCCAATCACAGAGCTTTAGAGTACAAGTGCTCAGTCACTTTTATCAGATACTCAATGCACAAAACAATACCCAATCGTTTCCCAGTTCACTCGGTCACTCAGCGGTGCGGGAGGCCATGAAGTGGGCCAATCACAGAGCTTTGGAGTACAATTACTTAGTCACGTTTATCAGATACTCAATGCACAAAACAATCCCCAATCGTTTCCCAGTTCACTCAGTCACTTAAAGCGTGTCTCCTATCTCAACAACGTGGATACCCAACGAAGAGAGAGCGGCACAAAGTGCTACGATACCACTACTCGAGTACTCCTCCTCGGTACCCGGTCACTACACAGTCCCAACAGTCAACCCCAGGGAACTCAGTCTCTCCAGTGAGAACGGAACGGGACAGCGGCCAATCGTCACACGTCTACTTCTTTGCACCCTGGAAATACAGGAGAAGACCGCCAGATAACTAGTCCCCACCACAGTAGTAGGCTACACAGGGAACAGCAGGCAGTCGTAGGCAGCGTGACATAAAGCGTTACTCACACACAAAGGCAAGCGCGATGCTTGCCTCCTGCGTTGATAGGATTCGTCACACTGCGATCTCCTCTCTCCACCGTCCGGCCAAGCTCTCCACCTCTCGTCTCTCGTCTGGAAGGGTGGCAGCCCGTCTCTCCGCAACTAGGTACTAATGACAAGGTTTTCAAGGTTCGTTATCAGTTCACTTCATTGTCCCCGTACTCGTTCCACTGAGTCCCCGCTCTTAGCTCTGGGTTTCTCCGCTCTGTCCCAACGTCCTCTCTGCTCTGCGTCTCTCCTCAACTGAGCCCGCTTGTTCATTCATATACCCAGTGGCTCCGCCCAGCCACTTCTCGGTTGGCCAGCGGTGACATCACCCCACCCCCATTGGCCCAGTCTCTTCTCCTTGTTATCCTATCAGGATCTCAATACACAATGTCCTGGGAATGCATTCAGTCATTACCATTCACTTAGAGTCTCTGCAACATATTCAGGTAGCATTCATAAACAAACATGACTAGGGGAAAGAGGAATATAAACATCCAACATAATTACAATACAGAAAATACGATGCGCATTCAAAATCAAAAGAACAAAATAATAGAATACAGCAAAACGTATTTAAGGAAGTAGAAATAAAAATGGAAAAATAATAATACCCTCTTTCACCCCATCACATCCTCCCCCTCTTTATCGTTGGCAGTCCCTGCAACGAGCTTACACTGGACTATACCTGACAAAAGGCTGCCCCAAATTAACTCTAGCAGAACGTTGTGGCCCGGATACCTCCCCGAGAGCTTCTTCCAGTTAGGCCGTCGTCTCGGTTGAACGCATCCTCTCTTCCTCTGCCTCACTGGGACGGTCTGGACCTTATTCCCCCACAGGACCTGCAGCTCCTCTCCCTCCTGACACAACTCACTGTCCCGGTCCCCAAGTGGTTTCAGTCCGCATCGCTCCATGTCCTGCAGCTTCTGAAGGGCCATCTCCTGTTCCTCAGACAGCTGCTGGTCCTCGCTCATCAGGGACACGCTCCGTCTGTTGGCCTCTTGCAACTCTGCCCTGAGGCCCGCCATGGTGATCTCTAGCTGGACTTTCTCCTGGCTCAGCCCCTCACACAGAGCACCCCTTTCCTCCAGCTCCACCGCCTGCTGCTTCACCTGCAGCTCCAGATCACACACCTTCTGGTCAGCAGCGTGCATCTGACTGTTGTACTCGGCCTCCCTCTGGACCAATCGGTGGTTCGTATCCTCCATCAGAGCCTGGATGCTCTCGGTGTGTCTCTTCTGTATTTCAGACTTCTCCTGCTCTTCCTTCAAAGAGTGGGTGCTCTGATACATTACCTTCCTCAGCTCGCCGATCTGTTTGTCTTTGCTCTCGCGGAGGACCCGGAACTCCCGCAACACACTCTGAACTTTCTCCTCCAGCTTGCAAATACGCTCCTCATAATCTTGCTGCTTGGCTCGGTAGGACGCCTTCAGCTCCTCAATTTCTCCATTCTTCCGGTCCAGAACATTCTGCACATCCTGGTCGTGTCTCTGTTGCATCAACGTAACTTGCGACCCGGCATCTACTAACTCAACTAACGGATCTCCCTTCATTATTACCCCGATACTCCGACATTGCCCAATAAGCGCTCCATTGCCCCTTGTTCCCATCTGTGGGGAGTTTAACGGTGGCTGGTTAGCTCTGCAACACCTTGCTATGTGACCAGACTGTCTACACTTTCGGCATATCGGTCTACCTCCATCATCCCACTCATTCCCCCGGGTTGGCACGTACCGGCGGTGAGGTGGCACGTAACGCTGCACCGGTGGCGGGGCACATGCAACGTTGGCGGGCTCGTACTGGTGGCTAGGCGGTGCATAACGTGGCTCTAGCGGCGGCGCCGCCGCAGTGGACTGGATGAGCGGCCGAATTTCATTCATCAGTTCCTCTGTGAGCCCCTGCATTTGGGCCTTGACATCATCCATAATGTCTCGTTTCAACTCCTCTCTCCAGTCACTGTTCTGTGAAGGGTTTGGAACAGATGTGGGGTTAACAGCATGGCACATAACTTCAGGTGTCTTCATACCTCCATATTCAACATCTAATAGTAGGGCCTCTTCTCTTAGCGCAACAAAATCTTCGTCTGGATGTCTCCGGGCGTATACTCGTAGAGCTTGGCTCAGCGGACCCTCTGACAGCCCCATAAGCATTTGATCTCGTAGAACGATATCGGAGGGGGCATTGGTTGGATCATGTTGCCGCAGCCCACAGAATAGTTCCCTAAGTCTCAGAATATAAGCGCTCACGCTCTCACCTGGCCGTTGAGTGCAACTATAGAATTGTGACCGCACTTTACACACCGGAACTGTTTCTCTATACAAGTTATCAAGATAGTTCAGGATTTTTTCCACCGTGTCTCGCTCTCCTTCCTCTAATACAACAATTTGCCGCTTAGCCTCATCCGTTAAAGTTTTAAACACAATGGCAACCTTTTTTGCTTCTGTCACGTCCTGTGTGCCTAATAAGCCTTCAATTTGATCTCTCCACTCTTTATACTTTTCCTCCCCTTCTGTCCCTCCAAACTTGGGCAGCCACGGGGCTCCCGGGTACACAGGCATCATCATCATTACTAGCCTCGACAAGTGCAACAAAATGGTGTACAATTGTTTGGTCTCTCTCGTGTTGCTCTCTCTCGTATCCTGCCGACCCAACGTCAATTATGTAAGCCGGCCAACTCTTACATTTAACCACCAGTGTTTTAACTGGGTCAAGTTCAATACCACGTTCAAGTATAACAATATTTTCATTCAATAAAAGATCTATATATCATTACTTTCTGAGTTGTACTTCATATCAGTTAATCATTACAGTGTTGCCGAACAACGCCAGTTGGGTTTAAACCAACGAAACCATAAAAGGTTCCTACCATAAGCACCCAGGTTCTTTTGTTATACGATGAGAGAGCAACCTTGGGGAGTGCAAACCCCAGAGAGAGAATGGAGACCAAACAGTGTTTCAGAGGTGTACAAAGGTACAGGTATTTATTGGTCCCTAATACAAGGGCATCTGCGCCAGGTACAAATACAAAAATAAAAAGAAATGAAATCCTAAAACTAAAAGGGGGGGCCCCAACAATTATAAAATGCAATTAAGACACAACTTTATTTAATATTAAAACTATACTAAAACTACTGTCCCCAGTCAGGGGGGATCGTAAAAGCAGTATAATGGCGGTTAAACGCCGGGAATAATTTAACACAGTACAGCCACCAAAGTGGCGAGAGCAGCTAGGGCCAGAGCGTTATAATATAATTACTTAGTTACTAGTTCTTTATACTCAATCACTTAGCAGTGTGGGAGGCCATGGAACGGGCCGAACACAGCACGTTTCAATACAATTACTTGATTACTTTTCAGCGTCGTACTCAGCAGTGCGGGAGGCCATGAAGTGGGCCAATCACAGAGCTTTAGAGTACAAGTGCTCAGTCACTTTTATCAGATACTCAATGCACAAAACAATACCCAATCGTTTCCCAGTTCACTCGGTCACTCAGCGGTGCGGGAGGCCATGAAGTGGGCCAATCACAGAGCTTTGGAGTACAATTACTTAGTCACGTTTATCAGATACTCAATGCACAAAACAATCCCCAATCGTTTCCCAGTTCACTCAGTCACTTAAAGCGTGTCTCCTATCTCAACAACGTGGATACCCAACGAAGAGAGAGCGGCACAAAGTGCTACGATACCACTACTCGAGTACTCCTCCTCGGTACCCGGTCACTACACAGTCCCAACAGTCAACCCCAGGGAACTCAGTCTCTCCAGTGAGAACGGAACGGGACAGCGGCCAATCGTCACACGTCTACTTCTTTGCACCCTGGAAATACAGGAGAAGACCGCCAGATAACTAGTCCCCACCACAGTAGTAGGCTACACAGGGAACAGCAGGCAGTCGTAGGCAGCGTGACATAAAGCGTTACTCACACACAAAGGCAAGCGCGATGCTTGCCTCCTGCGTTGATAGGATTCGTCACACTGCGATCTCCTCTCTCCACCGTCCGGCCAAGCTCTCCACCTCTCGTCTCTCGTCTGGAAGGGTGGCAGCCCGTCTCTCCGCGACTAGGTACTAATGACAAGGTTTTCAAGGTTCGTTATCAGTTCACTTCATTGTCCCCGTACTCGTTCCACTGAGTCCCCGCTCTTAGCTCTGGGTTTCTCCGCTCTGTCCCAACGTCCTCTCTGCTCTGCGTCTCTCCTCAACTGAGCCCGCTTGTTCATTCATATACCCAGTGGCTCCGCCCAGCCACTTCTCGGTTGGCCAGCGGTGACATCACCCCACCCCCATTGGCCCAGTCTCTTCTCCTTGTTATCCTATCAGGATCTCAATACACAATGTCCTGGGAATGCATTCAGTCATTACCATTCACTTAGAGTCTCTGCAACATATTCAGGTAGCATTCATAAACAAACATGACTAGGGGAAAGAGGAATATAAACATCCAACATAATTACAATACAGAAAATACGATGCGCATTCAAAATCAAAAGAACAAAATAATAGAATACAGCAAAACGTATTTAAGGAAGTAGAAATAAAAATGGAAAAATAATAATACCCTCTTTCACCCCATCACATCGCATTGGATTTTTTAGAGCTCATTCTTCTCTGTTTTTTTCCCATGCATGAGGTGTGCAAGGTTTAATCATGGCTAAGTTGACGAAAATAAGGCTTTTAAAATGCTTGGTAGCCAATAGCTAACTTCAAGCTAACTTCATCCTCTTCCTGTACATGCACAAAGGAAAGTGTTTAGGCAAGTCATGGCTGCAGGGCTTCTGCATATACCAGCATATCTCTATGGGATTGTCTGTGGCACACTTGGCCCCCTCTAGTGGTGAAAGGGTGGCATTAAATGAGTTAAGGATCGGCGATAAGCCAAAATATTGCTATCATCTTCCCAAAAGTCGCCTCTCCACAGCCTGACTGCCCGAGTTATACTTCTCCGTACAGCACAGCGGGTATGGCTTTGAAAGGAGCAGATCTACAAGCTCACAACACATCGCATCCGCGACGCGTTCTGAGCTTTTAGATCTGCACAGTCGGGTTACCATAGTAACGTAGGACTTGGGCTTTGCTTTTCAGACACAAACAGCTGTGTGAACAAACCAGAAGAGGACGGGTAGTCAGATCGTGTACAGTGATTCTGTAAACTCACGTCACGTCTCAACTCTCAAATCGCAGTGATTGAGTGCTGCTGCTATATACAGGTTTTAGTTATAAGACTTGACAGAAAAGGTTATAAAATCGCCGACGCGCCGCCGGACGGGGCACAACGTGCGACGCGGTGGAAAAAGTAAAATAGTTTCATTTTCGGTTTTCGTCCACGCGGCCCGCGCGCCGCCAGTAATCCGTATGAATAAAAAAAGATATGCCACAACACAAGGTATGTATTAACATCCTTGTGTCGTGTGGATTACAGAGAAAGTTTACGCTGCTCTGTATTCCTCTACGCAGCTGCTGTGCTGCCCTGTGTAGGTCTGACTGTCTGTGTCTCTGAGAGTGAGAGTGACGTATGGTATGTGGCTTCCAAACATGTGGTACACGGCCCAGAGCAGAGCGGCATGGAGCGCATGCGGTCCTCGCTTCTCCCCTGTTTTAAAACTCGCTTGTTTTCCAATAAAAAATAGACTTTTTTTTGTCTTTTTTTACCGCGGTAAGCACACTGACACCGCGGTAGACCTCGGTTTACCGCGGTACGGCGGTACGGCGGTTACCGTGTCCAACCCTATGACACACATAGCCTTACTGACCTGAACTCAACTGAACTATAGGCTCATACAAGAGCATAGAAGGCCCAAAAGGTCATCTGCCAGGTTCAAAGGCCTGCTTCAAAGCTGCCCTGAAAACTAATCTTTCAGGAGGCCTGAGGCGGAGGTAGTTATCACTTCTCCCATAGAAAGGCCAGAAGTGAGTGTAGGACATGAACCATTTGTGGTGACAGAAGAGTACAGAGCTGAATATGGGCCCTTATAGAAGGACATACAACTGAACGATAGGCTCATATAAGAGCGTATAGAGGGCTCAAAAGGTCATCTGCCAAGTACAAAGGCCTCCTTCAAAACTGCCCTGAAAACTCACCTTTCAGGAGGCCTGAGGTGGAGGTACAGGCCAAAAGTGATATCCTGTACATATAGTGTTTTTATAACTTTGATGATTTTTTGTATTGACTATACTTGTACTGTTCTCCATTTTTGTCTACTAAAATATTCAATCAATCAATAGTCCCACCACAGAACTACTGGAGATACAATATATCCATTATAAATGGAAGGACGTCAGAAATGTTCCATAAAATAATTGCATCCAAAAAGTCTGTGCATGTCTCTCTCTCTCTCTCTCTCTCTCTCTCTCTCTCTCTCTCTCTCTCTCTCTCTCTCTCTCTCTCTCTCTGTCTGTCTGTCTGTCTGTCTGTCTGTCTGTCTG